>NW_005054449.1:1108487-1125421 GCF_000277835.1 Geospiza fortis
GGCCTCGCCCGCGAAGATTAGTTTCAATTAGACGGGCTGGAGGCGAAAGTCAGGACTTGGTGAAAGATTAAAACAAGAAGGGAGAAAGTTTCCATTGCTTTTGCTCCAGGCCTACACAAGAGGGTTCAGCGAGATCATGCTAATTGAAGGCAAAGCTTGCATGGAAGTTCGGAAGAACTCGCATTAATTGATTCGATGCTGCAATTTTTTTCCCCTCCTTATCCTCAGTGTTCTTTTGGGTTGTTCTTTTTTTCTGTCTTTTTTTTTTTTTTTTAATTTTCTTTTTTTTTTCCCTTTTCCCTTTCAAAACCATCCCCAACTTTTGCTGTGGTTGAAATGAAGTTGTGAACACCCCACCCCTGGAGCTGAAGGGAGAGCAGGGGACAGTCCATGGCACCATCCACTCAGTGCTGCTTCCATCCCTGAACCCCTCCCAGTTTAGCATCAGCTACCAGAACCAAATTGATGCTGTCACTGTTGCTGCTGCACTGCTGAGCTCCTGGTTTCACAAATTAAAAAGCCTCTTCTCTTGACAGATTTTTTTCCCACATGAAGATCCAATTTAGGGCATTATTTAAAAGTCCTTGCTGAAATTTACAGCGTGAGAATCACCCAGGCTTGTGTTTTTTTCCAGTTCTGAGGCTGAGTTGGGCAAACACGTGGTTTCCTCGTGGCTCCCATGAAAAGGAGCTCTCCAGGAAATGGGAAATGGTGTTTGAGCCCATCTCTGCCTGGCTGAATCCAGTGCTGGTGTAACTGTGATCCCAGGGAGGAAATTCTGCTGCTTTGCTCCTCCTGCCTCCCTCCCCACTGCTTTTCACAGTTTCAGTGAAAAAGGAAATAATGGAATCACAGAAATTGGAAGTGGGGAAGATGGGCTGGAGTCAGCTGGTTCAGAGCCTCTCTCTGGCACAGCCCTCGGTGCTTTGTCTGATTTGCAGTGCTGAAATTACAATTACACCATTTCCTTGAAGAGGAAACTATTCCAAATATGAAAAGGTTTCCATGTTAAGAATTTTCTCCCTTAGCCCCTTGACAATACTGAAAGTTATAGGAAAATGTATATCCAATCTTTCTATATTAGATCAATATTTTTATTCCATTAAACTCGTCTCTGAGGAGCGGGAGACATCATCTTTTGCCAGATTTCTGTATCAGATTGTCACTCGGTGGGTTTTTGTTGCAGAAAGCTTTGGAATTACAATGCCCAGTCAATTAGAGTTAAATGCATTTTCACAGCCAGCCAGAAAAACATTAGCACTAATCAAAACCATCGCGCCGACAGGGATTCCCAAAGAGATTTTTCTGTTTTGTTGTGCTTTATGAAAATGTTCTCTCAGCTAGAAACATCAAAAAGGCAACCACGAGCGTGTTCAGCTAAAATATGAGGACAAGACTGGGAGCTGGAGCTGCAGGGGGATCTGCCCTTCTCAGTTGCTGCAGGATTTTTGATTCTGAGCTCAGCTGGGGAGGTCCCTCCTGGCAGCCCCAGGACCTGCTCACACCTTGCTCCCATCCCTGTCCTCAGCTCCACACACAAATCTGTGTCCTGGTTCCTGCTGCATTTTTCAGATTCACAATGAAATCAGATCCCAGGGCTGATTTTTTGCTACCTTTTCATTTTTCATCTTGGGAAAGGCCAGCTCTCCCTGTAGGATCCCGCCTGGCCATGGGATGGCTGCGTGGGATGTTTCAGTCAGGGAAAAGGACAAACTGCAGGGCTGAGCCTTGTGTGTGCAGTGGGGATGTGTTCTTCCAGAAATATCCCTTTCCAATGCACACATCACCTCAAGGTGACGCCTTAGGATTTAATTTTTATATTTTTCAGGTCCTGCACTGCTTTGGAGTAATAACTCTAAAACTCCATGGCGTGTCAGCTGCTGTTCTCCAATTTTATTCAGAATAAACAATCTCTCTCTAGGCTTGAAACTCAAGGACACCTTATTGTCTCAGGCCCTGAGAGATGTAAACAACAATGCGTTGTTGGGGGGAACAAACTTGGAGTAAATTACTTCATTACCTGAAGATTTAATTGGAGGATTAACCCCTGATGGGTAAATGGACCAAACTTATAACTGTATGAAAAGCTCATGGCCATTGTCCATCTTGGAGGCTTTTCGCTGCCCAAGATGAATCTGTTGAAAACCTTTAATAAATACCCACTTTATTATCTTAATTTTGTCTAGCCTCTGTTTTAGGTAGGCCCAAAGGTGTCACAGAATCCCTTTCTGAGCACAGAACCCAGAACAGCTGAGCTGAGCACAGCTCCAGCTGCAGCTCATGGGGCTCTCTGAGAGCCCAGGACCTGACCAGTTTTTCCAGCCATGGAAATGACACCATGGATATTCCTGAAGTGGATTTGGACTCATCTGGTGTGTGAGAGGCTGCAGTTGGCTGAGGGGTGTAAAAATCTGAGTTGTTCCAAGAGTGAGCAATTGTTGGGATGTGAGAGCACTGAGCAGAACCAATTGACATCATCCCCTACCTCCGAGTGGCACCTGGACACAAACAGCACTTTGTAAGCCCAGCATTTCTTTTACATGGAAACATTGACAACATTCCAAAGTTTCCCTGCTAAAACCCACTATCCCTGTTTGCCTCTCCCCCCTCTTCCTCCCTCCAGCCTCTTTTTTTAGGGTTTTTTTGGGGGGGGTCTGGAGTTATTACATGAAAGCCTGATAAATGGATGCTGTGAATGAATGTTTTCCAAACATTGTAGGAACTATTAAGAAAGTGGTTTTCCTTCTTCCCCTTTTTTTTTCCTTCCCACACTCCTCCCTGCTCCCACCCCACAACTAATAGCACACAAATAGCACTTCATGCAATTTTGGCTTCTCTCCACTATTCCAGGCAGACTTCAGGAAATCTCTTGATTTATAGTTGGGGCATCCAAAGGCAGCATGCTGCCTGCTTCCTTCAGGGATGCCTGTTGGTGACATTTAGTGGGCTCGAGGTGCAGTATTTCATGTGGGCAATATCCATATTTTAGTCAGATAACTCCATGTTTATACTCATAAATTGATTTAGTAATGAAATAAGCTCCTTTCATGATGCTTGCTGGCTTTAGGGGCTTTGTTATGGTATACTCAGACTTCCTGAAGTTTAGTTTACCAAAGCAGAGCCAAACTCTTCTATCCATATTCCCACAAGCAGTCCAAGTGAATTCAATAGGGCCATTGACATTAATAGGGAAAGCAGGATTTGGGACTGGGTTCAGAAAGCCCCTGGAGCATGAGCTGGGGGCTCAGTGGCCTTTGGGCTCCCCACTGCTGCTCTTGGCTGCCCCAGGAACATCACTCCTGAGATGCTTTATGAGCCTGGAGCTTCCTGGAGCCCTGCATCTGCTCTCCTGCAGATGGGATGACTGGGAAGTATCCCAAGTTCCAGCTCAGTGCTTGGCCCCTGTTTAGGTTTTCATCTCCATGATCAGTGGACAGTGAACTGGGGACAGTCCCCAGGAGAATTCCCTGCTCTTTGGAAGGGTCACAGACTCCTGGGGGTTTCCTGCTCTCTCAGAGCTGGTTCTGCAGGAGGATGAGTTGGTCCCTGGACACTGAGGGGTGGCTGTGCCTTGTGCCATGGCAAAACATGGAAAAACCACTTGGGATTGCCATCATTTGACTTGCTCGCTCTTAATGTAGGTTATGGAAATTCCTTTTCAGTTAGGGGAACAATTTTCCTTGTTGGTCCCTTCTCTTTCTTAGATATTGGGAAATTAAGACTCTTCTCTTCTTAGATATTGGGAAATTGAGACTTTCTTAGATATGGGGGAATTGAGACTCTTAATGCACCACCAAGAGAAATTCAGCCTAACTGGGCAACACTCACAGAACCTAAACCTTGGATAGATCTGTGCCTCTGACACAGGAGTTAAGTGGAGAGAGAAAAGGCCTGAAACAGAACTGTGTGCTCTGCAGAAAGGATTCCTCCTGCTCAGAGCACAGAGATCCCTCTGGACCACGGAGGGCCAGAATAAATCACATTTCACCCCAGTTATTGAGGTGCCTGTCCTTAAAAACTCTGCACTTTGTTGATGGGCCTTGCTGATCTGACCTTGCTGTGCCACAGCAGAGTTTCCTCTTTACACTGAGCTTAATTCAAGCTCCCTTGCAGTGAGGACCTGTGAAATCTTTCCATAGGAAATGTGGGAATGAGTGAGGCTTGGTTTTGGCTTTCCCTCATGGGAGACAGGACTGTCACTGTTGTGCCTGGAAGGAATTTCTCATGACATCTCCCGCTCCTGGCTGCAGGCGGAAGGTGTTTGCAGAAGGCAGAGAGCTTCTTTATGGCACAGAAAGATGGGAATTGGAAAAAAAAGTAAAAAAACCTCTGGGTTTAGGCTTTCCTTTCCAACATGTCCCAGGGAATGAAATGTTCATTTATAGATGCACCTAAATTCTGCACTCCTGAGCTCACACTGTGGCTTTGGCCCAGGATCTGGGTGTTCTCGTCCCATTTGGAGCAGATTTGTTTTTCCTGCAGTGTTGTTCCAGAGATTTCAGTCCTTTTTTCATGCAGATGAGTGATCTGTGACATTCCTTCCTTCTAGAGATGTTCTGGTTTTCTCTATAAACAAAGGAAACACCCATTTCTATGAAGTGCTGAAGACAAGCTCCACACAGCCTTGGCTCTACTGAGAGCTCTTTAGAAGGGTCTCAACTGAAAGCTTTCTTACATAAATTATATTATTATTATTATTATTATTTTCATCATTATTATTTTCATTACTATTATTATTTTCATTATCATTATTTCAACATAATGTTATTATGCCAAACTGTTGCGTCCTTGGACAAATCTGGGGTATCATCTCCCTGGCAGCAGAGGGGATTTACCTGTTTCAAAATATATTTGGAATTTTGCCCAGATTTAAACACTTTTCTATTGGTTTAGTCTTGTTTTGAAGGGAAGGGGTATGACAGCACTGACAGGTAACTCAAAGTTTTTTAGGGGATGTAGCTCCAGGTTTCTCATCAATTTCAAAACTGTGTTTATCAATAGGTAATGTTTCTTTCTCCAATTGTGATATATTTTGCTTTATGTTATTTGTTTTCTCCTTTATCATTCATACTTTATCTTAAATGGAAAAAAAAAATCCCACATGAACTGTGATACAAAGGAGTTAATCTTTTCCCTAAAAACATTGTGATATTTTGTATATCTGCTTTTCTCTCTGGATTATGGCAACAGGTAAAGGTTTTCCAAAATAAGCCACGCTCACAGAGAAAGCAGAAAGTTTTTAAATTGCAAAAGCTCTGACAATTGTGCTCCCAAAACCACACCATGAGGGCACCACATTAAAACATTATTTTAGTGACATCGGTGCAATAACTTTGATTTTTTTAGAGAAGGTTGAAGAGGAAAATTTAAAGGAGGAATGGAAAGCAGGACAAACTCCAGAGAGCTGTGTGGGACTGGGGCCTTTGTCTATTGAAAAAAAAAAATGGCCCCAAAAGCCCCTTCTCGTCTCCCACTCCTCCCACGGCTTCAGCTAAATTCTCAGATCGTGAGGGCATGTAGGGAACAGCTGCTTATGATCTCTTCACAAGTGCTGGGTCATTGGTAAACAACCATCCCTCCACCCTCTCAGAGAGAAGGGGGAAAAAAAAAAATAAAAACCCACCATACAAAAAATGCATTCATTTTGCCAATGATGAAGAGTAATGAAGAGCACGTGCGCGCTGCGCGCGGAGAGAGGGAGAGAAAAATGACAAATTAAATCATGTCTGGTTTGACAAGCCTTTAAGTGTAACAGATCTGCACTTGTGCTGCCTGACAGGCGTGATTGATACCGCGGAGCACTCGTCAATTTTTAAACACACGGCCCTGAACAAAGAGCCACTTCATCCTGGGCCTCGCAGTGTCGAGGCGGCGCAGGGTGAGCACCCTCCGTGCCTCGTGTTTTCCTTGGCAAACCCTTTCTCCTCGCTGTTTGGACAACTATATTTATTTTTATGATCCTTAAAATATTGTAACCCAGTCAACTCAACAGTCATTTAAGGTAATTTCTGGTCTGAGCGGCATCTGTTTTCTAGACAACTTTACAATAATATATGTTTGCTGTGGGCCGAATTCTTTGTGTAGGTAGGGCTGTGTTCAGAGTTGTTAACTTGGGGGGGTGTTATAGGATTCAGGAATTTCTAATAGCTTGAAATATAAACCTCCTGGATGTTTCAGGCCGTGCCATTTATAGAAGATATTTAGCATGGCAAAACAAGTTGCTTTTCTTTATGTTTTATGTGTGTAGACACCAAGATTTGGGTTTTTTGGGGGGAAAAACTTGGGACAGACTTTGCAAGTGTCAGTCTGAACAGGTCAAGGTGTTAAATGTAGAAAAGGGCAATAGTGTAACAAGAACCAATCTTTTGTTATCAGTGTTTTGCCATCGCACCACATGAACAGTTTTCTTTTAAATCTATTAAATGGGAGCTGCAGGATTATGGATTGTTTGATATCAAAGATGGCTCAGCAGTTCAGAGCAGCCAGAAGGATTTGTGATGGCACAGAAACAAGCACAAAAACCCTGTAACTATCCTAGAACATGGGTAATCCTGTGGAAGGAGACATCAGTGCACTAACTTTGTTTTATAAAGAATGAACTCCCTCAAAGCAGAGTTTGTGGAAGAACATCCCACCTCACCCTGCAGGCAGTGACAATCTCTGTCACCTCCAGGTGCCCTTGGCTCCTGTTTTTATGTTGCTGTGAAATTCTTTATTAGCAGGGAAGAAGAACCAGCACAGCTTTTAGCTAAATCCAAGTATCTGTAAATCCAGGGCCCTCCTCAGCCGGGGCTTTAGGAGATGCTTCCCTTCCTATCAGCTGGGTCTGTGCAGGGATAATTCTGGGATCCAGCCTTTCATTTTCTGTATCTTTACTGCCTCTCCTGGGCTCTTGGCTCCATTAAGGGTGGATGCCCAACTCTGTTTATTTAGGCCTTTTTAATCTGACATTTCCAATCAAGCTAATTCATCCGAGAGAGACCAACCATCCTTTTATTTATTTTAGCCTATTTTAGCAAGGTAACCCAATCCAGACCATCTCCATATCTTGTTTACAAGAGCAGCTGTGGTGACAACATCTGTCCTGTGTAAAATGTCAAAAAAAAAAAAAAGCGAAAAAAAAAGACAACTTGGTGAAAAATCATAGAGGTACCAGCGTTGTTATTCAACATGTGGCAAAATGAGCCTCTAAAATTCTTTTCTGCGTTATTCAGAGAAGAAAAAAAGGTCAGAAGGAGGTGTCAGAGCTGTGGGTGAGGGTCTGTGTCCCTGTGTCAGGCCATGGAGTGTTCCATGGAATTTGGGATGTGCTGGGAGTAGGGGCAGCTGCAGAGGGGTTTGGACAATGCTCTCAGACACAGGGTGGGATTTTGGGGTGTCTGTGCAGGGCCAGCGGTTGGGCTTTGATTATCCAGCTCAGCATATTCCATGATCCCAGGAATATGGGATATCCCCCCAGGTAGAGGAACCTGGGGGGAAAATGGTTGTTTCATGCTTATAAAAGGGGTTTGTCTATGAGAAAATAAAGACAGGTTTTTCCCTGATGTAACTGATTAGATACATCAGCAAGAGAAGGTTAAAAGGATGGGAAAACACTCTAAAAAATCAGGTTTTGGGCCCAGTGATATCTGAACAGGCAGAAAAGGGGTTGTGATTATTGTGATTATTGTGATTATTGTGATTATTGTGATTATTGTGATTATTGTGATTATTGTGATTATTGTGATTATTGTGATTATTGTGATTATTGTGATTATTGTGATTATTGTGATTATTGTGATTATTGTGATTATTGTGATTATTGTGATTATTGTGATTATTGTGATTATTGTGATTATTGTGATTATTGTGATTATTGTGATTATTTGCATATTAAGCTCTTGTAGATTCTCAGTGGCACTGAAAGGATTTTACACCTTGCTGGTGAAAACTGCTGATGTTAAATGATGCTGGGAAGTCACTTTTACCATCCAATCAAACGAGGGAAATGTGGCAGAATTCCACTCTGGGAGCTGAACTCACCCCAAAATGACATTTCAAACGAGGGGAAATGTGGCAGAATTCCACTCTGGGAGGTGAACTCACCCCAAAATGACATTTCGAACGTGTGAGGGAGGGCAAGGGAGGGAACAGCCAGGGTGACACTGCTTTGTGTCCCCAGGAGGGAAGGGAAGCTGAGATTGCTGGCATGCCTGGGCAGCACTCAGCTTCTCCTGATCCCTGCTGAGCCCTGGAAGCTCTTGGATTTCAGGAAGAGGTGGAAGCCTGAGGAATTTATTTGTCACTTGAGCTGGGGATGACCACCAGGAATGAAACCTGCAGAGTCAATTATAATTATTCCCTGCTCTTGTGTGGTGAGCTCCTGTTTGAGCTCTCTGCTGCACCATGTGTGGTTTGACACGAGCTTCGTGAATTCTCCTGGTCACAGTTTATGGAATAATATTGGAATTATGTTTATTTATATGCACAGAAGGGGTTGTACATCAGGGATGGCAGAAGCCCTTCCTTGGCTCAGGTCTGACCTACCCATAAGAACAAACTCCATGGCAGAAATTTGGTGTTCCTACATTTTGGGGAATTCAACACATCCCCATCCCAACCAATAATTAAATTATTATTTTGTGAAATGTTTTATCCAAATATCTGTGTTTTTATCCAAATATCTGTGTTTTATCCAAATATCTGTGTTTTATCCAAATACCTGTATTTTTATCCAATAGAGCTGGCAGAAATTTGGTGTTCCTACATTTTGGGGAATTCGACACATCCCCATCCCAACCAACAATTAAATGATTATTCTGTGAGGTAAAAAAATCTGTGTTTTATCCAAATATCTGTGTTTTATCCAAATACCTGTGTTTTTATCCAAATATCTGTGTTTTATCCAAATACCTGTATTTTTATCCAATAGAGCTGGCATAATCTTGGTGTTCCTACATTTTGGGGAATTTGACACATCCCCATCCCAACCAACAATGAAATGATTATTTTGTCAATTAAAATATCTGTGTTTTATCCAACAGCCATTTCTTACAGCAAAAAAAAATGTGAATGTTGTATATCTGACAGGCACCTCTTTGCTACTAAATCTGAATAAAAATATTTTAAATTAGAGAGAGGAAGAATTTCCCCACTGATCCTTCAAATTTCAACCAAATCAGAAATAGATCTGGTGAAAAGCACCGTGCATGAAGCCAAACACACATGAGAGAACTCTTGAAGTGCACTATGGCCCAGCCAGTGATGCACAGAACTGAGCCCCATCTGCTGCTGCACTTGCACCCACGTGGCAGAAAAGATTAAAACAAGATAAAAACATAAAACTCGATATGGGAGGAGCGAGTGGGAACCCCCGGAAGGAGGTTGTGAGATAGCGACAGCTTGGAATAAATCCAAACCCAGTTGCAGCCTGGAGAAATTGCCTTTGTGTTGCTGCATGTTTTCTGTAATGCAAACCAGTGTGTGCGAGGGGCTGGGGGGATGTGACTGTCATTAGGAAAAGCTGTTGCCAGCACAGTAGCTCAGACACCAGGGGATAATGCATTACACACTGATGCTTTCCAGGATGTGGATTCCAGCAGATTCCAGGGCTGTTGTGCTGCTGGTTCCATCGGGAGGATGTGTTCCCCAGGCACAGCTTTCCCCTCTGGCAGTGCAGGTTCAAGATGCAGGAGAATTCCCCTGGCAGTTCAGGTTAAAGACGCAGCCTTGGTCCAGAGGAATTCCCCTGGCAGTGCAGGTTCAAGATGCAGGAGAATTCCCCTGGCAGTTCAGGTTAAAGATGCAGCCTTGGTCCAGGAGAAATATAGGTTGGATATTTGGAAAAGGTTTCTCACAGAAAGGGTAATAAAATATTGGAATGGAGTCCCCATCCCTGGGTGTGTTTAACAAAGCCTGGATGTGGCACTGGGTGCCAGGATTTAGTTCAGGGGTTGGGGCTGGGTTGGACTCAATGATCTTTGTCTCTTCCAACCTGGGGATTCTGAGAATTCTGTGAAAAAGACCTTTGAGATCCACACAAATTCCAGGGAAAATCAGGCTCTTAGAGCCACCCTTCCAGCGCTGCAGAGTGCCAATCCCTTCCAGAAAAAGGAGAAAAGGAGACTCAGAGGTGACCTTATCATCTCTAGAACTCCGTGAAAGGTGCCTGTGCTCAGGTGG
Organism: Geospiza fortis; assembly: GCF_000277835.1. Lineage (NCBI taxonomy): Eukaryota > Metazoa > Chordata > Aves > Passeriformes > Thraupidae > Geospiza > Geospiza fortis. The sequence continues at coordinate 1,118,649 of NW_005054449.1, forward strand.
GGTTGGGCTCTTTCTCCAGAAACTGACAGAACCAGAGGGCACAGCCTCAAGCTGCACCAAGGGAAATACAGACTGGATATTGGGACGAAGTTTCTCACAGAAAGAGTGATTAAATATTGGATTGGAGGTGGTGGAGTCACCATCCCTGGATGTGGCACCAGGATTTAGTTGAGTTGTTGGGGCTGGGTTGGACTTGATGGTCTTGAAGGTCTCTTCCAACCTGGGGATTCTGAGAATTCTGTGATTTCTGAGTGGCCCTGTGCTGTCAAGCCCTTCCCTGCTGCAGTTTGAAATAAATGCAATAAATTTGGCTTCCTGTCCTGGCTGCTTTGCTGCTGGACACGGCCACGTTCCCCTTCAGAGGGAGCAGGTGCTGATGGCTGTGAAACCCGACCCAGGGATCGATTGTGAGGCATCTGAAAAACCCCCACTTGCCAAGATGTAAAAGGGGAGCCTGCAGAACGAGATTTTCCTCCCTTAGACCTGGAAAACCTGGTGGTGTCTGTGGTTTTGTAAAACCTCTCATACTTTATTTATTTTTATTCCTCTGCTAGCCCTTGGGTACAGATTACTTTCAAACAAGCTGGTTTACTGTTTGCATAACACAGGCTTAAATTCAGTTAGAAATGGATCATTTTTCAAGTAATATTCCCCAGAAAATAATTACAAGTATTTGGGGGTGTTGGGGAAAACATCAGAAATCTTTCTTGCTAAAGTCTGGTGACACCTGGCAATTAAAAATAAAAATCCATTTCGTGATCCAGACCTTCCTCCTTGTCCTTGGGGACAAATTAAACTGAACTGCACAAGTTTCAAGCGTACTTCTAAATCCAGCATCATTTGCTTCTGGGTAGATTCTACATTCTACAAATTATTTCTTCCTGGGAAAGTGTCTTGGATTCGTATTAATGAGGATTCCATGTTTGTGGTTAGGGGAAATTCAGTCTTGTGGCTTAAGCAGCCTCAGGACTCTCATTAAGTGCAAGAGGTTAATAATCTAAACTAGCAGTTAACTAGCTCTGGTCAGCAGAGCATTATTGCTTTTGGCTCAGGCGAGCTGAGCTGGTCCCTTGTCCCTTGCAGTGCCAGAAATGCAGGTGGAGACCAAACCAGGTGAGCTGCAGATGATAATTTCTGATTTTGGTGCTGGGGGAGATGTTGGGAAGTGTTTGGAGTGGAAATAAGAGACTGATGGAAAAACTTTGTGAGAGGAAGGAGGTGGGAGCTCTGAGGTGAGCTCTTCACTCGGAGCTGGTTTGTGCCCTGCTGGGTTGAGATCCTGGTCCTGCACAGGCAGCTCAGGCAAAAACCTCTTTTTAATTTGTGGGAATAAGAGGTTGCGTTGCTGCAGCACAGTTCACAGTTCCCAGCGGTGCTTGGCTCTGTGGCTTTTTCTCCGGCTCTAAAAGGGCAAAGAGCTTCAGCATCCACGATTTTTCAGAGGGACAGAGCAGCTTCTGCTGCCTGGAGCTCCTGTGGCCGTGGTCTCCAGGGTGTCTCTGAGGTTTGGTGGGAGCAGGGGGAGCAGCAGGGGCTGCTCACAGTGACTGCAGTGCTCAGCACCCTTGGGAGCCCCTCTCTGATGTGCTTTGGGGCTGTTCTGAAGCCTCTCTCTCCTTCTGTCAGGCTCTGCACAAGCAGCTCCCCTTGGGAAGAAGTGCCTGGGACTCCAGCCTAGCCATACATCTCTGTCAAAATCCCTATGAATAAATTAACCTTTCTAAAGATTAGTGCACCCTAATACCTCAGGGTTTGTTTTCCTTTTTTTTTTTTTTTTCCTTGTTTTTTAACAGAACAAATGCTAAAAATGCCTTGACAGGACCTGGCTGGGGTGTGTGCTGTGGAGCATCTACAAGGGATTATGCTGTGAGTGGTGTTAAAGGCACAGCCCTGTGACTGTGGCCAGCACTGGAGTGTCCCCTCCTCTGGAGAAGGTTTTGAGCAGGAAATCCTCATTTGGGCAAATCATAACAAAGCTGAAGGAAGCTCTTCATGCTTTTCCTTCTAAAACACCTCCAATTCAGGCACCTCCCAGTGCTTCACCTCTGGTAGTTCCCAGACAAAGCTGTGGTGGGATTCAAACAGCTCTGGAGGTTTTGGAAGCTGCACCAGCCCAGGGAGAGCCAAATCACTGGTGGCCAAATGGGAACAATGGGCTCAGTGTCAGCAGCCCAGCATCCCCTGGTCCTCCAGGCTTTTCCCTCTCTCCCTGCTCAGTTCCAGCCCTTATTTTGGTAGGACAGACCAAAGGGAGGTCAGGGATCTGTGGCTCCATTCTCCTGCCATTGAATTGCTGGAATTGATCTGATCCTTTCCAGGAGGCCAGGGGTGGAGGGGGCCATTCCAAGGATGGCAGGGAGTGTTTGGGTTTTTGATCCTTTTTGAGATGAATTATGGGGAGGAAGCTGTCTGCTATCAGAGGAATTAGTCAAATTCCTTGTCAGATGTGCAATCCCATTAAAAATGCATTATCTGTTTTCAAAGCTTAAGTGTGGGTGTTGGTTGAGAGTCTTTAAAATATTATTGTAAACTTTCACTGAGAAAAAGTATTCCTGAGTCTTTCATGAGGGCTAATCCCACTTCAACTACCATAAACCATCAACTTCTGGGGTGGCCTTCATGAGCAGTGCCATTATTCTGGGAAAATCCCCCTGGAAGATGCTCACATTTGGTTTATGACGTTATTAGCAGCTCAGCATTGAGCTGATTTGTTCTGATAATGATTCTGCTCCTCAAATTCTCCCTTTGCTGTCCTGCCTGGCATCTAGAGTTCAAACAACTCCCTGAACTCATCCCAAGTGAGATCCCCAGCCCTGCTGCCAGCAAAGAGTAAATTTGTGCCCTTTAAATGCGTCTGCTCCTAACCCTGAACATGTAAAATGTAGGTGGAAGGAATCTCAGTCAAAGCTTTGAGGAATGTGCTCATGGAGGGAAGCCACAGGTTCTTCTGTGAGGATTAAGGGGATATCCTGGAGCAGTCAGTGTCACTCAATCTTTGGAGCACATTCCAAAGAATTCTTTTAATAAGCAGATAAATATGCCATGTAAACTTCTCCTTTTAAATTATCTATTAATTGCAGAATCACACACACTTCCTATTTTTTTTTTTTTGTTCATTTTTGACCTGTAAGTAGAATTTCCAGGAAAATCTCACAGATTTCAGATGCCTTTCACTGACAACCACACTCACAACCACAGCGTGGCTCCAGTTGGATTTACAGTAGCCATGGCACATCATAAATGATCTTCTGGGGCCAGCTGAGCTCTGCTCCACAGGTTATTTCCATAGACCTTTGCTCATTGGAACTATTGTTAGACAGCAGGGGTAATTCCATCATTTTTTATTTGCTTCTCTGAGCATACCTGGGATGGCCACAAACCTGCAGATCAGCCTGTCCAACAAAGGCACATATTTTAATGATCAAAAAATAGGGTGGCCACTTTTTTAGAGGAAGGAAACAGCCTTGGCTGGCAGAGTCTCCTTTCCAGGTCTGTGCCAGCACCGAGGGCCATGTTTCATGTTACTTTATTTTTCTGTTCCATGCGAGGAGTTGGCAGAAAATGGAGAAATTCCTCAGCTCTGGCTGGGTGCTCTGGCTCTCACAGTGACCATGTTTCCTGCCTGCATCTCTGGCAAGGGACTCAGTTTCTATAACAACTCCAGCCTTTTGTGTCACTGCTGGGTAATGGAGCCCAGCTTGGTGCTTATCTCATGAAATACCTAAAAAATTCTGGGTTCAAATCACTTTCCACATCGTTGCCAGTCCACCTGTTAAAATATTTTGCAGACAACAAAGTAGGAAAGGAGTAGAAGCTCATCAGGAGTGTTTGGGATAATGTTTTGTCTTTGAGGGCTTCTTTGGTTTTATTTTGATGGTGGCTGAACTCCCCAGAGATCATAATTGGGATCTGTAAATGAATGCTGGAGAATGGAACAATCGCTCTTTCGTTAGCCAATCCACATAAAAATTCAGCTCAAAATTACAGTTTGAAGAGAGTTTCCCTCTCTCCTCTGTTAAATAAATGAAAGGGCACCAGCAAATATTCCCCTCCACCTCTCCAGGCTCAGCAAGCAGTGAATCTTCAGAACCTTGCAAAATTTCCACCGCTCTTTGCAGTCCTGGTGCCACAGAGTTCACATTGTCCCAAACATCAGAGGCAGAACCCTGCCTGACATTGCCCAGACGGCCCCATAACCCAGCAGAGCCAGAAAATAAAGAAATTTCCTTGGATTGCAAGTGCTAAGCAGAGAACATGTGGTGCTCAGGTCCTCCCCAGCCCCACGAGGCAGCTGCAAACACGAGTTATTGCAAAGCAGAGGCGGTGGCACTTTTAACATTTCCCTGTCTAGAATGGGTTTATCTCCAAATTTTATGTTATTTCAACAAAGTGGCGTGTTTACCATAAATAGCAGGTCCTGCAGAAAGCCTGTTGGAACACTCTTCCTACTGTGAAGCAGCAGTCCCTCAAGCCTGAACCAATTTAGGGCAGGCATTGGCCATCTGATTTTAATATTAACAAGTGGAGCAAATTTGTGAGTGGGTTGTTGGCCAGTTTCATGGTGAGGGGCACCTGCAACCCATCAACACGGCTCAGGCAACAAGGTGTCAATGCAGAGGCAGAATAAAAACACGAATTTGGAGCGTGCAGGGATCACTCAGCTCGTGGGGAGGTGTTAACATGCAGGAGGAGAGGAAACCTGGCTGGTGTTTGGGGCTTTGGTAGCAACGGCTCGGCTTGGGTGCTAGGCATTTTAAAAAATAAAATCAAACAAAATTTGATTTTGTTTGATTTTATTTTTAAAGAGAGGGGAGAGAGGCAGGGTGAGGGGTGGGACAGGGCACAGCCTGGGCAGCTGCAAGGCTCAGGTGGGTGGGTGGGTGCAGCCATGATATTTTCTGAAAAATCCCTTTCGCCAGGATTTTTTCTCCTGAGAAGCTGAGAGGCCTCAGGAACGAAATGTAAACAATAATTATCTGCTGCTGTGGAATGCAACAGGTGCATCTTTGATTGGTCTCATGTGGTTGTTTTTAATTAATGGCCAATCACAGTCAGCTGGCTCAGACTCTCTGGTCAGTCACAAGATTTTATTATCATTCCTTTCTATTCCTTTCAAGCCTTCTGATGAAATCCTTTCTTCTATTCTTCTAGTATAGTTTTAATATGTCATTTTCTTTTAATATAATATATGTAATAAAATAATAAATCAGCCTTCTGAAACACGGAGTCAAGATTCTCATGTCTTCCCCCGTCCTGGGACCCCTGGGAACACCACCACAGGTGGGAGCAGGGCTTGGAGCTGGAGGTGGCAGAAATTGGCCTTGACCTTGTTTTAAGGGGCAGAATTCCTGTGGCACGTGGGAAAAGTTTGGAACATGCAAGAGGGGCAGGTGGATCTCTCAGCACAGAGCAGAGTTCTGAACTCACCCTAAATGTTCTTTGAAGGGTCCTGGAAGGACCTTGGAAGGACCTTGGAAAGGGATCCTGGAAGGACCTTGGAAGGATCCTGGAAGGACCTTGGAAGGGGATCCTGGAAGGACCTTGGAAGGATCCTGGAAAGATCCTGGAAGGACCTTGGAAGGGGATCCTGGAAGGACCTTGGAAGGCTCCTTGGAAACATCCTGGGAGGACCATGGAAGGATCTTGGAAGGAACATGGAAGGATCCTTCCCAGCTGTGTCCCGAGCTATTGCTTACATATTTTTTGTAATTTCTTGCCCTATTTCATAGATTTCTCCCTTCCTGCAACACCCAGAGGGTGATCTCAGCACGTTGTTGTGTCCTTTCCGTTGTGTGCCAGCTCCAAGGGTGCATTTCCATTTCTCTGGACATACACAGACCCACAGTGACACGAAGGAGGGCTGCCACAAAAACCTGGGCCTGTGTTTGAGGGAGCACAGGTCACCTCCTGCTCCCACCTTCCCCTCTGAGCTGCTGTGTCCTGCTGGAGTTTCTTTCTCTTCACCTTTCCCTCTTTATCCAGGCTGGGGTTGCTGGGGCTGCTCAGCCTGGAGAAGAGGAGGTTGTGTGGAGACCTCTTTGAACCTTCCAGGACCTGAAGAGGCTGCAGGGAGGATGGAGAGGGACTGTTCACCAGGAATTGGAGTGAGAGGACACCTGGCACAGGTGCCCAGAGCAGCTGTGGCTGCCCCTGGATCCCTGGAAGTGTCCAAGGACAGGCTGGATGGGGTTTGGAGCACCCTGGGACAGTGGAAGGTGCTCCTGGATGAGCTTTAAGATTCCATCCAGCCCAACCCATTCTGTGATTCTCTTGCTTAGCCAGCCTTGACTTAGCAGAATATTTCCCCTCCACTTCAGGAGGTTCACACACACCCTTGGCACGTGGGGACTTTGCTGTGTCCACGTCTCTTCTGCACATCTGGAGTAACACCAGCCCTCCTTCTCCATCCTGACCCCCCTGAGCCCACACTCTGCTTTGCCAGTCCCTGTTTGCTGTCACTTGCCATGGCCTCTTCCCTGGAGGTAAGAAAATAACCTGGCTCCCTCCTTCCCTTGGTAATCTGTTGTTTTTTGGCATCCTGTGAATGACTGGTTTCAGGCGAGGCTGTCAGTGTCCCTTGCCAGCAGCCAGGTTTTGGATGTTTGCTTTGGGAACATTTTGTGGTTGAGTGGCTGTGTTCCATTCCACATGTAAACACGGGTGAAACTCACATTTAACAGTTCTAAACACTTGGACACTGGTCAAAGGGGCTACTCCACTTCTCTTTATTTAATACACTCGGATTTTGCATCAAGTACAGAACAATTTAGTAG
>NW_005054449.1:1125431-1126454 GCF_000277835.1 Geospiza fortis
TCCCCAGGACCTGCCAAATGTATGATTTTTGGTTTGATTTTATTTTTAAAAATGCCTAGCACACAAGCTGAGCCTTTATCTGGAAGGAGATATCGAGAAAGCAAAGCTTAATTGACTCTCAGACTTTACAATTGGAGTCATGTCTAAAGGAAAAGCTGCCTTTTCCCTCAGCATGTGCTCCCACTGGAGGCCGCTTTCCACTCCTATTTCCATGAGTTGGAACCACAGTAACACCCCCCAGGACTGTGCCAGCGTGGTTTGAGATTGGAACTGGGTCTCCAGCTCTTTCATGGTTTGATTTTTGCTTTCTCAGCCATCCCCTTGCTCCCCGTGATGCCCATCTGGTTCCTGGCCGTGGCCACGTGCAGGAGCCTGGCTGCAGCACCAGGACCTCGTGTCTGCTCAGCAGTTTTCTAAATCCTTTTCCTGCTGCTCCATGTGGCAGAAGGTGAATGTGTTGGGGCCTGTGTGTTTGGGCCACTTCATTTTGTACCCTGGATTGTTTGTTGAGGACCAAGCACTGAACTCACACTCATGAGAAATCCAAGTGGTGCTGCTGATGTCCTTACATGGTGAGCTGACCTCTTCTGTGTAACAAACCACCACTTCCAGACCAAATTTAACTCTAAATATGTCCTTTAGGCCTCCAAAATTAGGGTCTTTTCTAGTGAGGGACCTGGGAACAGCAGAGCTCAGCCTTGCAGGCATTTGCAGTTTAAGGGCACCTTCTGGCTCATTGAACTCTTGTGGGTTTTCATGCCCAGCCTGGAGGGGATTGAGGATCTCTGGTAGCACTTGTTGGTGCTCCACAGCTTGTCTGCTCACATGATGCTGGCAAACTGCCTCATTTCCAGCTGCTAAATTGCATTCAAAGGCCATTTAAAATACTTTCCTAATAAAACTTGCCTATAAAAATAGTTACTATAGCTGCTGCAAGGATGTTCTAGGAGCTGGTCCAAAAGACAGTCCCTGCTGGGATGAGATCCACCCTGCTAAAAAAAGCTGAGAAATTGCAGCCACAGC
>NW_005054449.1:1126507-1135432 GCF_000277835.1 Geospiza fortis
CCTTGGGCTTTCTTAGTTAATGCACAGTCACTGCTGCAGCTGATGGATCAGACACAGAGCAGGGCTTGGTGGGTAGGGTTTCTGAGCTGTTTAAATATGTTACAGCTTGGCTTTTAAACTAGAAGAGCTTGGATTAATTGAGTAAGTGGCACTTAAGAGATTGCAGTTTAGGAGGACGTGGAGTGTGGCTAAACACAGCCTGGGTGTTCGCTGGCTTTTCCCTCTCCCAGTCTCTGCTGCCTTTTCCCTTTCTCTTTCCTCTTTCTTGCTCTGTGCCTGGGGACACAGCAGATCTGCTGCAGCTTTCATTGCCAGGGAGCTGAGACATGCAGCTGTTTCCATTCTTTGATCACAGGAGATAGCAGGACAAGCAGAGCCAGTGCTGCTGCAAATTCCTTTTTTTTTTATTCAGAACAAGCTCTGTTAAGCTCAGTCCAGCTGCAGGGGCAGGGGAGGGTTGGTACAGATGGTACCTGCTGTGTCCTCTCTCTGGCCAGGTACAACTACCCCCTGTTTGCCATTCCACTCCAAATGTGCTGGAAATGCAACTTTGAAAAGGATTATTTTCCCCAAATGCAGCAGAAACTCTCAGACATTTCCCTCTGAGCTTGAACATCTTTCCCTTCTCATGGATGGAGGGGTGGCTCTACCTCAGCCCCATCCAAACAGCTTTAATTTATCCTTAAACAACTTTAATTTATCCTTTTGTTATCAATTCAGCAAGGAAAACCTTTCCAGGTCCTTCTGAGTTGTGGAAACCTCTTCTCCATCTCAGCACTTTGTCCCAGGACAGAAAATTGCTTTTCTTCATATTTGGACATGCCTGGCTCATATTCCAGCTGCCACAAATAGCTCAATTTCTCTTCTTTCATCAGGACTTTTTCCTTCTGTGCCATTCCAGGGGCAGACAGGTCTGGATTCTCTCTGCAGAAGGGACAACAGCGACAGAAGGAGCTGTCAGGGAGCTGCTCCCACTCCATCATTTGCTCAGAACTGGGCACCTTTGTGTGTTTTCAATGGGGATTTAGGGGCAAACCTTGCAGAAACTCCTCCTTTACACACTTGAACCCATACCAAGGATAAAAGTGCACATCTCCAAGCACACCTGGAACTTTAAAAAACTTTTTACTGTTCTGCTCCCCCCAAAAAAGTGGAATAGTTTGATTACGCCCTGTAGAGCCAGAGTGGTTTTTCCATGAGTCCTTTTGGAAATGGGTGATTTTTTTCCCCCCTGTACCACCCTCTCCTTGCTCTCTCCTCAGTGTTTGCTTGGGATTTCCAGAGAGAAATTGTTGCAACACTTTTTGTTTGTGTGGTGAAATCAAAGCTGGGACATTTGGGGTTGATGCAAATAAAACAGCAACCACTGAGCAACACGAGGTGCAGCCTTTCTGCCTTTGGAATGGGCTCTGCTGCTCTGGCTGCAAGTGGAAATTGTCTCATTTGGGAATGCTAAAACATTGCTTTGTAGCGCTAGAAAATTGCTTTCTGTGAATTTCTTCTTCTCTTTAAACTTACATGGCTTTGAAATGTGTTAAAATGTAAATCTTCAGGCTGCTAATTGAGATATTTTAACAAGACCTAAGGTTGCAGAAATGCTCTCCAGGAATGGGTTTGTTCATTTTTGTTTTTATAGAAAGTTGTAGCACGGGAAGTGATGAGGTGTTTTTTAGTTAATTCTAAGTGAAATACAAGAACTTTTCCTTTCTAAGTTATCTAATTCAGGAGTGGGCACCTAGAATGAGATTTTTCCATCCTGTCTGATTTCTGTCTTAATTTTTGATCTGCCACGAGAGACATAACATAGAGGGATATCATTTATTTCATCCTTCTGCCTTCCTAGAATATAAAGCTAAAATATAAAACTACAGACTTTTGGGATCATTAACTAAACAAGATCTGTTAAATCTGTTTAGCAAATCTGCTAAACAAAGCTGATTTGACCCCCATTATCCAAATAAAAACCAAGATTATTTGCTCACACCAAATTCTTCTGAAGTACCATAAGTGTTGACAGCAGCTATCAGCTTTAAAGTGACATTTGTGCTTTTCCTTGTGTCTGTCACTGCAGCTGGAATTTAGGACATCCTTAAGATATGATTTCTATAAATTTCAAGCATTGAGGTGCCCATATTTAGGACATCCTTAAGATATGATTTCTATAAATTTCAAGCATTGAGGTGCCCGAATTAACCTGAGTGATTCTCAGCCTGTGTGGAAATCAATAAATATTTAGGATCTCACTGCAAGTGTGTGGTTTTTAGTGAGAGTTTCTGCCTTGCCGTCACAATAACCCTCTCTGCCAGTAGGTGGGGTTCCAATCCTGTTTAAAAAAACCTGGGAGAGCCTGCTGGCTTCTCTCGCACTTGCATCCACAAGCTGGCCACATCTGGAAATGTTTGATTTGATATAGTGTCGTTTTACATTGCAGAAATGAGCGTAAGCGGTTTTTTAACCCACCAAGTGAGAAATGTGATCTGGGTTTTACTACCGACCCTTTAAATAAAAACCAGATCGCTTATTAAACCATTATCTATCAAGGATATGGAAAAGGCTTGGAAATATCCCAGGATCAGGGTTGGAATTGGAAGGGACACATTTCTGTCTACTGTCCGGCCCTGGTGGGCAGGAGTGCGGAGCTGAAATACCTCACAGGAGGGGGAAACAAATGCAGGGAGACAGGAAAGAGGAACAAATTCATCTCCTCTCCCTGCATCTGCCTTGGCTCTGACCATTCCCACTCAGTGCTGAAATGTGTTATCAGGTGTTGCTTGTTATCAGGGTTGGGGTGAAATCTTCTCTCGTGAGCTTGTTGAGCAGGAATAGATCAGGGAGATTCAGCACATCCCAAATCCCCCCTCAGTGCAGGCAAAAGACAGAGAGAGGAGCAAACTCCTGCATTTAAAAGCGTGTATTTTAAAATCATTTAAAAGCTTGTATTGGTTTGGTTGTATTACATTGCATCACACCCAGCCAGATCAGGGAAATCCAGCACATCCCAAATCCCTCCTCAGTGCAGCAAATTACAGTAAGAGGAGCAAAATCCTTTGAAACACAACTCAGAAGTGTGGCACCCTTTGTGCCAGCTCTGAACATGGCAATTTGTGAACTGCAGCTCATTTCTTTGTGTTCCAGAGGATTCACCCTGGTTATTACAACTCATTCAGCCCCTTGTTTTCACCCCTCTTTGATATTTCCTCCTCCATGAGGGCACATCCCCCTGGCTTTGACAGAGCACAACCCTGTGAATTATGACAGTTGGCATCTGAAAGGAAACAAAGATCAGATCTGAGATGGATTTTTTTTTTTTTTGGCCATCATGTTGCATTTAAAAGCTCGTATTACTTTGGTTGTATTACATTGCATCACACCCAGCCGAGTCAATGTGTCATAAAGCTGCCTCATGTAATTGTACCCTGCATAAATGCACCAAAATGCCCCTGAAAAGTGATATTTCATGCTTGCCAGCTAAGGCCTCGGCGAAGATTAAATCCACCAAAAGTAGGTATGTCCAATTGTTCGTTTGGATCAGCAAATAATTCATTACCCACATTATCTTTTTTCTGAAATGTCACTCTGTGTTGTAAATCACTACAGGGGCCTACTTCAAATGCCAGCACAGGGATTCGTTTTAAAGGGAAAATGAAATTTTAGGGCCAATTCACACAGTAGTTTTCCCCCTGAAGCAGGGCTGCCCATCTCCAAAGGCAAAGTGGCTGCTTAGAGGATTTTTCTGCCTTGAAGTTGTGATTCTCCCTGGGCTCGGTTTATTCCTGTGGAGCCTCCCACCCACACACAGGCCTGGAAATCCTGAGGGGAGCAAACTGGGAATTGTGAGCTCCTGGAACTCCCCCTGGCTGGTCTCTTTTTGTGAATTATCTCAGGGAAAAGGAGATTCTGCTCTTTTTGTGCCTCCCTTGCCCACCTGCAGGAGCTCAGGAGATGGCTGTGTTAGCAGGGGCAGGCCTGGCTTTCAGAATCCATTCCCTCAGCCTGGGATCAAGGGACAAGGACAAGAACAGACTAAGAATGTCACTCAGAACGTTTTGAGTGGGAAGGGATCCACAGGAATCATCAGTCCAACCCCTGGCCCTGCACAAAGACCCCAAAATCCCATTCTGGGAATGTTGTCCAAATGTCATGGAGCTGTTCAGGGCCGTGCCCATTCCTTGGGGAGCCTGGGCAGTGCCCATCCCCTCTGGGGGAAGAACCTTTGCCTAAAATTGAGCCAAAATCCCCCCTGACACAGCTCCAGGTGATGTGAGAGGCCAGCACAGTAGCTGGGGCTCAGGAATTCCTTTCCTGGGGAGGGAATTGGACTGGGAAGGGAAGGAATCGCTCAGGTGGGAGCTGCAGGCAGCTGCTCCTGTTCAGGGCAGGGAAAGGCAGGTCCTGTCACCCCTGTGGAAACAGAGACTCCAAAAAGCACAGAAAGGGAAGGGGAAGGCCAGGATTTTGTGTGGCTGCTCAAATTCCTGCCAGGGCCTGGGGAATGGGGGCCAGCTGGGGCCAGGCTGCGGCCAGCTCTCCCTGCTGAGGGATAAAAACCAGTGTGGGGGGTTTTGGCTGCTCCCAGCATCACTGGAGGGTGGGCAGGGACTTTTTTTGGGGTACAACAGGAATGTTCAGTGTGCACAGCCAGTTTCTGACATGGGGAAAACCTGAGGCACTGCAGAGATGTTGTCTCTCAGCACAGGAAGCTTCCAGGCTCAGGCTGTGCTGTGGATTTTGAATTTTGACTAAGAATTAACTCAACAAGTGAGTTCCTGAAACACTGATAAAACTGGGATGGAAAATAGAATGGCACCTCTCGGAGCAAAAATTGACCCTTTTCAGCAGTGATAATTGAAATGTTTCAGCATAATTTCAAATCAGGGACACTCAAATGGCTATGAGTGTTGGGAGTTTCCCCTCTTATCTGAGTGATGATATTAAATATAATCTCATTCCATCCTCTGCCATGGGCAGGGACACCTTCCAGTGTCCCAGGATGCTCCAAGCCCTGTCCAACCTGGCCATGGACATTTCTAGGGATGGGGTAACCACAGTTTCTCTGGGCACCCTGTGCCAGGGCCTGACCTCTGTGTCAGACCCATTAATTAACCACATAATTAACCTCAGGATGTGCTTTTCAAAAGCCTCTAGACTAATTCAGGAAGGAAGATGTATCCAGGTAGTTATTACCATTTAATTGCTGCATTTTGCCAGTAGTTTCATGGAATATCCTGAATATTCTGAGTTGGAAAGGACTCACAAGGATCATCAAGTATAATATCTGTGTGCTGTTATGGGATCATTCAAACTTACGTTTTTTTGTTGTTGGGAATATCGAGGACCCCCATTTGTTGGGAATAAAGCAGGATTTATTTTCTGCATTAGTTAATGGCACTTCCTCTCCTCAGCATTCTGACTGGAGGGGATGAAGCTCAAGTAGAGCAGCAAAACTCTTGGTAACACTTTAACAGGATTTATTAAGTTTATTTGCTTGAATAAACAGAAGAATCCTCAAGCACTTTCTCTTCTGAGGATTAACAAGGAACCTGGTTTCCTGGCACTGTGATTTCAGGATTTTATGGATCTCTATATCCTGAAATACATTGACAGATCCCAAATTTTATCTTTTCTGGGTGGCAGAAGGGACGTTGACCCTGAAGTGAGCATCTGTATCAGTGAGTTCCTCAGCTAATGGGTTTCAGATTGGTTGTCCGACTAGTTTTAAAGCCAGTTAAAAAAAGTTAAAATTGCAAAAGTTTCAAAGTAGGCTCAAAAGATTCATAAATCTGTGTCCCAAATCTGCATCAGCACAAATTTGCAGGATATTTGCTCCACACAAACCCTGTTCCATGTTAATTTTAGGAGCCATTTTTACATCACTGAGAGTGAAAAACATCACACACCTCTACTGTGAGCATCAACTGGGAAGAAATAATATTGTGATTCATGTCCAGGCATAAAAGTTTATAGCTATTATTTAATGCCTGTTACACCTCAACCCCTATCTGTGTGTGAACTTGCTGTTCATGCTTCTCCACGTGCTTTACATTCAATTTCTGCCATCTCTCCCTCATTGCCTTGCCCAGGTAATTAGCTGTTCCACATTTGGGGCTAATTAGGAGAAATTCCAGGCTACTGATGCAGTCTCACACTTGGATTTTGAGAACTGCCTGGAATGGGTGGTTCTGATCCATTCCTTCCCAAGGAGAGCAGTGGCTCCAGCTCAGCCACTCCTGATTTATGGAGCTGATTTAGCCATAATAAAGAGCCTGGCCCTGCTGGTTTCCCTGGGACAGTTCTGTTTCTTTGGGGGATGAATTATCCTGCTGGGCTGGCTGTGAGCTCCTGAACCAAATGCAGGTTTGGATTTTCTCAAGTAGTTATGAAAAAAACCCTTAGGATTGGGTTTGGAGCTTGAGATCCATAAGTTACAGCTCATCCTCTGCTAAATCTCTTCTCTAAGCTTATATATTCTACTTATTCTTTGGGGTTTTTTGTACAAAACCTTTAGGTACTACTGAAAAATTCTACTTTTTGAAATGCTCTGAATGCCTCCTATTCAATTTTTTTTCACTCTGAACCATCTTTTCATGCCTATATTGAAAATATTAACAGCCTGCTTGTGAAAGAAAAAAAAAAAACAAGTTTCCATGTCCATATGGAAAATGACTGAAGGGTATGGATGAAATTAGGGCTTGCCTGTTGGAACATTAACAGATTTGTCACACTGTTAGTCCCAGCTAATCCATGCAAAGTTGGGAAGAAAGCAATTCAGGGTGGATTTGGGAGCTCCTGGCTGTGGGAAGGGCTGTCCAGAGTGCAGGGCAGGGATGTTCCTAAAGCCTCCCAAACACCCAAATCCTGAATTGCACCTGGAAATCACCCGGCAAGGGGAATTCGCTGCAAAAATTTATATAACAAAACTGTTGTGGAGCACATTAATTTGGACATGTAAATCCATTTTTCTTCATCACAGATACAGGGAGAACCTGGCTGTACCCCAGGAAAAGGTGTGGGGAGAGCCTGAGAAAGGGGAACAGCTGAAACAATGCAGGTGCAGGTGGGTGTGTGCTCCCTGTGCCTTTCCATGCTTGAGGGGTCCTGGGTGACAGAATTGGGCTGAAATCTCCAAATTCTGCTGTGTCTTTGGCGCAGCTGAAGACCCCAAAATTTGATGTGCTGTGGATAAATGTGCAAGAGCCCCAGTCCTTGTTCAGCAGTGATGAGCTGGGAAACAGTGATCAGGGAAAGGTCCTTAGACTGGCCCTGTTATTTTATCCAAACAGGTTTTGAATCAAAATAAGAGAAGATGCCAAAAACTCCTGCGATTTCCCTATCCATATTCATCCAGAGAAAACTTAGGAAATCAGTGCATCTTGCTTCATTTCCCACTGCCTATCCAGCATGAATACTGTACTGTATTCCATGGACTGTACTCCATGCTGAAGCTCTGCTTTGATCTCAGGGTATTCCTGTTAAATTTCTGGTGGTTTTAGCTTTTATCCCCAAATCTTTCAGCCTAGGAAATGGGGTTTATGCACACACCTGAAACACAGGCCAAAAGATACAAAGGCTGAAATGTAGAGGCTGCAGGAGACTGGCACTTTCCTTTTGTAGTGTGGGGTTTGTTTTTTGGGGTTTTTGTTGCTGTTGTTGCTGCATTCCAGTTCTGATCCTATCTGTTAATATCCTAGCTTGGCTTCACTCCCTCGGAGTTTGATGTCCCAACTTTTCCTTGTTAGCACCAGGAAATCATAAGCTTATAGTGAGCGATAGCCAGTGGGTCTGGGATTGATTACAAACAAAAATCCCAGATAAGATCATAAATTTAACCCATCCCTGTGATGTGATCGTATCAGGATTCAAGAACGTCTCAAAGTTGTTTCCGATTTTCAGCCACTTCATCTGGTTTCCATCCACCCCAGCTGGGAGCAAAGTCCTTTTGTGGTGGACTCTAATCCATGCCAGCCTGGGCTTGGGAGAACCCCTTGTTTCTGTTATTATTGTATTATAAAAATGGATAGAAATGCTTTAGACAGGATGGACTTTTCAAGGAAGATCAGCTCAGGCACTGCTGAGATAAAACTGACTCACGAATAAGAGCACAGGGCTGATTTCCTGCCCTCCCATCCCCTTCCTGGACTTTGGCTGCATCTAAACAAGTTCAAAACGGTGTTTTCACACCCTGAAAGTCAGGAGAGGAACACTGCAGCTCAAACCTGTTCTTGAGAATTCCCTGAGAAGAACAAAACCACCGCACTTGGTCCCTGCAAACCCAAATGTGCCGCAACGTGTCACAGACATATTTTATGAAAAATCCTTTCATTAGGATCTTTTCTCCTGAGAAGCTGGGAAGCTTCAGCTTCTCCATGTTTTGCTACTTTGGAATGTGATTTGGAGAATTGTTCACCCAGCATGTGAATTGTTTTTACTTGATGACCAATGACAGCCACCTGTGTCAAGGCTGTGAGCAGTCACAACATTTTATTATCATTCCTTTCTTTTCTTTGCTAGCCTCCTGATGAAATTTTTTCTTCTATTCCTTAGTATAGTTTTAAGATATACTTTTCTTATAATATATATCATAAAATAATAAATCAGCCTTCTGAAACATGGAGTCAAGATTCACACCTCTTCCCTCATCCTGGGACCCCTGCGAACACAACCATAGCGACGTTTAATCCCCATTTCTCCATCCCATGAAGAGATCTTTGTGCTCCTTCTGCAACCACTGCTGCTTTTATATGCGCCATCCTCCATCCCAGCTGCCAGCTTCCCCTGCTGGGAAAGACTGCTGGGGTGCAGCCCCTGTGCCTGAGTCGTGGGATTTCTGCTGGCCAGAGTGACCCTGAGATGTGTTAGAAAGTCTCTTTTCCCAGCCCAGCAGTTGAAGAAGGAGTCAGAGCTCTGCAGTTCTCATTCTCAAGGTTG
>NW_005054449.1:1135763-1146014 GCF_000277835.1 Geospiza fortis
CTCCAGGGCAGCCAGAGGAATTTCCTGGGTTCTGCATTTCAACTCTCTGCCTTGGCGAGGCCGATGCGCTCCCATCCATCGGCGGCCCCCTGGAACCAGGTGATTTAATGTTACTGTTGCTTTAACGGCCTCATCGCTGCTCTGGCTGCACAGGAGTTGTCTCCTGTGTGACTGTGCCTGGGAAAAATCTATTACTGGAGTGCCATTAATCTGAGGCTGCCGCCTCTGGCACTTTCTGACTCTTCTATTTAATGGGCCTCTGCTTCCGGAGCTCTGGAGACATGCTGTTTTCCTCTCTTGATCAGCTTTGTTTAATTATCAAAATATTTGATGCAGAAAATTGACATTAGTTGTGAAGGTTCCTGCCTTCCTCCTCCTCCTCCTCCTCCTTGCAGCCCTCCCTCCCAGCTCTGCTGTGACATTGAGATCTTCTGTGTGCTCCACCTTCACCTTAAAATAGAAAATCCCTGGGACTGCTGCACTGGTGAGCCACAGGTACCTGCTGGGCACGTAGACCTGGATTTCTGGCTCCTTTCTGCACAGGTGACAGTGCAGCCAGCTGGAATTGCTGAAAACCTGGGAAGAAGGAGCCCTGTGGGTTGCTGTGCCTGGCTCCAGGCTGAGCCAACCCATAAATGAAGGCTCAGTGAGGTTCAAAGTAATGGAAGTCCCTTAGAGCTGAGATTTCCACTCTGGTTTCCGTCTCCTGTTGCCAAAGCTGGGAGCTTTAGGGCTTGCAGGTGTTCCAGGTGAATTTTGCTTACTCAGTGAGCACATTCCTCATTCCAGGGCTTTGGGATGGGCCCAAATTTAATAGCTAAAACAAAGATTATGGGCTAATACTGGTACCATGTATATCAGGATCTCCATGAGCAGGGAATCCCTGTAGAAGTCCTCACATCAGCCAAAAAACCCATTGGTGGTGAGAAGGCAAAGTTAACTGAGGTAAATTCTGGTTCTCACTGGATGTCCTGAGCTGCTGGAGCAACTCTCACATGGAAGTGGTTTCTGTGCCATGGAGATTGTGCCTTTATGGAAAATAACGTTTCTCCGAGCAAAACCCAGCAGGTCCAGTGCAGGGAAATGTCTGGGCCCTGTTGTTTCAGCCAGGCCAGAGGAGCTGGTGCTTCCTTCTGGGTTTTGAGCCTCTGATCCCGTCAGCATTTCCTGGGGCCACAGGCAAAGCAGCTTTGAAGAGGGTCCCAAAGCAGTGCCACAGCCTCTGCCTCTCACAAAGTGCAGCAAACAATGGGAATTCCTGAGATTTGGGGCTGCTGGGAGGCAGGGCAGGGGAGCTCTTTGTGAGATGATGGAACACAAACGCCTCTGTTGTATTATTCCTCAAATATGTTCCTGTTTGCTCCACTGGACTTGGCTCCTTACTCCAACAACCAACCAGCATTTCTCCTTCCACAAGCTGTGCTTTCTTCACAGGACACACACAGGCTGGGAGGAAGGTGAGGAAAGTACAGATGGGGCCTAGAACCATTACCCAATTCACTGTTACAGTGACTTTCAACAAGCAAATCACATCCCAGCAATAATTATCCACCTTTGCCAGCAAAGCCTCACCTGCTGCCGTCACCCTCAAGTTGCTGTTTGATGTTTGTGTAGTTTATTTGGCTCTCTCTATAGAAATATTTCCATTTCCTCTTATTAATTAAAATTAAAGGCATTACATTTACTAATTAATTCCTTTTAGAAGGCTGGGGGTGTTTGAACAAAGCATTTTGCAGCGAAAAATAAATAATATTTCACTGGAGCCAGAACATTTTGCAGAAGGACACAGATTTTGATGAGGAAGCTTCTGGGCATCAGAGTTTTTTCTGCAGCCAAAGACAAAGGGACACTGAAGGAAGAGGTGACCGGACACGAGCGAGCTTTGCCACTGCAAGGATGATTTTATTTTCACCCCATGCAAATAGAAACAAGTCCAAGGTCTCCAAACCTCGCAGCGCTGGCTCAGAGCTTTGCTGAGCCCTGCCTAAGGAAGGGAAAGTGGCTGGGCTGAATTGGCACCTCCCTCCCTTCCTGGAGCAGGGAATGTGCCTGATATTGCCCAAAAGACACCAAAATGGTACTTTTTGGGCTCAGGTTTTGAGCAAGTTTTCAGCAGAGCTCCCACTCTGCCTTAAATAAAGGCCAAGTGGATTATTCACAAAACCCTGAACTGTTAGTTACTGATCCTTGGCTGCAATAAAAAAAAAAAAGAGGAACAAGGTTTATGGGTTTTTCCCTCCTCCTATCCCTTTTTGCAAGGTTTAATCTTGTGTGGTTTAAATTTTTCAACCCTTCTCTCCCACTGCTTTTATCCTTGGAATATTTTTATGGAGTTACCTGTGTGTAATTCCAGAATAATCCAGGCCAGGCAGCTTTGAACCACTCAGATAAATGGGGAGTGCAAGAGAGAATCAAATTCAGGCTCTCCTTGTGAATAACCACTGCTAAAAGATCACAGACAAACCTTGGTGCTGTTTGGGGCTCAGAAATGCAAAGCTGCTCGGGCAATAGAAATTCACTGCATCCCAACCCTGGGCATCAGGAGAAGGAACACCCCGAGCTCCATTTATACTGCAAATGAAAATAATCCTAAAAACACAAACCACCGAGGTGCAGAATGGGCTTTCCAATTCATAAGCACAAGGCACCACGAGTTAAAAACCTCTTGGTTTCTTTGCTGAGTGCCCCAGGCAATAGTTTTCATCTATATTTCTCCATGGTCAGAAGTCAGAGCAGACCAGTGCTATCGAAGACCTTGACTTTTTTTTCCCTGACAGTTACAATTATTACAGCCCGGGGGACTCATTTTCTCAGTCTGGCCACCCGCTGACCTAGCCTGCAACCAGAATACACTTTAAAACAAACAAACACCAGCTCAGCTCCCCTCTCCTCCTCCTCCTCCTCCTCCTCCTCCTCCTCCTCCTCTCCCAGCCCAGGAATATTTTCACACCACCCCTCGCAGAAGGATATTAGCCACTATTGCTGAAGGCACAATCACATTATCAGCACCATTCTCTCTCCCTTTCTCCCTCTCCTCCCCCCCCCAACAAAGATAAATTTTTTATGTTGCTATTTTCTTCTCTTTTGTATTTGGCACTCGATATTTACGTGATAAACTGCAGAGCTGCTGCTAAATGGGCCCTGATACAACTTAATAAATACATAACAACATCCAGGCTGCACGGGCCTGGGCTCCTCGGGATCCTTGGAGATAATGGCTGCTAAATGAAAGTTAAGCCTTCCTGTAAGGAAAACAGATATTTATCCTGCAATAATTAATGGCATGGAATGAGCTGGTTGATAATCCTGCCTCTCCCTTTTTGCTGCTTCCTCCTCCCTGAGCGTGGCTGTGTTGGAGCAAAAAACTCCTCAGGATGAATATGTAAGAAATACACAACTAATAATTATTTTTTTCACTTGTCTGCTGTTGTCTGCTGCTGTCCACATTTAGTCCAGCTTTATTAAGCCAGACTTTAGAGAAAAGTCAGTGTGAGGTGCCCACTGAATTGAGGGGATTCAGTGAATACAGAATAAATTCAGGGGTTGGGCCTCACTAAGGAGAGTCATGGAAGGGGAGAGTATTAAGATTATAATACTTATAATATATAATATATATTATATATATGTATAATATATATATTATATATTATATATTATATATTATATATTATATATTATATATTATATATTATATATTATATATTACATGTACAATTATCATATATAATAATATTACACTAATATACTAAATTACATACTCAAAAGATACTAATATATTTATAATATATATTATACATATATAATATATATAATTATAACATATAATATTATTACACTAATATTATGCTAAATTACATACTAAAAAGATCCTAAAGAAAAACTCGTGGCTGTCTGAGACAGCTCGGACACAGCTTTGAGTGATTGGCTTATCCCTCAAAACAACTTTTAATAGAATCTAATTGACAAATCATTTTGGGCAAACAATCTTTATCTCGTTCTACATGTGCCAAACAACAGGAGCAGTGAATAGAGATAAGAATTGTTTTCTCTTCTTCTCTGGACTTCTCACGACCTTTCCCAAGGAAAATCCTTAAAAACTTGTGCCTGCTGCTGTCTGTGGCCACAGGGAGAGAGCAAAAAAAAGGTACAGATGGAAGGAGAGATCCCAGGTTCAGGCAGATCCTTCTGCCACAGAGGCATCTCACATTCACCTGAAGAGCACAAACCTTTCTCTGTTCTCATAGTTTAACATTCCTAAAGCTTTTTCCAATGTTATAGCAGTTTTAATATTTTTTTTTGTGTGTACAGAAAGTAATTTAACCTAGCTTATTTCTCATCACACAGTGGACAAAACATTCCCCCCAAACACACCAAACAAACACCCAGTGAGCTTTTCCAGCTGAATCATCCCTCTGTGTCCTGGAGCCATGCAATCACAGAATCCCAGAATGTTTTGGGTTGGAAAGGACCTTAAAGATCAACTCATTCCAAAACCCTGTCCTGGGCAGAGAACCTCCCTCAGACCCCATTTGTACCCAGTGAAAGTGCTCAAAAAATGGTGTTTCTTCAGGCATTCCTTCCATCTTTCTGTGGAAATAGCATTTCCTTGTTGAATCCCTGATAAGAAGAGTGGTCAGAGTGTAAAAAGTTCAGATGGGGGTAACCTGTGAGTGTTGTACAGCTGTGATTCACACGAGGTGACTTCAGTTCCTACCACATGAACACAAAGGTTTTGTTATCTTTCCAGGAAGAAAGGAGACATTATCCCAGAGTTTGAATCAGCCACAGAAGAACATTAAACAAAATGCTTCAGCAATCTCTAAAATTCCCTGTATTTTTGAGACGAGCTGTTTTCCCTGTGATAAACAAGCAAAGAATACCCATGCTCAAAAAAGGCAGCCCCAAGGGGGGACCATGTAAAAATATGTAAACTAGTTTGGGAAAAAGTTTACTATGCATAATTGTTTATGAATATGCAACGGGCTGATGGAAGGGAAAAGGTATTTAAGGGATATCCCTGAAGATAAGTGTGGTTTTGGTTGACCCAAAAACCTTTGCTCTCTGCTCCTATTGTCTCCTATTGTCCTTTATCAAGTAATTGTAAATATTGTACACGTAGTTTTTAGTATAAAAAGATAACACCAGTGTGCCTCTGTCTGTCCTGCTGAGCGGACCTTGGCAGGTCAGGAGAAAGAATTTTATAGATAAGAAACAATAAACAACCTTGAGAACGAGAACTGAAGAGCTCTGACTCCTTCATCGAGTGCTGGGCTGGGAAAAGAGGCTTTCTAACACATCTCGGGGTCACTGTGAGCAACTAAAGCCCCGAGATCCAGTGGCTGGAGAAGGGTCAGGAGATAACTCAAGATAACACAGCCGACCTGCCGGGTTTGCATCCCAAGCCACAGGTCCCCATGTGCTCCCTCCCTCCCCTCCTGCTCCTCCCCAGGCTCCAGCTGCACAGGAGAAGCCCCAGTTGGACTCATCCAAGGCCAGCCACCCCAATGGCTGTTGTGTGTTTCTTGCAGATGTTGCCGTAATTTTGTTGTGGTACAATTTGACACGCGGCTCCCCGCTGCATCCGAAAGGGGCACATTATCTCAATTAATGTTTCAGGCAAACACAGCACTGATAGTATTCATGGGACTAAAGACCATTACCATTTGCATGGTGACTAGCACAAGAATTATGACTACGTGTGTTTTCCGCAGCAAAATTTGCCCTCGGGCTCCTTTTTTTTTTTTTTTTCTTTTTTCCCCCTCCTTTTTGGCTTGTGACAATGTTCCCTTTTTCTTCCTCCTTCTGTTTTGATTTCTACTTAAAGTTTTATGGCTCTGTCCCCTCCAGGGTGCTATTATCTTGTATGCTAATAGGGCTATGCATATTCTATTAGCGTTGTCAGTGTGAGATAAGAGGCACATTCTGTAAGGAGCACTCAGGGGGTAATAATCCCAGCAAGGGGTCTCAATGTTAGTACATTATCAGTCATCTTCACATTTCAGTGGAGCCTGTTTATGCACCTCTTCAGCCCAGACACCGAAAATTGCTGAATGTTTACGGAAACTGTTGTAGGGGAACATAATGGGGCTTGGAGATCGACTTGATAAAGGAGCCTTCTCCTTTTGTGGCTCGCAGATCCAAGATGTTTGGAGCTGGGTGCAATAAGGAGGATAATAGGTTAGGATAATATGTCAGGATAATATGTTGGGTGGCAGCTAGCAGCTGAAAGGAGGGGCAGATCCACGCATCAAGCAAAGGATGAGAACCATCTGTGTTCCTTCAGAGATTCCTCTTTTTTTTTTCCCCTTTCCTGGTTCACATGGGGACTTTTCACACCCTTTAGGGTTGAACTTTCTCCTGGCATTGAGACTTTTTACAGTCTTTATGCTCAAACTTGAGGGCCCACAGAAACAAAATCGGTGGCAGCGTGTGAAGGGCAAATGGGTGCAATAAAAAGGCAAATATCTTAGGATAATATCTTAGAATAATATGTTGGGATAATATCTTAGGGTAATATGTTGGGTGGCAGTCAGCAGCTGAAAGGAGAGGCAGATCCATGCTTCAAGCAAAAGATGAGAACAATCTGTGTTCCTTCAGAGATTCCTCTTTTTTTTCCCCTCTCCTGGTTCCTATTGAGACTTTTTACACCTTTTAGGCTTGAACTTTCTCCTGGCATTGAGACTTTTAGGCCCTTTATGCTCCAACTAAAGGGTTCCCAGCGAGACTTTTTGCACCCTTTAGGCTCAAACTTGAGGGCCCACAGAAAGAAAATCGGTGGCACCATGTGAAGGGCAAATGTTTGCAATAAAAGGAAAATAGGATAATATCTTAGGACAGTATCTATGTTAGGTGGCAGTTAGCAGCTGAAAGGAGGGGCAGATCCATGCTTCAAGCAAAGGATGAGAACAGTCTGTGTTCCTTCAAAGATTCCTCTTTTTTTTGCCCACCTTTCTTGGTTCCCATTGAGGATTTTGACACCCTTTAGGCCCAAACTTGAGGGCCCACAGAAACAAAATCGGTGGCAGCATGTGAAGGGCAAATGGGTGCAATAAAAAGGCAAATATCTTAGGATAATACCTTAGAATAATATGTTAGGGTAATATCTTAGGATAATATGTTAGGCTTGAACTTCTTCCTGGCACTGAGACTTTTTACTCCCTTTAGGGTCCAACTGGAGGGGCCACAGAGAGAAAATCGGTGGCAGCGTGTGAAGGGCAAATGTTTGCAATAAAAAGGAAAATATCTTAGGATAATACCTTAGAATAATATGTTAGGGTAATATCTTAGGATAATATGTTAGGCTTGAACTTTTTCCTGGCACTGAGACTTTTTACTCCCTTTAGGGTCCAACTTGAGGGGCCACAGAGAGAAAATCGGTGGCAGCGTGTGAAGGGCAAATGTTTGCAATAAAAAGGAAAATATGTTAGGATAATATCTATGTCAGGTGGCAGTTAGCAGCTGAAAAGAGGGGCAGATCCATCCTTCAAGCAAAGGATGAGAATAACTCATGTTCCTTCAGAGACTTCTCTTTTTTTCCCCCCCTCTCTCCTGGTTCCCATTGAGATTTTTTTCACCCTTTAGGCTCCAACTTGAGGGCTCAGGGAAAGAAAATGGGTGTGAAGGGCAAATGAGTAACTGTTTGTGACTCTTTGGGAGTTAAATAACATTCCTGGGGGGCAGCAGCGGGCATTGGGCTGTGAAATAAATGTCATGCCAGGGTTTTCTCCAGCTGGGCAGGCAGTGCTTGGATCTAATTCCTGTTTCTCCCACTCCACTCGTGTTCCAAATAAAATTCCCAGTGATTCAGGGCCAAGAGTCCTCCTAGGGATGAGCATCTGTTCTGTCCTCACCCTCTCCTGTGGCATGGCTTGAGCAAATCCATTATTTACCACAAAAAAGGGGAAATTTCGTCTCTTTCCCCACTTTTCTGAGAGTACAGTTTTGAGGGAACCTTTCACAGTGTTGGGTTTTTATCGTGGAAGTTGTAGGAGAAAAAGAAAAGCCCAGTGTCAGTTCTTTGTATGTGAAATTAGGAAATAAATGTGCCTAAATGGAATTTTAATGGGGTTTCTGTGTATTTCTCAGTAATGCAGTTACTTCTGACCCAGTGGATTTATGTGGTGACACCTGGAATATGATGGCACTCAAAGTTATCATTTAATTGGGCTAAGGATGGGAGGAAAAGGAGATTTTGTGCATTTCTCAGGGGGGTTACATCATTAGGTCTAAAATCATGGATTTTGTAACAAATTCAGTGCCTGATTTGGCACAATCAGGGGAAATTTTGGGCAAATAATCTAATGGGTAATGAAAAAATAAATGAGAGATGAGGAACCAATCTCATATTTAGAAAATTTCTGGAGACAGGGAACTTTTTGCTGTTCCTACAGAGAAACTTTTCTCTGAGGAGAACAGTGAACAGTTCCATGGGCAATGCCTTAGGAGAGGCTGAAAATGTCACTCAGCATAAAAATGCAAATTTTTAAATGCAGAGGTGCCCAGTCAGGGCACCTAAACTCAATTCCTGGCTTCAGGAGGGAGAAAAAGGCTGCTTTGCATCACTTGTGTAGGACTTCAGACTGCTCATGGATATGAACACTCACTCCTTACTTTAAAAATACTTGTCCTTGACATTTCCAGCCACATGGCTCACACCAAATGTATGCAGCTCCATCTCCTGAGGGTCCTGAGATTAAAACCCCTGCTTTCTCACCTTGTGATCTGGCATTAATAGCTGATAGAAAAATCACAGACATGACTGACATCTTCCTAGAAATGTGAGCCTGTGGAATTAATGAATGCCATGCAGGAAAGCAGGGGTCAGTTTGGAAATAGGATTTCTGTTGCCAGCCATCCAGTCATGAACTGGACAATCTGCTGCGCTTTTTTTTTCCTTTTTTTTTTTGTTTCTTTTTTCTTTTGTTTTTTTTCTTTTGCAGCAAGGAAAATTGGTCTGTTGGAAAATAAGCAGCTCTGTTTCTGTGGCCACTGGAAATCTGTTTGTGTGCCTTCAGCACATTCCTTGGCTGCTAAATTCTGTATCCTGCAGGGGAAATCTGTAAATCTGTAGGGGAAATCACCCAAATCCCCAAATCTTGGTGGGTTGGGTTGGGTGCTGGCAGAACTGAGCCCTGGATGCTCCATGGAAAGGCAGAAGGGTGGCAGGGGGAGAATTGAGGCACGGAAAACTCAGCTCTAGAGGATTTTCCATCAGTGCAAGGGATGTTCCTCACCTTGCCTTGAGGTTTGGGGATCTCCTGTCCCCACAGCAGCAGGCACAAGAATTTTGTCACCTTTTTTCTACTTTTTTTTTCCTGCTGCATCTGTCTCCAGATTTGTCAGCACCGATCATGTCAGGATGGATTCACCTTTACATGCTGAAATAATGTTATTCATGAATGAAACAGCTCAACCTCTGTACAAATGTCACCAGCATGGGTTTAAATTGCTAAAAGTTCTCTGCAACCAGTGATGATCTCTGTGGAAAAACTGCACTTTTCAGGACACTCAAATATTTCATCACAGAAGCAAAAAATTTCTGGGTATTTTTAGTGTGAGATAGAAACTTGGAAGCATTTTCTTTGGAGAAGATGGACAGATTTCCTTTTCCTTTTTATATATTTTAATACATTTTTATATCTTTCTTTTTATCTTTTTTTCCTTTTTTTATATATATTTTCCTTTTTATATTTTTTTCCTTTTTGTATATATATTTTCCTTTTTATATCTATGTTTCCAAGGGCAAGCAAAAAAAAAAAAGATAAAAAGGAAGTTGGAAGAGAAAGAATTGAAAGTATTTTATTTACACTTTTTTCCTTGGTAAGGAGCAGGAATATTTGAACAGCCATCCAGAAATGCTGCAAAGCTTTCATTTGAGGGTGACATGCCATTTCTCACCGCCCTGTCCTGGCAGCTCCCACCCCTCTGAGCTCTGCTGAAATCACTTTGCTTCCTTCTGGGTGCGCACAACTTCTTTTGGCTTCCACAGGGAAAAAGCAGAGCTCCTGAACCTGTCACAGGAGGCTCAGGTTTTGTTCCTGTTAGGGAAATTAACCCACAAACATCAGAGATTTATGTCCAAAAAGGAGACAGAGGAGTCCTTTTTATTTTATTGGAATAAAGGGAGAGGCCATGGGGCATTCCCCTGGGATCTCTTCAATTTTTGGAGGATGCAGCCTCCTTTTTATCCCAATTTCCCAGCCACATTTCCCTTCTCTCTTTCCCCATTTCTGAGGTACTTGAGAGGTTCAG
>NW_005054449.1:1146220-1155686 GCF_000277835.1 Geospiza fortis
AATTCTGTGATTCTGTGAATTCTGTGATTCTGTGAATTCTGTGAATTCACACCACCACAATCAGAAGTCAACCATTTCCTAATTATAATACATTTTAAGTGTTTCTTGGCCTATCAGCTTTAGCCACACCATGCTGTAAATGCCTTAAAATTAATAATCTAAAATTACCCCTCATGGGTCCTACAATGCATCTTTCATAGTTCTATTCCTCCAAAGTATTTAATTTTATTTGTAAGGCCATCCTTTGAAACTTGTCTCTAGTTCTATTTGTCTCAGCAAAGTTTGTCCCATCCCATGGCATTTCTAAATTAGCATTTCTTATCTCCAGGTTTGCACACAGATGGCTGTGTGCAATTCTCTGTCAGGCTTGGAGAATTTCCTATAAATTGAGAATTTCCTATACATTTTGAGAATTTCTACTTTCTGAGAATTTCCTATACATTTTGAGAATTTCCTATACATTTTGAGAATTCCCATTTTTTGAGAATTTCCTATACATTTTGAGAATTTCCTATACATTGAGAATTTCCTATACCGTGTGAGCCTTCTGGCAGGCTTGGAGAATTCCCTACAAAAATGGGACAGAGGTAATTAAAGCACATTTTTTTCCCAGATTTAGGAATCCCAAGGACAAAAAAAAAAGAAGAAATTTTCCTGCCCTTTCCATGTCCCTGCTGCTTCAGGTGATCCCTGTACCCAGAGCTCCTGGCACCCCACACCCCCATTTTTAGGAACATTTTTTTCTGTTCCATTTTTAGGAACACAAACCACATTTTAACCAGCAGGTCCCATTTCCCAAATCCCAGCCATGCATGACTTCCCTGTGTGAGCAGCTGAATCTTATGTTTCTTCATCAAGGAGTTTTTCTTCCTGCTTTCTCAGCTGTACAGTGTCTCTGGATTTTTTTTTTTAATTTTTTTTTTTTTTAATTTTATTTTCTTTTTTGGCTTGAGGTCTCTGCCTAATTATCTGTAACCTTCTGTTCGAAGATCCCTGTCCTGGCCTGATAAAAACCAGTAACTTTGAAAACAAACTGGGCCTTAATTTTCCTTGACAGCCCTTCTTTAAACATGTGGGCAAAGCCCTGGCTTAATTAAATGCACATTCGTATTCCAAACAAATTAAGTACAATTAAGGACTCTGAGTTATGGGTATCTATCACTGGGTGATGTTTTTGTAAAAATTACCACATTTAGATCAAACACAGAGGACCCTTTGCTTAATTGCTTCATTAGGGCCTGATGCAATAGGTTTCATAAATACAGGGTCTGATGTCTCTCTGGGAATTGCCCAAAAAACGGCTCTTAAAGTAATTGCTTCCACATTTCTGCCTTCCTGAGCTCACCAGTGCCACCAGGGCCTGCCAGGGCCTGGGCTCCTCTGGGAAATGGATTTCTAGAAATTAACAAAAAAAAATTCCAAAAATAAAAATAATAGAATCCAAAAATAAAAATAGAAATTCTCGAAATGTATAGGAAATTCTCAATTTATAGGAAATAGAAATTCTCAAAATGTATAGGAAATTCTCAATTTGTAGGAAATTCTTACCAGTGCCACCAGAGCCTGCCAGGGACTGGGCTCCTCTGGGAAATGGATTTCTAGAAATAAAAATTTAAAAAATATATATATATATATATAATCCAAAAATAAAAATAATAGAATCTAAAAATAAAAATAGAAATTCTCAAAATGTATGGGAAAGTCTCAATTGATAGGGAATTCTCAAAAAATAGAAATTCTCAACATGTGTAGGAAAGTCTCAATTTATAGGGAATTCTCAAAATAGAAATTCTCAAAATGTATAGGAAATTCTCAATTTATAGGAAATTCTCCAAGCCTGACAGAGAATTGCACACAGCCATCTGTGTGCAAACCTGGAGATAAGAAATGCTAATTTAGAAATGCCATGGGATGGGACAGACTTTGCTGAGACAAATAGAACTAGAGACAAGTTTCAAAGGATGGCCTTACAAATAAAATTAAATACTTTGGAGGAATAGAACTATGAAAGATGCATTGTAGGACCCATGAGGGGTAATTTTAGATTATTAATTTTAAGGCATTTACAGCATGGTGTGGCTAAAGCTGATAGGCCAAGAAACACTTAAAATGTATTATAATTAGGAAATGGTTGACTTCTGATTGTGGTGGTGTGAATTCACAGAATTCACAGAATCACAGAATTCATGCCCAGATTCCTCCATCTTGCTTCCTGAACCCCTGTTTAAAAACCCAAAAATCTATTTTTTCACCCTGTGGCAAATTCACTATCATTCTACTCAAACTCCTGTGGCTTGTAAACCTTCACACAAAGTTGGTGATTTTTTCCATGGGCTGAAATGGAAGGCACAGGTGTTTGTGACTCTGTGCCAAGGTCTCTGAGGCCCCTGGCAGGGTTTGGAGCCCTCCAGGGCAGCCAGAGGGATGTCCTGGGTTCTGACACTGGCTGTTGGATTCATTGCTCAGCCTGCTCAGTTTGTGGCTCTGTAGGACAGGGTAACGAGCAAGTGGCTGAATGGGGAAGGTTTTATGGAAATCCCGGTGGGAATCTGCTCTCAGAGCATTCTCCTGCCTCCCACGGCCAGCAGGCTGTGAGGACACAGCTGCTAATGAGGGCTGGCAGGGCAGGGGCTTCTCTTTGCCTGCCTGGGAGTTCCTGCTCTGCAGAGAGAGCCTGATGCTCCTTTGGGCTCCTTTTTTCCCCTTTCCAGTCCATTACAGGTGACAGAGCCGATGAGGAGCCTGTCTGTCACCTCTGTCCCCAGGGGGAGAATCCTCATCCCTCCCTCATCCCTCCCTGTGCTCACTCACTCAGGCTGTGCACCAGGACAGGGAGGGCTGCCCTGGGGGCTGGATCACAGCTGGATCACAGCTGGATCACAGCTGGATCACAGCTTCCCACCCCTGCCAATCCCTGCCCCACATCCCCCTCCTGGCCCTGCTCTGGCACAAACCTTTTCCCAAGTGCTTGGAGCTCCAAATAAATCAATCCCTGCCCATCGTTTTCTGAGCAGACCCAAAGAAGATTTGTGTTGTGAGCAGCTCTGCCCCACTGCTTGGGGAAAGATCCCCAACACCCCAGCAAACACTGCCCTGGATTTTTCCAGGCAGGAAAAATGGGAATAACCCCCTGGCAGCTGGGCCAGTGGGGAGTTATCTGTGCAACCCCAGCTCTTGAATTGACAGAAATGCACATTTAGAGCCTGGTCTGAGGGGATTTGGGGGACAAAGTGACCTGGGGGTGGCCATGGGGGAACCTGGAGGGGATCTGGGTGACAAAGTGACCTGGGGGTGGCCACAGGGATGGGCTGGGGAGGGTTTGCATCCCCAGGCATGGATCTGAACAATGGCAGCAGCAATAACATTTGGATTTCACAGCTAATGAATATGTGTGTTGTTCACACCCCCAGCTTTTCCCTTCCCACTTTGACCTCCTGCGCCTTTGCCACAGCCCCAGTGCTGCTTCCCAGTGCCCATTTCTGAAGAATAAAGGCAAAACAAACAAAAATATCCACATGTGTGTATCTCTATATGTTTAATTATTCTCCCATATCCCACTGGTGTGAGCTTCCCTGTCTCTGGCTCCATAATAACCCCTTTTTCCCTTCCTATATCAATTCCAACTCGGTTTATTACAGTTTTCTGTCTGAATTTCCAAAAATTATTTTTCTAGGGTTAATCCCTAACCCCCAGCAATACCACTGGGAGAGCTGTGTGGCAGGTTTGAAATAGTTACTACTTGGAGCAAGCAGCCTTTGCAAGTCTTTATTTATAATTCAAGGATTGGAGAAGCTGGAGCAGCAATTTTTGGGTGTAATGCATGACTCTGCTGTAGTTGTGTCTGACAGAGCTGTGCTAATTACTCTGTGTGGGTTTGATGGAGAGCCAAGAAAGGGCTGTAGAAAAATGTGAATCACTAAAACTCAGGTCCCTGAAGTCAAAAGTAAAACAAATAGGGAGAGATCTTTATCTGAGGCAGAGCCTTGCTTGCTGTGTACAGAAAAAAAATCCATTCCCATGTTTTGTGCTTCTTCTTTTTTTTTCTCCTCCTTTAGATCCACGTAGTATTTCTGTCTGTATTTATTAAAAAAAAATGGTAAAAATGTTTTTATAAATAAAAATGGATTTTGTACAGTTGGGGCAGACGGTGCATTCATCCTGCTCCAGCCCATTTTCCTGCTCTTTGGAAAGCTGTAGCTGGACTTTGTGTGGCCTTCAAAGAGTCACTTAACCTTCCTGTGCATCAGCTTAGTCATTTGTAAAAGGAATATTATAATAATAGACACCCCTAGGGGCTCTCCCAGGTTTCAATAATTAATGGGGCTAAAGCAGTTGGTGAGCCTCAGATTAGAGGTGCTAAATAAAGGCATTAAATTCATATTTTTTACTCCAGAAAAAGCAAAGCATCAGCATAGGAAGCGTTGCTTTAAAGCTGGGAGTTGCTGTGAGCCTCGTAGGATATTTTAATTTCCATTCTCCCAATTCAGCTGAGCTCTGAAATCCATTTTTAATTTTGCAATGCCCATTTTTTCCCCCTGCAGCTGCAAGAGGGAGCTGCTTGAGCCAGAGGAGGAGGAGGAGTAGGATGATCTGTGAGTGTCTGTGTGTCCATCCCTCTGCACCTCAGCCACAGGAAAACCAGAGGAATATGAGAAACCAGGACAAAATGCAAATCAATCAATGGAGAAGGAGAAACCACAAGCTGTGCATTTGCAGGGAGGTTCTGGGGGATGGATGGAGGCTGCTGAGCATGACCTAATGCCTCGGGAAAAATCAGCAAGCACCGACCTCAGCATCCAGGCAGCCCGAATATTGAACCAGAGGTCCTTGAGTAATTGTCCTTTCTTCACTCCAGGGGTGAAAAGGGTACATTAGACATTCACCAGCAGCAAATGGCACCTGACATCTCTTTAAGTGAAAGTCAGCTCGGAATTTTTTTTAATGGCCGAGCATAAATCTTTTAAATTATAAATCAATAAATAGTTAATTCAATAATAGGAATCTTTTAAATATTTAATGAGTCATATGCAGAATGGCTCTATAACTGGATGTTGATGGAACTGTGTCAAAGGAATTTGAATCAAACTTTTCTAAAGTCCCTGTATTAAAATAGTTATTGATTCAAACATAAACTATGAAGACTCTGGCGAAAGTCGGGGGGGCTGGAGGGGCTCAGCATACATTTCCTCATCCAGGAAAATGTGAGGCCAACAGCTTATTTTTAATGATGGATTCCGGGGCTTTTCAGGTTGTATTAATGCTCCCTCTACAAAAATGAGAAAGACCCTACGCAGGCAAGATTTCTCATGTGCATATTCATTAAAAGCCTGGTGTAAGGACAGCTGTGCTCTGAAATGAATTCTTAAATCCTGGTTTGAGGTCAGCTGCGCTCTGGGCCAGCCTGGTCTGGTTAAAGTTCTGTAACCAGCCCTGACAGGGGCACCAGGAACCATCTCCACTGGAAACTGCCCCAAGTTTTATTAATTTACCAGAGTTTTCAGGTGAAAGGCAGTGGAGATGTCATTATGGACACCAGAGCTGAGTTTAGGATTTTTTAGGATCCTTTAGGATCAGTAGTGTTCACTTACTAATTAAGTCAACACTTCCCTTAATTACCCTTAAACGAAGGTGTTTGGTGCTTAATCCTCAGACCACATCTAGTGTTCTGTTATTCCACAGCACCTTCACATCTCCCACAGCCCCACCTCGGCTTCCCAAATAAAAAAAAGGAACTTTTGGGGACAGGGATGGTGCTGAGAACAGCCTGAAGGAGCTGCTCCAGTGGGGAAATGCAAACAGGGGAGGGGGGAACAAAGAGAGGGGAAAAGGAAGGAAGGAAGGAAGGAAGGAAGGAAGGAGAGATTCCAAGAAGGAAGGAAGGATTCTAGGAAGGATTCCAGGAAGGGTTCCAGGAAGGAAGGGATTGTCTGGCAGAGGAGCTGGGACTGGTTTTGCAGAGTGGCTGGATCTCAGGTAAATTCACCCTGGGGGTGTTCAGTGGGCATGCAGTGCTGTGGATTCCAGAAACAGATCGTGATGTCTGAGGAGCAAAAAGGGCTTTGGTCACAGAACCATGGAATTATTAAGATTGGAAAAGACCTCGAAGATCATCAAGTCCAACCATCAGGTTTGGACCTTAACCCAAGGTTTATCCACTATTTCAGGAACTTCCTGCCTTGAAACCACTCAGCAATGTTAACAGGGGAGGCTCCACTCCTTTCCAAACCAAGCAATTTGATGTTCCCTCCTGAAATAAGGAAATGTGGCACCAGAACCTCCTCACCACCACACCCTGCACCCATTCCAAAGTGGTTTGTGTCCTGAGGAGCCTCAGCCTGCGTGCTCAGGGCTGGTCTCACTGCCCTGCAGGGGAGCCAGGACCAGCCCAAAGCCGGGCTGAGCATCACCAGGATCTGCTGTTGGCTCTGTAATCAATTGCAGTTGGTTCAATATTTGTAGCAGATCAGAGTCCCATTTGTATTCTGCACACCTCTGCTTTCTCCTCTCTCCCTGGCTGTATAAATATCCCTCCAGAAAAGCTGCCTGCATATCCTTGTTGGGGTTTTTTTTCCCCCTCCCTGAGATGACAGATACTGTAACAATGGCACTAGATTAATATCTCCTTAATCAGCCAAATGAACATGACATACAAGGGTGACAGCTCAATTTGCTGCTAACAGATTGTGCCTATCACAGCCCCTCCATTCCAAGGGATGGTTATTTCTGGAAGAGATCACATGCTGAGGGGAGGACCCCACAGCTCAGAGGCTCCCATTAAATACATCAAGCACCTCATAGGTGTTACTCAGCCTCCTGTCAGGACACTGCCTGTGTGGGGAATGAAATGAGCCTTGACACAGACACTGCCTCTCTTGTTGGCTCCCTCTCTTTATTGCCAGCTATTTTTTGTTGGCTCATGGACTTTTTTTTTTTTTTTTCCAGTATTGGAGCAGCTCAGACCCTGAGCCTGATTGCTGAGGGGATGCACAAAGAGATGTTGTGGGGAGGAAGGAGTCTGGGGGGAAGCCACGCGTTCAATCTGAGCCCCACAGGCTCGGGGCTGGTTTGCAGGTGGGATTTTGGGAGGATCTGGTTGCTAATTCTGAAATTCAGATTTGGATTTTGGGCTCCATCCAAATCTTTCTCTCCCTGCCTCTTGCAGTGTTTGAAGTGAAGGGACCACGGGAACCATGGGCAGATTCTCCCCAGGGGTGTCCCAGGCTCAGCCAGGTCCCTTTGTGCAGGACAACACCTGAGCCCAGGTGGGGAATGGCGCCAGGACATGGAAATCAGGCTCAGGCCGTGCTTGGTGAGCCCAGTTTGGGAGTTTGCACCTCTCATCTCCACTGGAAACTGCCCCAAATTTGTATTTATTTACCAGTTCTCAGTGGGAGGTGTCACTGTGGACACCAGGCCTGAGTTTAGGATTTTTTAGGATCCTTTAGGATCTGCAGTCAGTGTTCACTTATCAAACACGTACTTCTGTAACTCAACACTTCCCTTAATTACCCTTAATTGAGGCTGTTTTATGCTTAATCCTTAATTAATCCTTAATCCTGTGGTTTTGCTGATGTGCAAAGGTGTCCTGGGCAGGGCAGGGTCTGATCCTGCAGCCCCTGGTGCTGTGGGGGGCTGTGACAGCACAGCACTGGTGGCATTTGGTGGCATTTGGTGGCATTCAAAAAACAGGGCTTGAATTTCCTAGTGACTTCCACCTCCTGCTTTTGTTGAGACCCTCCCCACCCAAATTTGCTGATTTTGCAGCCAAATTTATAAACCACGTTTACAGGTGTCTGCCAGACCCATCCAGAGGCAGGGATCTCCCCAGAGCTCCCAGTAAATGCCAGCACTCCCCAGTTCCCTCAGTTCCTTTCCTGCACAGCTCCCAGCAGTTTGCTTCAAGACAAGACCTGTGTTTACTTTTGAAAGATAAAATCGAGTGGAAAAGGTTTCCAAGGTAAAATTGACAATATGTTACTGAAATAATGCCATGAAGATATATCCACATGATTGCAATTATGGAGCTGAACCCTGCCCAAGGAGGCTTCTGTCATTCCCCACATTGCCACAATTTCTGTCATACAAATGTGTTCATTATTTTTATCATTATTTTTTTTTTCTTCTTCTTCTTATTACAGGTTTTGCCATGAGAATAACTCATCAAGGTTTTATGACTAATAAATTCTCTAAATTACAGTCCAAGGATGCATTACTTTAATTTTTCCCTCCATATTCTGTTTTTAATTGCCAGGCCATTTCCCACTTGCCTTTTTTAATGACTCATTAGGCTTAAGGGGAAAGAACAGAATTTAGTCCAAGAAAGATGTTGCATTGAGTTTTGGACACTTCAGAAGGGCAGTGATACATTAAGAGAGGAAAAATCTGAGAGGAGACTTCAGATTTCAAAGGTTGAGGATATTCAAAGCAAAAAACAAAAAAAAATTTAAAGAAAGCTGCAGACCACATATTTTTTATTAATTATTTGAACAATTATTTATTGTTTGATTGTTTGAACAAATATTGTTTATTATTTGAACAATTATCTCTAATGAGAAATGCAGCCAAGATGGGTTTTTTTGCTTTTTGTATGATGCAGATGCATGCATGACCTTTAATGTGTAAATGGACCTCCTGGGATCATTTCAGAGTTCTGAAGATTAAATTTAGACATGTCCTTAAAAACCTGGTGAAATCAGGGCTGGAGGGAATAAAAGGTGACGTTTTTTGGGGACAAATTCCTTTTGTGGGCTCTGTGCTGGGGCAAGTTGAGGGCACCTGCTGGTGTCTGCTCTGGAATAAAAGGGAATGCTGCACATTTGGGGTTTGCTGAACCCACTGCACATTTGGGGTTTGCTGAATTCACTGCCCATTCTGGAGATTTGGGGTTTGCTGAACCCACTGCTCATTTTAGGTTTAGTGAACCAACTGCTCATGTGGTGTTGCTGAACCCACTGCACATTCTGGGGATTTGGGGTTTGCTGAACCCACTGCCCATTTGGGTTTTGCTGAACCCACTGCTCATTTGGGGTTTCTTTAATAATATAATCCCAGTGTGCTGCTGATCCCAGGAGTGACAGATAATCCAAGATACCACGAGTGAGTGGAGGAGCAGATTTCAGGTGGAAAACCGTGGATAACAAAAACCACTGATAAAAACCACTAATAGTGCAGAATAAATTTCAGAATATTTAAGAAAGTAGGAAATCTGCCGGGAATACACTGGTAAACCTATTTATAATTCTATTTATATATTTATATTTATTTTTATTTTTATTTTATTTTTATTTAATCTATACTATATTTATATGTATATCTACATATCTATATCTATATTCGTATATATATTTATATCTATATTTATATTAATAATTTTATATGTACATGTATATTTATCTATATCTACATATCTATATCTATGTTATAATTATATTTATACTGATAATAAATATTATTATTAATATATGTG
>NW_005054449.1:1155765-1157617 GCF_000277835.1 Geospiza fortis
ATATTTATATTTATATTTATATTTATTTGTTTGGGAACAGGGATTTGGCTGTGCTGGGCATTCTCTGAGGACACCAAGTTTGTCCTTGCGGGTACTGGCAGAGCTCAGCTGCTGCACTACCAACCCTGCACCGCTTAAAGCTTTTCAGGAAGGCCCAAAGAGCGATGAAATCCCCCCGGCTGCAGGGCACAGAGCAGAAAGAGGAGTTTGCACTGCGAGTTCCATCGCAGCCGCTCTAGAGGGAGGCAGAGCGCCGCTGCTCCAGGAGCCATCCCCGGGCTGTGCGAGCAGCACAATCAGCAGCACGGGAAAAAAAAAAAATCCAAATGTTCTTTGTGGAGTGTGTTTCAGGTGGCAGCACGGGTTATGCCGGTGGCAAAGTGCTGAAATATTCAGCTCCATCCCTGGCTGGGCAGGGTTTTGCTGGCCAGCACTTTCCCTGGATTGCAGCCCGTGCAGGGCAGGAGCAGGGGGTGCTTGGGGAGCTGGAGATGAATTTGGGGCTAATCAGGAGTGGAAGTTATAACAAAGTGGTGCCAGGGATCACAGCTGGGCTCCCAGGATAGGGAGTAATTATATCACACCTGTGATATATCTGTATCTATATCTAAATCTAATATATCTATATCTCTATATCTCTATATATCTCTATATCTCTATATATCTATCTATCTATATATATGTGGTATATGTGTTTCTAAGATCTGTGTACATAGATGTCTTTAAATAGAAAGAAGAGAAAAATATAAATAAAGAATATATATAATTAAATCTATTTATAAATAAATATATGTATATGAAGTTGGGGAAAATCTATCAATATCAATATCAATATCAATATCAATATCAATATCAATATCAATATCAATATCAATATCAATATCAATATCAATATCAATATCAATATCAATATCAATATCAATATCAATATCAATATTATATAATCTATCAATATCAATATCAATATCAATATCTATCTATCTATATCTATATCTATCATCTATCTGTATCTATCTTTAGATGCGCTCCTCAGTATTTCTCCTTTCTCTCTTGACCAGGAGCAGTTTGCTGGGAGTGCCTTCCCACATGGCCTCAGTGGTTCCACCAGGTGCTTTCTTGGGCTTCAAATTCACAATTTTTTGGAAGTTGCACCCTGTGTTCAGTGTGAGAGAAAATCCAGCCTTGCTGGAGCTGATGAGCTTCAGCCCAAACTTGCAGGAAACCTTCTCTTCTGCAACATTTTTGGTTGTGTTGTTTTTAAACTGGCACAACAACCCAGTTAGTAAATGGATTTTGATTAATATCAATTTTTTAAATGTATTTGCATGCCTGTTGAGGCCTTGTGCATTATCAAAAATAATCTATTGAATATTAGACTCTTCCAGGACACTGCTCACTGCTGTATGGCCTTGGCAAGGGGTGGAACTGGCCTGGCTCTCCTGCTCCTCAGCACCTGAGGATGGTTTTAGCCCTGTGTGAGAAAACCTGAAATGCAGTTCGCCCCAGCTCACACAAGCATGGAAATCTGCACTTTTTCAACCAGGAAAAATCCATCCCAGGGAACTGTGTGTCACACAAAGAGTTTGCAGATCCCACTGCAGCCCCAGTCAAACTCTGCAGGTTCTGCCTTTTGCAGGCCATGGTCCCCCCCTGCTAACTCAAGTCCTAACCTGCATTAACTGTTTAAACCCAATTTTGCTTGCAGTTAAAATTGAATATGACTGTTAGTCTAGAAAATATGGCCTATTTCCTTTTACTAGTTAGCTTTTAAAGGTGTTTTACAATTCAAATGAGCCATGCAATTAAAGGTGACATTGCCAGAACTGGACAGACTAAAATTAGACATTCCTGC
>NW_005054449.1:1157627-1158787 GCF_000277835.1 Geospiza fortis
CCTGGCCCACATTTAGATCATGCTGTCTTTGGGCTGTACCTGTCTGCTCCAATCTTGTGAGTCAACAGGACACTGAAATGTTCCAGAGTCCTGGTGTGTTGTCCTATTCCTTCTGTCTTCCAGGATTACCTGATCCTTTAGGGCTCCAAGCACACTCATAACAATATTTCAGCTTTATTTTTTTTATTAATGATGTTTTTTGCACTGCCTTGATCACCACAAACCCATAATTAGGAGCAAGCCCTGCCTCAAACCCCTGAATTGTGCACCCCAGAGCAGGCAGCAGGGTGTGTGTGTGCTTCTGAGCTGCTCCAAGCACACTCACACACACTCATAGCAATATTTCAGCTTTATTTTTTTATTAATGATGGTTTTTGCACTGCCTTGATCACCACAAACCCGTAATTAGGAGCAAGCCCTGCCTAAAACCCCTGAATTCTGCACCCCAGAGCAGGCAGCAGGGCGTCTGCTCCAATCTTGTGAGTCAACAGGACACTGAAATGTTCCAGAGTCCTGGTGTGTTGTTCTATTCCTTCTGTCTTCCAGGATTACCTGATCCTTTAGGGCTCCAAGCACACTCATAACAATATTTCAGCTTTATTTTTTTTATTAATGATGTTTTTTGCACTGCCTTGATCACCACAAACCCATAATTAGGAGCAAGCCCTGCCTCAAACCCCTGAATTGTGCACCCCAGAGCAGGCAGCAGGGTGTGTGTGTGCTTCTGAGCTGCTCCAAGCACACTCACACACACTCATAGCAATATTTCAGCTTTATTTTTTTATTAATGATGGTTTTTGCACTGCCTTGATCACCACAAACCCGTAATTAGGAGCAAGCCCTGCCTAAAACCCCTGAATTCTGCACCCCAGAGCAGGCAGCAGGGCGTCTGCTCCAATCTTGTGAGTCAACAGGACACTGAAATGTTCCAGAGTCCTGGTGTGTTGTTCTATTCCTTCTGTCTTCCAGGATTACCTGATCCTTTAGGGCTCCAAGCACGCTCATAACAATATTTTAAAATATTGTTAATATTTTAGCTTTATTTTTTTTTAATGATGGTTTTTGCGCTTCCTTGACCACCGCAAACCCATAATTAGGAATAAGCCCCTGGATTCTGCATCCCAGAGCAGGCAGCAGGGTGTGAAGGTGCTTGTGACCTG
>NW_005054449.1:1158813-1175239 GCF_000277835.1 Geospiza fortis
GGACAGTCACTCCCTCCTGCTTTGATCTGTAGTAACCTCAGAGTAACCCCTGAGTTACAAGGGTGTTGAAGGAAGGGTCTCTTTCCACTGTCTGGCAGCAGCAATGCCCAGAATCCCTGACATCCCACTTTCTAAACAGCCCAGAGCATTAATTAAGATGTAATTACACCACCCCTGTGTAATCAGGGATGTGATTACCATTAGCAATTAGCCCTGTGCAGGATTCTGTCCCCACAATTTGGGGACAACAGTGTGAGGAGTCCTGAGCTGTGCAGTGAATAATTCCAAAGTCAGAAATGAGGGATATCCCCAGAAAATTCCTGTTCTGCTCTGAGCAGGGGATGTGGAAATCTCTCCTCATTCCAGGCTCAGCTCCCTGGGTTTCACAATGGAATTCACAATTTCCCTGAAATCTGTGGAGCTGTGTCACTGTCATATTTTCTGGAAAAAATCCCTTCGCCAGGATTTCTTCTCCTCAAAAGATGAGAAGCCTCAGAGAGGAATGAAAACAATAATTATCAGATTGCTTCTCCTGTGTTTGCTGCTAGTTTTTTATTATTTATTCTTGTTAAGTTTTCTGATGTATCCTTTCTCTTTTTTTTAGTATAGTTTTATTTCTAATATATTTCTGTTAGGAAAATCAATCTACAAACACCAGAGGTTTATGTCCAAAAAGGATTCTGAGGAGTCTTTTCTGGCTTTATTCCAATAAATGGAGAGGCCATGGGGCATTCCCCTGGGATCTCTCCAATTTTTGGAGGACCCAGCCTCCTTTTTATCCCAATTTCCCAGCCACATTTCCCTTCTCTCTTTCTCCCTTGGCTGAGGTACCTGAGAGGTTCAGACTTCCCAAAACACCTGATACCAAAGGTTTCCCTCTAATGTATAACCCCCCCTTTTAATTTTTAATTCTTAGGGAATTTCGGGTTTTTTCTTCCCAAAAATGGTTTCTTTCATCTTTCAATGTCTAATTTTGTTTATCAGCAAATCTAAAATTTATTTGTAAAAGCAAATATCTTTTTCCATTGATCCATCAGTGGAATCCTTCCCATTGTTTCTTTTATCTTCCAGTGCTGGTTTTACCTACCAGCAGACCCACAGCTGGTTTGGAAAGACAAATCCGCTATTCCTCTAATTTCTATTCTCTAGTGTAGCATAATATAATATAATATAATATAATGTAATATAATATAAACAGGTGCATGTTCTGACACTTTTAGTATAGTTTTAGTATAGTATTTTTTAATATCATAAAATAAATCAGCCTTCTGGGAACATGGAGTCAGATTTTCATCTCTCACCTCATCCTGGGGACCCTCACAAACTCACCTGAGCTGGTTTTGTCCTCTCCAGCCTGGGGATTGCAGGGAATTCTCTCCTCTCAGCCCACCTGAATTGCCTGACATGATGCTGAGGAAAATTCACTCACTTTCTGAGAAAAGGGGCAAGGATTGAATATTTACAGCTCCAGAGGGATGTGTGCCCACCTCAAAGGCAGAAATAGAAAAGATATTCAAAATATTTGAAAGAAATGGTGAAAAACCCCAGAAATAGACCAACATAAAGTGTATTTTAAGTTCCCCAGTGCAGCTCCCTGGCAAGACAAGATTATATCCCACCAAACACAATAATGTTTGTGCAGCATGTTTAAGGGGTTTTACAATGTGCTGTTGTACTTCTGTGTTATAAAATAGCACATAAATATGCTAAAAACTTCTTGTGTTGCCTGTCTGCCTTTCCCCATGTCTCACTGCAGTGCTGAAGCTTGGCCCTGGGAGCAGGCACCTGATCCAGCATTAAGGAATCTCTAAAATTCTCTAAAAAATCAGTTTTTACAGCTACAAGATGCAGCCTGGCCCTGGGAGCAGCATCTGATCCAGTATCAAGGAATCTCTAAAATTCTCTAAAAAAAATCAGTTTTTACAGCACCAGCTACAAGATGCAGCATGGCCCTGGAAGCAGCACCTGATCCAGCATCAAGGAATCTCTAAAATTCTCCAAAAAATCAGTTTTTACAGCACCAGCTACAAGATGCAGCTCCTTGCAGAGAAAGAGAAGTTTGGGACACTTGGAAGAGCCACATCCACCCCTTGTGCCAGAGTCAGCCCCAGGGATTTCTGCAGCGGATGAGGGATCTGTGCAGTTTGGAGCAGTTGCAAAAATAAAAGAAACTGGATTGCAGGTGCCTAAGGATGGAGAAAATTTAAAACTGGCATTGTGTCCTGAGGGATGGGGTGAATTCTCCACTTCTGGAGCTTCCCTGGTACCTTTTGGCTCTGATGTGATGAGCCCAAATCTCCCTGAGCGTCTCCCCCCATCCCTTCCAGCAGGTACAAATGTATTCCCCCACTCAGTAAATCCCCCCTGTCAGGAAACAAAGTAGTTTTTAAACTTTAAAGAGCAGAGTAATGGAAATGAAATACAAAGGGAATGAGAGATGGAAAAAAAAAAATTGAGTAAAATGTCTTTTTATTTTGGTATTCCGCAGCAAAAAGTGTGTGC
The DNA here is from genome assembly GCF_000277835.1 of Geospiza fortis. Lineage (NCBI taxonomy): Eukaryota > Metazoa > Chordata > Aves > Passeriformes > Thraupidae > Geospiza > Geospiza fortis. The sequence goes on from NW_005054449.1 coordinate 1,161,316, forward strand.
ACTAAATAATAAATAAGCCATGCAATGTTTTTACAGCTTCTTTCGTATGCGTGAATATTTAAAACATGCAAAAATGTGGAATAGGCATTTACTGGGGACAAAAGCAGAGAACTGATTTTATGTACAGGGAGCAAGATGGGAAAACCAGAGAAATGCATGTTTAATGGCTTGCTGCTCACAGAAGGGAGATATTTCCAAGTGTGAACATATTTGTAGACAAACCAATCTGACAAGTCTGCTGGGGGATGATGGATTACAGCAGAATTGGCCTCAGAAGCAGAATTTTGTCGTGTGGGTGCTCGTGGTGTAAACAGTGCCTGGGGCTGGCAGCAGGGCTGGGAGCTGGGGCTGGGCTGGCACCTGAGAGCTCCTGGGTTTGCTCAGAGCACCCAAGGATGCTTTTCAGCCCTTTGGTGGATTTATTTGGGTTATTCGTGTCCTGGAGTTTGGGGATCCAGGAGGAGACTGAGACAGGGACAGCTCAGATCTCTGCTCTGGGACAGGGACACCCCCAGGGAACCCCTGGAGCTGGGCCAGGGGGGTTCAGGTTGGATTTTGGGAAAGGTTCATCCCCCAGAGGGTGCTGGGCACTGCCCAGGCTGCCCAGGAATGGGCACAGAGGCTGCCAGAGCTGCAGGAGCTGCCAGGGGTGCCCAGGGTGGGATTTTGGGGTGATCAATGATCCTGAGGGTCCCAGGAGCTGTCAGGAGTGCCCAGGGTGGGATTTTGGGGTGATCAATGATCCTGATGGTCCCAGGATCTGTCAGAGATGCCCAGGGTGGGATTTTGGGGTGATCAATGATCCTGAGGCTCTGGAGCTGTCAGGGGTGCCCAGGGTGGGATTTTGGGATGTGTGAGCAGGGCCAGTGATCCTGAGGGTCCCTTCCAGCTCAGGACATTCTATGATTGTAAATTTGAAGCCTGTGACTGTGCCCCCTTAAACTGGTGTTTGAAGAGAGGCTGGGGGAGCCCTGGTGCAGTGCCAACCCCTCCGCCTGCTCAGGAACATAAAATCCCCTCATCATCCCCCTCAGAGATGACAGGAACCCCCTCAGGTCAGGCATAACTCCTGCAAGGGCCCCAGTGAAGGAGGAATGATGAGGAGGACTCCATCGACATCAGAAGGCTAATTAATTAATTACTTTATTATACTATATTATTCTAGACATCTAAAACTGAACCTGCCAAGCACTCAACCCTGCATACAGCTCTGAATCTCGTGACTGTCACCCTCAGTCCTGACACACACACACACCAGGCCCTGCTAGGCCAAGGAAACAAAACTCCATCACTTTGGGCAAACAATCTCCATATTGCATTCTACTTTTGCACAAACACAGGCACAGCAAATGAGATAAGAATATTCTTGGGAAGAATTGTGCCGTGCTTTTCTCTGTGAGGAGAAATGTGGGGCTACACACCTGGCCCTGATAGGCCAAGGAACCAAAACCCCATCACTGTGGGTAAATAATCTCCACATTGGATTCTACTTTTGCACAACACAGGCACAGCAAATGATAAGAATTATTTTTCCTTTCTCTGAGGTTCAGAGAATGTGAATCCCAGAAATATTCTTGGGAAGTTGTGCCTTGCTTTTCTCTGTGAGGAGAAATGTGGGGCTACACACTTGGCCCTGCTAGGCCAAGGAAACAAAAACCCATCACTTTGGATAAACAATCTCCATATTGCATTCTACTTCTGCACAAACACAGGCACAGCAAATGATAAGAATTGTTTTTCCTTTCTCTGAGGTTCAGAGAATGTGAATCCTAGAAATATTCTTGGGAAGAATTGTGCCTTGCTTTTCTCTGTGAAGAGAAATGTGGGGCTGCAGTGCTGGGTGAGGAACAGAGGCTGGCCCAGCCCCAGAGCCCTGAGCCAGGGGGTGCAAACCCAGCCCTGCAGGGCTTTTTGGGGTCTCTGAGCTCTGGGTACAACCTCAGCCTCCTGCCCCTGCCCAACAATCCCTGAAATGCCCAAGGCCAGGCTGGACAGGGCATGGAGCAGCCTGGCACACAGGGAGGTGTCCCTGCCATGGCAGGGGTGGCACTGGGTGATTTTAAGTCCCTCCCAACCCAAACCAATCCCAAATCTGGGATTCTGGGATGCTCTGCTGAGCTTCCCAGGAGGGAGGAGTGACAGGGAGTTTGTCAGGGACTTTCTCCAGCGCCACTTGGCTCTCTCCTTTGTGCTGGGAAGTAGCTGAAACCAGAGAAGGAGCAGCCTGTTGCCCTGACTGGCAGGGGCTCCCTGCCTTATGCTTTAATGCTTCTTTAACTGGACTTTTTTTTTTTCCTCCTGACTTTTGATTTCTTTCTGCCAACTTTATATTTTAATGCATGTTTTTATGGAAATATTTATGGTGCACATGTTGCATATAAAACACTATCATAAAGCTTTTTTGCTTCAGCCCTGTTGAAATAAATGATGTTATTATTATAATAATTTCATAGAGTTATATCTGTTCTGTAATGAAAAAGACCTGTGGCTGCTTGAGCCATCAACCCAGGCAGTTTTTACAGCTTTCTGTAGCTGCAGTGACCTCATGGAGCTGCTGCAGCTTTTAAAATACTCCATTTCCCAGCAGAAGTGGGCACACAAAGCAGAAGGAGCAGATAGAAACAGGAGGTTTGAGCACAAAATCAGAATGAGCTTCATGCTGCACACAATGTTGTATTTGATGGGGTTTGGAATTGCACCACCAAAACCAGGGTTGTGTCCTTCAGAAATGAGGTGCCAGGGATGCTGCCCTGGTGGGATGGGTGGATGTGTTCATCTGATGGTGAGGGATGGACCTTGGGGCTTGTAAAGGGCTTTTTCCTCCATCAAACATTTGTCCAGCACTTAAATTACAAAGTTCTTGTCCACCTTCAGCTCAGAAATCTTTGAGTTTCTCAAACCCAAAGAAGCCTTTGGGTTTCTCATCAAGCACAGACCCAAACCCAGGTTGCAAGAGACCCAGAGTAGAAAAAAAACAGCATTAAATTTGTGTCCATCTGCTTGTATAAGTTCATCTGTGTGTGCACACTCACCAGCCTTAATGACAAATTTGGAAAGGGCTAAAGCAAACAACTGCAAAGTACTCAGGGTTTGCAGGAGATTTTAAAAATTAATACTCAAACACGAAAATGCTTTATAGAAGAAAGGAACCTTTTAGTAACTTCTGCATCCTAGGAAGAAAAAGTATAATGAATAATTCAGCCCTGTGCTGAGGAAACTGATTTGCTGAACACGTGGAATAAATCTGGGGGTGAACTGGTCCAGATCACCTGAATTAAAGAGTTTGGAGCAGGAATGATGGGAGCAAAGCATGAGAGTCTCTGGAATATTGTTGTGAGTGGTGTTGTTTGTCATCACTGATGTTATTTAGGATCATGGGGCCACAGGATGCTGCTAATGCAGCAGAGGAAAGTTTTTAACATTTCTGGTACTCAGGAGATGGGGCAGGAGGGGTCACCCATGGGCTGGCAGCTCTGAGGTGGTGGGAAATGGTCAGACAGGCAGGTTCACATCAACTTTCAGTTAAAAAAATAAAAATCACCAGAGCAGCCCCGGAATTCAGCAGCTTTTGGGACTCAGTGTCCCTATTAGCCTGAAGAATTTTCCACAGGATTATTTAATCTTTGTGGAGAGCACAGTCGGATGGCCCTGGAGAAGAAGATGATGTTCTTTTATTTCTGTCACAGTTCAGAGTCAGAAATTCTCCCCCCAGTGCCTGCTGCAGCCTTCCTCAGCAAAGCCAAGTGTGAGCTGCAGCCCCATGAAAAGTGGAGATTAAATCCTCTGCCAGGAGAGCTTTGCTGCTGCTTTGCCATAGGACAGGGCCCCAATTTGTTCTCTGCAGAAAGAAATGCCTCAGTTATCCCAGAATAACCCCAAGACACGAGCCAGGAGTGAGTCTCTGTTACACTGAGCAGATAATACTGTGAATGAAATAAAATTTAATTCAATAAATTATTGCAGAATCAATCAGTGGCGTTTTGGAAGCAGCTGCACCTGCAGAAACAGCTCCTTGTTAGATCTTCAAACCAGGAGTGGAGTTCAATGGCTGAGGGAAAACTTGAAAGCAGAGAGGGCAGCAGGGTCTCTCCAGCAGGTCAAGGTCATCCTTGGGCAGGATCAAAGGGCAGGAGGTGGGGGAGTTTCAGGGAGAACAAAGAGCAGGGCAGGAGATGGAACCCCAGTTCAAGTGTTGAGGGGATGGGTGGACTGAAAGCTGTTTTGGTTTGTTCTGAGCCTTCACATGAAGTGTTTTATATATTCACAGAATTGAATCTGATTTACTCTCTAATTTTTACAAATGTCACACTCTGGACATTTATTATTGCCCTCAGGTACAGGAAGGGCCAGGAGTCAAATTCCCATTTTGAGGAGGAGATGAGTCCATGTGCTCCCACCAACCCTCTGGAGCTTCCTTCCCTCCTCTGAGTGACCCAGCTGAGTGAAGCCACCTCAGGGAGGACCTTTGTCCCTGGCTAAAGCAGCTCCAGGTTGGTTTTTCTGGGATTTCTGTGCCTCTGTGGTACCTGCTGAAGGCCCACACTCGACTCCATGACCTCCTTTTTGACTTTTCTTGTGGAGCTTTCCTTGTGGAGCTTTTCTTGTAGAGCTCCTCATGGCTGGGGCAAGGGGGAATTTCCAGCAGAAAGAACCAGTGTTTCCTCACTTGTCAATGAACCCCAGGCACAAATTCACTCGCTGCCCTCAGAGCAACCCTGGCAAGGCTGTGTGGTCCATTTGGAAGGCCAATCCCATCTCTGGATGCTGGGGGGGGGCCACAGACTGAGCCCCTTTTCTGCCATGCCATAAAAGAGAGCGGGGTTTTGCGTAGTGAGCTTTGGAATGAGCCCCTCGCAGCAACAGGCCCCATAAAATTTTTATAACCCATCTTTTATAAGGTAGAATGAGTTGGTCAAAAGGAGTTTTTTCGTGTGTGTGTGCGTGTGTGTGTGTGCACATGGATCTGACTCATGCACAGGTCAAAGAAAGCTGGACCACAGGCCCAGTGGATGTGGAAATCTCACCCAAAGGTGTGGTTGAGAGGGAAAGAACTCTTGGGAATGGCACAGCACATCTTGGAGAGGCATCAGGAGTGTCCAAAGCCACACTGGACAGGGCTTGGGGCAAGCTGGGCTAGTGGAAGGTGTCCTGCCCATGGCTGGGTTGGTCTCTAAAGCCTTTGTGACCCCAAACATTCCATGGTTCTATGGAATGGCAGCACCTGGCTCCTGCTCACCCCCAGGTGAACACCAGGTGAGGCAAAACCCTCAAGCCAGGCTCTGTAAAACCCTGACATTTCAAACAAATTTAGAATTTGAATTTAAAAGAGTGACAGGTTCAGCTTCCCAGGCTGGGAACATCTCCATCCTCCTCCATCCAGAGGTGACCACAAACCTGCTGGGCCCTCAGGCACAAACCCTTTGCACTTTGATTTGTGCTAAAGGTGTGAAAACCCCTTCTGACACCACAGAAAAGAGTGGAAGAATTCCATAAAGTTGTTCCCAGTGCCACAACTGCGAGACAAGAGAGAATTTTCTCCCAATATTTGGCAGCAAAAAAAATAAAAAAAAAAAAGCCCCCCAGACATCACTCTGCAACAATAATTTAGACATGGGCAGGATTTGAGGAGTTGTAAGGAATATTACCTGCCATAAAGTTCGAATGGTGTTGAATTTACAAAAAAATGCCTGATGTAAAATCATACTGTCAGGAACAATTAGGCATGGTGCATAAAAAACCTCTTACAGAGATTACACTTCCCAGATTGTTTTACAGGAAAACTTTGTGTTAATGTTACGCTTTGAATGCCTTTTGCCATGAAACATTTAAGGAACAACAGTTTATAGTCTCTGATCTTTATGGTTTGGAAGAATGAACACTCTCCTCATGTTAAGCCAAATTGATGTTTTAAATTCAGGAGAAACCCCATCATGGCATAAAAAAAGGAGAGAATGTCCTGAGAAGAAAGTGGTCAAATCATTCCAAGATGTTATGGGTTTAAGGGTTTTTTTCAGCTTTTTTTTTTCCTACGGAAAAATTTTCATGGTCCTGGGCATATGGTCAAAAAACACAGAAGTGAGATATTTTTAGACAGGCACATTTGGGATAAAATTACCCACTGTGGAGTGCTCAGGGACAACCTGGTGGCACCGGGGATGGCAGGGGAATGTCCCTCCTTTGCAGGGATGCTGCTCCAGCCCTGTGGTCTGGCTGAGGAGCACTGAGGAGAGGCTGAGAGCCTTCTCCTCCTCCTGCATCATGGCAGGCCCTGTCTCCTCTGTGTCCATGTGCATCCATCCCCACACGAGCCAGGCTCAGGGAGAACCTCAGCCCACCCCAGCCCTGAGCTGAGCAGGGTTTGCCTGGCAGGACTGAGCACAAACACAGCCTGCCATGAGTATGGCAGGGAAAGGGGCTGGGAAAGGGGGTGTCCAGGCAGCTGAGGGACCCTCCTGTCCCCTCACGCCGAGGAAAGCTGCAGGAAAAGCCTCTTCAATGACTGACACTGCCAGGACATGGCTGGTGCGTCCCCTGGGCTCCAGCACCTCCTGTGCAGTGCTGCTGCTGCCCTGGGCCTGGTCCTGGTCCTGCCCTGGGTCTGATTCTGGTCCTGGGTCTGGTCCTGGTCCTGTCCTGGGTCTGATTCTGGGCCTGCCCTGGGTCTGATCCTGGGCCTGCCCTGGGCCTGGTCCTGGTCCTGGTCCTGCCCTGGGTCTGATCCTGGTCTGGGTCTGATCCTGGTCCTGCCCTGGGTCTGGTCCTGCCCTAGGCCTGGTGCTGCCCTAGATCTGATCCTGGTCCTGTCCTAGGCCTGGGTCTGGTCCTGCCCTGTGTCTGCTCCTGGTCCCTCTCTGTTCTTGCTCCATCTCTGTTCTTGCTCCATCTCTGTTCCTGCTCCATCTCTGTTCCTGCTCCATCTCTGTTCCTGCCCCAGGTCTGTCCCTGTCCCATCTCTGTTCCTGCCCCGGGTCAGCTCCTGCAGCTCACACTGTCTGCAGGGACTCAGATCCAGCTCTCCCAGCCCATCCTGCAGTTTTTTTCCAGCCCTGTCAGCACCCTCAGCCAAGGCATCCCTGGCAGCTCGGGCTGGATTCCGTTTGGCCTCACGCATCATCACCAGCCTTGCCAGTCCGTTCAGGCCCGGGGTGATGATGTGTGAGGCAGAAAAAGCCCAGCCTGGCCTTCAGGTGCTGGGCACAGTCAGCACAGGGGCAGGGGAATGCTCCTTCCTTTGGTCCCTGTGAGCCAGGGTGACCTGGGAACCCTTGGGGCTGCAGCAGCTCCTGGGCTCAGCAGGGTGAAGATCCCTCTGTGGGGATTTTGCTTTGGTTTTCTTCTCTTTAAGGGTCCCTTGATGGGCACATGAGTATTTTTAGGAGTGGCCTGGCATTAATAAATACATCCTGAGTTGGATTGTTCTGTGTGGGATTTTCTGTTCCCACCACCCCATATTAGGAGATGCAACTCCAAAATAACTGCAAGTGCCCACAGCCCTGCAAATAACCCACTGAAAACTGCAGAGCAGGAGGCAGAGCCAGGCAGGAGCATCCAGAATGCTCAAAAATCATATTCCATACATTTTCTGGCAGGAATGGAAAAGCAAACCATGGAAGGTTCTGGAATATGTGCAGGTAAACTCTGAGTTTGCAGAATTCCACGTGTCTGGGATCATGTGCTGTTTGCTTGAGCTGGCATGGGAAAGGTTTTTTAGGATGGTGACCAAACAATCTCAGGCTTTGGGTTTGAAGGTGATTGATCTGGATTTTGGTGCCTAAATGTTTCCAAGGGTTGATGGCACCACATGGAATCACAACCCAACAGATCCTCTCAGGTGTGTGATGAGCAGAGTGAGGAAAACCAGGGACATCCCCCTGGGAATCCAGGAACTTCCCTTCTGCAGCTTCAGGTTCACACCCAGCAGGGAGAAAAGGCTGGGAAGGAAGGTGTGGATCCATGAGGAGGGTGAAAGTTTAAGTAAAATTCTCATTTCTTCTCATTTCATGTGGAATTTTGAGGGATTCACACTGCTCAGGAATGCAAGGATGGGATCCAGAGCTGATGGATACCAACAATTTCCAGCACTTTCAAGGAAAGCTGGATTTTTTGATTGATCCTGATGGTGTGGGATGAGCTGCAGAGCTGTACACCTGGAAAATCAACCCTGAACCCACCTGGAAATGCTCCTGTTTGCTCCTTTCCCATCACTTTATTTCTAGAACCTCAAAAATCTCATCCCAAAAGGCTCCACCAGACAGATGGGCTGCTCTGGCAGCCAAAGCACCTCAGCTGGCCTGGCATGTTGAGTGAATTTGTGGGCTCATGGTAGAGATGTAAGAGCTGGAACACGGGCTCAGAGCAGGACTTTTAGAAAACGAGGTGGGTAAAAAGAGAGATTCTCCACCCTGGGCTGTGTTTGGGGAGAAAACAGGGCTGGCAGAGTGGCCAAGAAGCGCAGAGAGCTGAGTTATTTTTTCTAACACCTTTTCTGACCACCTCTGCTGATTATGGTGATTTATTTGTTTATTTTCAGATTTCAAGGACTTCTCTTTTTCCAGCCAGAAGAGCAGAGAGCTGTCAGCAGGGCTGGTACCCCCAGCAGTCCAACAGCTCAGTCTGGCTGTGGGAGAGGAGCAGAGAGGGATTTAAACTGACGGTAGCAGTGAAAACAGGGGAGATTTTGGGCTAATTCACCCTCAAATCATTGTGGGTCAGCATGTCAGCATGCTCTACTTGGTTCTTCCTCTACCAAATGTGCTCCTCAAGCTTCTCTGAGTGCCACAAGTCCTTTTTGGATTGCTGGGAGAGTTGCCTTGCTCTCCATTGGAAGGCAGAGCCAAGGAATAATCCCATTTTCCAGCCATTTTTGTACCAACAGAGTTTGTGTGTCGTGTCTGACCTCCTGTAACAAGGTTAAACCACAAGGATCCCCTGGAGAAGTCGCCATTCATCTTTTATATGTGAAGATTTTCGAGTATAGAGAGGGGATAAACCTAATACGGTGTTTAATGGGAAAAAATTATGACACCAATAACACATCTGTGTCTGTAATTTCACAGGTTTTCTCTCTGTATATTTATATATGTATATATGTATAATTTAATATCAGCCTCAGGGCTGTGGTCTCACATGTCATCAGCTTGCAGGAAACTGGATCCTTGGCCTAAGTATCAGATGAGTTGCTAATGTTTGGAAAAAAAGCAAAAAACATGCTTCAGGTCTCTGTTTTATGGCTGTTATTGAAGTAAGAATTTGTGATTGTAACCCGAGCGCTCGCCTGGCCAACATGTTCTCATTATTGTCTGGATAATTGAAAGTCCAGGCAAATTTGGATGCTGGGAGACACTGCACAAGAAGGTCTTGGAGCTCCCAAGTGTTGAGGTGGCTCAAATTGAGGATGAATATATGAATATATTTCAGCATTTAATGCAAGGCTCGAAGGTTTGTTTTATTCTGCAGACGTGGCTGATTAACTTGTGCTTAATTCATTCCCAGTTCTGGTTCTGCAGCACTCCCAGGCTGTCACCCCCAGCTCTGCTCTCCTGAGCTGCACTTTGGCTTCTCAGGCTTAATTTTGCTGCAGTTCAGGGTAAATAATCCATGGAAATGTTATTCCATTGTCGTGGAAGGAATTGTGCCAAGGGAAGGGAGCTTCCCTCTTGTGGGAGCAGAACCTTTCTGATCTTTGGAGAGGCACCTGTGGAAAGAAGCTGCTGGAAAACCAAGCCTGGAAAACCAAGCTTAGACATTTCTATCCACATCCCACCAGCTCTTGATGAATTTTTGTTTGGTTTTGTTTGTTATTGCAAAAAAAAAAAAAAAAAAAAAGGGTGATCCTGGTTAAGTCCATGGCTAAAAAAATCCCCAGAATCTCGATTTGTGGGCAGGAATTGATATTTATTGAGAATTCCCACAGCTGGCAGGGCAGGGATGGGGATTTAACCCCAAAGGAGGTCCTGTGTGTCACTGAGGCACGATGACAGGGGCACCTCTGTGCCACAGTCCCGGCCTGTTCATGCTCCCTGGGTAAACACAGCATTCAAACCCTCAGGATTTATGGACCCGGAGCTTTCCCCACCACGTCCACCCCAGAGCTGACACACACACAGCAATGAGTTTTGCACGGTAATCCTTATTAACTGGGCAGAACTGGGAAATGAAACCCAGCAAAAAAACCTTTGGGTGGCTTTGGGAAACACCTTGGGACTCGTGTGCCAGGTTTCTGGATCCTTTAATTGGATGCACGTGTCTGTGCTGACAGAAATGGGGGCTTGGGCCCTCATTAATCTTCACACAGCAGAGGCAAGGGGTGCAGAGTGGAGCAGCCCTGCCTGGTGCTCTCCAATTTGGGGGGAAAAGCCTTTGAACAAGTGAGGGAAAAGCCAAGTCCATCCTGAGCTCTGCAAGGAACTAATTATTCACCTGGGCTCTCCCCCATCGCAGCTCCTAGCCCATAAATCCCCTGAGCAGCAGACATCCACCAGCTTCTCCTCTGAATCGGGGCCTTTATGAACATCTCAACTTGCTGGGGGAAGATTCATGGCCTGGGCTGCCTTTAAGTATTTTTGTTATGAATAGGAACCCTTAAACATTTCCTTCTCATTTAATTTATCATTTTTTTTTTCGGGCTTTCAACACCGTGTACGAGTTAGAAATAATGGGAGGCAAAGTCTGTCCCTGAGAAAAGGGACTTAAAATAATAAAGTGTGCCCTGGGAAGGAGAGGGGTGAGGGGAATAAATTGCCCATTAGCAGCAGGGACCAATGTCCCTAAATATTGACTTTATTCCATGCTGGAGCATGTTGGGCACGAGGTTTCTACTTAATTTTGGAATGTCCTGTAGGATGATGATACCCAGAATCACCACAGCTCAATTCAAGGTCATTTTTAATAATTAATAATCAAAATCTGGTGATTTTGATTTTCACAATAATCAAAATCTGATTTACTTGCACCAGTGGGGTTGGGTTTTTCATTGTATGTTTGGTGATTTTTGAATTTTGTTTAGGTTTTGTGTGTTTTGTTTGTTTCTTTGGGTTTTTTTTGTTATGGTTTTGTTGTGTTTGTTTTCATTTTTTTGGGAGTTTTTTTGCCTCACATACTGAGAAAGTTCAGGCTGTGGTTTGAATTAGGGGTTCAAACAAATCAAAAGGAAACAGTGACTTCCTCCCACTCAGGTATCCCAACAATAAACCTGAGGAGATTTCACTTGGAAATGCATTGTGGATTTACTAATACTTTTACTGAGTTCCTTTTACAGCTTGCCATGTCATTTAACATCCCAACAGAGCACAAAACCTAATGCTAATAATATTTAGAGCTTAAAACCGAGCTGTGTTTAGACTGAAAGCTTTGTTTATGGCATCCTGGATGAACTAAAAAATGGCAAAATCAGGGAAAATGCAGATGAAGGATAAAAATCTCTGTACGGAAACCCCTTGGACTGTTCAGTGGGGAAGATCTATGCCTGAAATGCAAATTCTGCCCTGCTCTTGGGCCCGTGAGTGAAATAACAGCCTGCTTTTCTCAGCTGCTGAAAGCCCCTTTTCTAGGGGCAATTTGGTTCCCTGCCTTTTCAAAGGGAAATTTCAGCCACCTGATTTTTTCCCTGCGTTCTGTTTACAGGTGACAGATGGACTTCCAAATGTGCAACTCGTCACCGGGGCCACAGCGACCCTGCCCTTAGCAGTGCTGTGTGCAAGGTGTGCTTCGGGGAGATTCAGGAGAAAAATGGGCATTTTTGGTGGCTTTCAGAAGAAAAATGGGCATTTTTTTGGGAATTTCAGGAGAAAAATAGGCATTTTTGGGGAATTTGAGAAGGAAAATGGGCATCTTGGGGGAGTTGTGGGAGAAAAACAGGCATTTTTGGGAATTTCAGGAGAGAAATGGGCATTTTGGAAGATTTCATGAGAAAATGGGCATATTTTGGGGAAGTTTCAGGAGAAAACCAGGCATTTTTGGGGACTTTCAGGAGAAAAATGGGCATTTTGGAGCGTTTCGGGAGAAAAACAGGCATTTTTGGGAATTTCAGGAGGAAAATGGGGATTTCTGGGGAGTTTCAGGAGAAAACCAGGCATTTTGGGGAGTTTCAGGAGAAAAAAAGGCATTTGGGGGAATTTAATGAGAAAAATGGGCATTTTTTTTTTAATTTCATGAGAAAACCAGGCATTTTTTGGTGGATTTTGGGAGAAAAATGGACATTTTTCTCATTTATCCCAATTGTGCTTTTTCTAAAGTCAGTGCCAGCCCCCCAGGAACCTTTGGGGGAAGCAGCTCTCAGCTTGGTGCTGAGTTCACCTTCCCACCTGGTACCTGCATGCTCTGGCATCTCTTCCAAGCCAAATTTTAGGAATAAAACACCTGGAGAAAACGAGAACTCCCAAACTCATCACCCCCAGGGCTTCTCTGCTTCCCACTGATTGAGGAGAACATTTTCTTTTTTCCCCTGTTCCGAGCCAGGCTGAAGACAGCCTGTGTGGTTTCGTGTAATCTGCTCCTGGAACTGCCACCAGCACGTTGGATAGCTGGGATTTGGAATGTTAACCACAGAATCAGCCTGAGGAATTTATAATTCACCTCAGCTATGGTGGGATTTGGTACAATAAGATCATTATTACCTCGAGATAGCCTTCAGGTCATTAATTTAAATTAGAAATGCCTTCAAACAGGATATTGTGCTCCTTCCATAGGCTTTAAAGCTTAAATAAGCTCCAGAAATCCTTGCTGCCAGATAATTCTGTTGGCAAATGTGGATCACCACTTCCTGACAGTGCAATACCTGCCTGTGGTTGTTGAAAGTGGCATTAGAGAGGTTCTTAATTGTGTTAATTATTATTGTTGCCTTTAAAGGACTGAAGCCTCACACAAGATAATCACTTGTCAGTGTTCTTTGGGGATTTGGCACTGGAGAGGGGGTGGTTTCTTGCATAACTGGATTCAGGCTAAAATAACTGTGACCTTGTAAATGAGGTGGGTGTTTCCTAGGGCAGACAACTCCTGGAGCAGCCGAGGCTGTGGGAGGGAGGTGTAGCTGGAAAGGGAATTTTTAACAACAGGAGACAGCACTGGGAAGTGGGAAAGGCTGAAGGAAGGACTGGGAGGGACCTGGATGTGATGGGTGAATGGAGATCCAAGAATGACTTAAATATCTGAGGGTGCAGAGATGCTCCAGGGCAAAGAGAGGGCTGGAGTGGAGGCAGCCTGCAGAGGCAGGGCTTTGGCTCACTCTGAGGATGGAAATATTGGGAATCATCTGCCAAACTGAACTGATCAGTTGGGAAATCATCTGCCAAACTGAACTGATCCGTTGGGAAATCAACTGCCAAACTGAACTGATGAGGTTGGAAATCAAATGCCAAACTGAACGGATGACGTTGGAAATCAATTGCCAAACTGAACTGATCAGCTTGGAAATCAACTGCCAAACTGAACTGATCAGGCTGGAAATCAATTGCCAAACTGAACTGATCAGGTTGGAAATCAACTGCCAAACTGAACTGATGAGGTTGGAAATCAAATGCCAAACTGAACTGATGAGGTTGGAAATCAAATGCCAAACTGAACTGATGAGGTTGGAAATCAAATGCCAAACTGAACTGATGAGGTTGGAAATCAAATGCCAAACTGAACTGATGAGGTTGGAAATCAAATGCCAAACTGAACTGATGAGGTTGGAAATCAACTGCCAAACTGAACGGATGAGGTTGGAAATCAATTGCCAAACTGAACTGATCAGGTTGGAAATCAAATGCCAAACTGAGCACCAGCCAGCCCAGAGGGCAGAGCCTGCAATTCCTGCTCCTTGCCTGCTGTGGATGTGCCACAAGCAGAGCTCAGTGCCTTGGCCTCTGCTCCATCCTCAATGCCACAGCAATCTGATTTCAAAAAAAGCTCCCCCTAAAATTTAGCACTAAACTGCACTGCCAGG
>NW_005054449.1:1175249-1182545 GCF_000277835.1 Geospiza fortis
AGCAGGAAAGACTCAGCAACATTTAAATTAACAGTTCTGTCAGCTACAAACTTTGCTCTCTTCTTGGTTTCAACTCCTCCAGCCTTTGATTCTGATTTCTTTCCCAGCCTGAATTTCCCCGTTCAGAATGGGCATTACCTCACCCCCAGGGTTTCTGTCTGCCCCAGATTTCCAGCGAGGGGCTGAGCTGTCAGTGCTGCAGGCATCTGGAGAGAGCCAGTGCTCGAGCATCCAACCTGCTGATTGCAAACGTACCTGTGGAGGTGTTTGCAGTGAGTGTTGGGTGATCACAGCACACACAGAGCCCAGATCCTCCCAGGCCTGGGGCAGGAACCTTCATTCCTGCAGGCTGCAGCATTTGTGCCCTTGTTTTAATGATGGTTTTGAGGTTTCCTGGAAAGGCATTTGTTGTCTGGTCCTTCTTGGAAACCTCAGACTGGAGGCTCACTGCTGGTTATGGATAATATGAAATTGGGTTTTTTTCCCCCTTTCTAACCACCCAGAGCTGTCCCATTCCTCGCTGCTGTCTTCCCATTTCTTGGCTAACTGGGGGAAGGAAAGCTCCCTGGCAGTTTGCCACACTGAAAGCCCCCAGCCCTGATTTATTATCACCAAAACCAGCTGCAGATGTTGGCCGGGCCAGGGCTCTGCTGCCAATTAGGGCGTCTCATGCAGAGATTCCTGCTCTGTTTGCCTGGCACTGAGGAGAGCAGGGATGAGGGGAGTGCCATAAAAATGGAGTATAAAAAGATGGGAAATGGGTTTCACCTGGCCAGGTAGGGGCTGCAGCAGTGTGGGAGGAGGTTGATCCAGATTTCAGGGATTTCAGCTCATTTTTTGGGTTTTTCGCTGCGCTCATGAACCCAAAAAATTCCACACTGAAACTCTTCCCCAGCCTGTGTGGTTTGGGGGGTTTGAAATTTGTCTGGGGTTCACTGGAAGTTTGTCTGAACTTCCTGTATTGGAAAGAAACTCTGAGTTTGCAGCAGCCCCCAAACCTCAGCTCAGCCCCTCTGCCTGGGGGAGCAGCCCTGGGAGGGTTTGGTTTCTGAAACCATTTGGGGAATGGTGAGAGAAAATGATTTTCGGGGAATTCTTGGATGAAAACAGCAGCACTGACAACTGTGGAGACAGGAGAGGAAGAGATGCAAACATTCCCAGTGTTGTAAAGTACAGCCAGCCTCAGGTTGGATATTTCCTCCTGCTGTTAATCCATTGTTTAAATCAAATTGGTCACAAATCTAGATAATCTCATTCAAAATTAGGGTGATATCAAACATGAGTCCTTGAATCCCTTTAAACTACTTCTATTACATTGTTGGTCTGTGATCTTTGTGGCAATTTCAGCAATAATTTCCCAATACTGCATTTCCAGTGCTCCACGTGACCTGTTACATCCACAAGGCTGCTCTAAGTATTACAAACATGATGAATATCACCAGCTTGGATTTTCAACACTCTGTGCAGCATTGCAACTGCAATTTGACCGAGTTAAATACAGCTGAGGTCTGTGGGAATTAAACTGGGGGGGAATTATCTGATTGTGGAGTGAAATAAATGTGTGAAATTGTGAGAGAGGAAAATCTGAGATATTTTCATTCATTGGTCTCATTTGAACTTGTGATGGGAGGATGCTCCTATGAATAAAAGCAGTTGGGGCCCTTAGTAAGGAGCCTAAATAATTTATTTTTCCTTAAGTCAGTGCTTTTTAGTGTTGTCTATAACTCTTGAAATTCAGCGAAAAAAATCTGCAACTTATTAATTCTCTCAGACCTCCTTAACACAGGGTTTATATTTATGCTGTGCCCAGAGATTTTCTAAAAATAAATAAATAGAGAATCCAGGAGAACTTAAAGCTGCCTTTTCCCAAACATTTACCCCTTCCATGGTGTGTCTATGTCCATCTTTTTATCCTTCCTATAATTTTTAAGGTCAATAGGAAATAAATAAAATCTCAGGCTGTTGGTTTATTGTGGGAAATGGATTTGTAGAGAATTCTGCAAGCCTGACAGAAGGCTCACACAGTGTGCATCTGTATGCAAATTTTGAAATAAGAAATGCTGACTTAGAAATGCCATGGAATGGGACAGAGATTGCTGAGAATGTAATGGAACTAGAGACAAATTTCAAAGGATGGTTTTGTAAAAAAGACTGGGTATTTTGGAGAAATAGAACTATGAAAGATGCATTGTAGTGGGAGCCATGAGGGGTAATTTTAGATTATTAACTTTAAGACATTTACAGCATGGTTGATAGGCCAAGAAACACTTCTAATGTATTGTAATTAGGAAATAGTTGGCTTCTGATTGTGATGGTGTGAATTATAACATCTGTATTGTCTCATGAGACAATGAGACTGAAAATGGAATAAGAGAGAGTTAGTCTCTTCAATGAGACTGAAAATGCAATAAAAGTTTTTAAAACACCTCTCAGTTGCCCCATCTCTGGGTCAGAAAAGGGCCTAATCCAACAGTTTATAACCTGTGTATTTCCAGCTCTGGATATTGGATTTAAAAGAAGCTCTCAGTGAGCTCCTCGGGTATCGAGTGCTGAGTGCTCCACATGAAATGCCAAATGGAAGGAATTCCTTGTACACACAGGAGATCAGAGCCCATTAGCCACCAATATTAGATTAAATGAGACTAAACACTACAGAGGGTGATTTTCCCTTCTCCCAGAGGTTTATTATTGCCCTAATGCAAAGCACTGCTTTGCTGGAGAGACTTTGCTGTGTTTAGTCTTTCCCCGGGAGCTGCGCTCGGGATGCTCCGAGGGGATCCTGGAATTTCAGGGCTTATCTCCAGAGCAATCTGATGCACGGCCCCAAGCAGAACTGAGGGGTGAAACCCTAGAGCTGGGCTTTGCTCCGACTTAATAGCAACATAAAAGACTTGATTTTGCCCTTTAAGGGCTGAGATGGATTTCCCCATGAAGATGTGGTGTTGTGTTACCGGAACGCACCGAAAGGATTTTTTTTTGCAAGCAAAGCCCCCAATAAAGTCCCACAGCTCCTGTTGGGGTTGAGGAATTGGGATGATGCTTGAGAAGGGCCAAAAACACCCACCTAAAAAGCAGGACAAGAAGTTTGGGTAGCGCTGAAGCTTCCCTGGCAATGACACTTGGCTGAGCTCTCCGGGCATCCCCGGCGCTGTGTGTGCTCAGTGTGTGGGATGAGGCTCTGCAAGGAGGAGGTTTTGTTTTGTCTCTGCTTTGTCAGTTTGGGAAATGGAAAATTGGTTCCTTCAAGCAGGAATTGCTGCTTGCCAACGGGACACATTCCCTGGGATCTAAGTGTTGTTTTGCTTGCGGCAGAGCTGGTGAATGCTGGGTGTCTTTCTTCATTTTCACTCTCTCTGAAGAAAAATGCCATGAAAATTTTCTGTTGGGTCTCCTGAGGGAGTTAAGTCATGCTTGGCCAGGTGAGTTCTACCTAAATCTCAGGGATCCACAGGGAAACAACAAAATTGACACAAATTCTGTCCTGTTCTCTTCTGCCTTAGGAGAATTAAAAGCCCAAATCAACCCATTCCTTCAGGCTCTTGAGGTTTCTGCACTGCCAGGATTCCAGGAGCCAGTGGATCCTAAATTCCCTCCAGTGGGGGAATCTGAGCAAAACAAATCCCACATTCTGCTCAGAATTTTTTTTTTTTTTTGCCACCCAAATGTGATTCTCTGGTGTGACACAGAAATGTTGCCAAAACCACACTGAATCCAAATGCTTCACAGAACTCAGTCAGATTTTTTCTGAATTTTCATTTCAGAAGGGAAAAAAAGCTGCAGCAGAATAAAATAAATCCTGGTCATGCTGTTATCAAGTGTCACTCTGGATTTTCAGGGATTTCTTCTAAAAATTTTTCTGTAGAATGAGCATAACACCGTTAGAAATTTGAAACTGGAGTAAAGTTTGGATGTAATAGAATATTTCCATCCATTCAGGTTTTAAATTACCAAATTGATTTTGGAATTTTGCTCTTGCCTAAAAACCCACGAAATTTAAAAATCCTAGAATTCTTTATGAATTGCAACCCCTTTTTCTGCATAGACCTGGTTTTCCTTTCCTCTGAGGTGGTACAGAAATCTTTGAGTAGTTCAGTGAGTATTTTACACCTGGCACCTGCTCACCTGTGGTGGGGATGAATTCCCACCAAGTATTTTCTGTCAGGTCCAAAGAACTCAGCTGCAAAGGAAGGAATGATCCTGAATCTCCCAATCCCGATGAACTACCTCAACCACAACATTATTATTTATTTTGGTGATGTTTGGAAGGGTTTTCTTGTAATTAATAATGACCTGAGCAGAGCAGCAGCAGCTGCACTCGTGTTTGGTGGAACCAAAGACAATATTTTCTGATTTAAGAAGCCTTCACAGGGGATTTCAACCTCAAGCCTTAAATAAAAAGTAACCTGCAGAAGAATTTTTCAGCCTACAGATCCACAGCAGGATGAGATGGGTGTAAGAGGTGCAGCTACTCCAGGTTGTTACCCTGTGTGTTATTCTGCTACTGGCACTAATTTGGTGTACAACTTCAGAATCTGAGTACAAAAACCATGTTTTAGATCAACACGGAGCAAGCCTTGTCCCTTGGTGAAGTGGGGAGTGAAATATCTTTGGGAAAAAAGGGTTTTAGCGCCACTGTCCCTGACCAAAGAGGAGCCAGCAAAGAAAGGTTGGTGGGCCTGGTGCGGCTGGAACATCTCATCGATGCGCTGGCTTTAATTGAGTTCTTTCGCTTTTAATAACATCTGGAGACAGGGAACCCAAGGCAAGGGCAAAGTCTCACCTGCTTTGTCCAGAAATCCTTCATTTACACCCTGTAAATTCCCTGTGGGATCAGAGATGGGCAGGATTTGGGTTAATATTTGCAGAATTGGGATGATTCTCTGCAGTATTTGCGCTCCTCAGCCAAAACCAGAAGAATTTTTCAGCCTACAGATCCACAACAAGATGGATATAAGAGGTGCAGCTACTCCAGGTTGTTACCCTGTGTGTTATTCTGCTACTGACATTAATTTGATGTAGAGTTCAGAGTCTGAGAACAAAACCCATGTTTTAGATCAACGTGGAGCAAGCCTTGTCCCCTGATGGAGCAGGGAGTGCAATCTCTTTGGGAAAAAAGGGTTTTAGCACCACTGTCCCTGACCAAAGAGGAGCCAGCAAAGAAAGGTTGGTGGGCCTGATGTGGCTGGAACATCTCATCGATGCTCTGGCTTTAATTGAGTTCTTTCACTGCTCATACACTTTTAATAACATCTGGAGACAGGGAACCCAAGGCCGTGGCTTCTGTTTCTGATAGATTCCTTTGCACTGAGATTTAATGGATTAGCCAAAATGATGTGAAAAAATGGATCTCTGATTTATGACCTGCAATTTTTCGCTTACTGCAGCATTTTTTTCCCCCCTCAATCAGTGTTTTCCACCCTGTTAAAGTCTTGTGTGAATAAGTGCTATGTTGTGTTTCTGGATTTGCCCCGAGGGCTCATCAGACGACCCTTTGCCTACAGTCCCCACCAGGCCATTTAAACAGGAAGTTTAATTTTATAGTATTAAAAAAGAGAAAACGGTACTTAATTATCTGGCTGTGAAACAGCAGTACTCTTTCTTAATTTTAGTAGCTAATAAAATGCTGTTCCTGCAGTTAACTACTTCTGGTCCAAATGCACTACAATTTTGGCTATTTGAATAGAATATTTTATGAACTGTTATATATTGCACTACAGTTTTTAAACTCTGCTATGACATATTTCTCTCAAGATTTATTAGCATTTTTTATTTAAAACAATATATTAAAGAGAGGAGAAAGAGTAATCTTAGCTAAAATTCAAATATTAGAAAAACATAACATAGACCAAATCTTTTCATTTAACTTCTACCCCCCCTCCTCCACCTTCTCCTCTCCCACCGTTGCTATAAAAAAGTTTTTTGGAACAACAACCCACACCTGCATCATTAATTCAATATGTCTTCCAACATGACTCAAATCAGAGTATCAGTTTCAGGGGCCATTTGCTACTTAAATGACTTTATGAAAACAGAACAATGAGCTGCCCCTATGCAGCCCTGACTCCAACTCTGGCTAAAATAAACCTCGACATCTTTTATATCCCCTTGCATTTCTTTCTTTCCCAACAGTTGCCTCTCTGCTCCCCCCCCTGGAGCAAACAGGCTCATTAAGTGCCAGGTCTGTTGTGTGCAACTGTCTTTAAAAACTCGTTAATGCCTCGAGCTGGGGCAGGGTGTCTGTGCCCGAGCCCATCTGGAAGTCTGCTAAATTAAAAATTATTTGGGGTAAAAAGCCTTTTGTCTCAGGCCAGGCTCTGAGGGAAGAGGCTCCCTGCTCATATTGACAATATTGGGGTTTTTTCCCCCCATTTGAAGGTGCTGAGGAAGGAATGGTGCTGATGGCAGGAGCTGGGTTGGTCCCATCATTGCAATGGGCTGAGGGGGACCACCAGGAGGATTTTGTTCCTCAAGTTTTGGGTGAGAGAGAAGTTTTCTTACAAAGCTGAGGCTGATCAGCCACCTCAGCTTGTGATGGGGAGGTTTTGATGAGATATTAGGGAAAAAGTCTGCACAGAAAGGGCAGACAAAGCCCCTCAGGGGTTACACCCAAAAATGGACCACAGGTCACAGGTTTTTATATTTTTGTAAGTTTGGTCCATTTGCACATTGGGAGTGCAATCTTCCAATTACAGCTTCAGCTAATGAAGGAATTTACCCCAAGTTTGCTGCCCCCAAACTCATTTTTGTTTAACATTTTTGGGTCCTGAGGCAGTGAGGTGTCCTTGATTGCCTGGCTCGGAGAGGAATTGTTGTGTCTGCCCAAAATGGGGAAGCAGCAGCTCCCACTGTACACGGAGTTTAGAGTTCTACACTGAAGAACTGTAGGATTACAAATAGATGGAAAATAGAAAATCTAAAATCCTGAGGTATCAGAATGATCCTTCCAGCTCAGGAGATTCTAAGTGTCCAAAAAGGATGTGACACTTGGGGACATTTTTTAAAGGTGAACATCTCTAGCATGGTGTGGCTAAAGCTGATAGGCCAAAAAGCGCTTATAGTGTATTGAATTAGGAAATAGTTAACTTCTGATTGCGATGGTGTGAATTATAAATCTGTATTGTCTCACCCTTCACATGGGACTGAAAATGGAATGAAAGTGTTTAAAACACCTCTGAGTTGCCCCATCTCTGGGTCAGATAAAGGCTCAGTCCAACAGGCCCACACAATTCCTTCCAGGTCAGGTCACCCCTAAAGGAAATTATCTTTGTTTGCAGAAGGGATCAAACCCCAGGGAGC
>NW_005054449.1:1182602-1184727 GCF_000277835.1 Geospiza fortis
ATAATATATATTAGATCTCTATTATATAGTTATTATTATTATTAAAGTATAAATAAAATAGTATAAATAAAATAAAGTATAAGTTAAAAGTATTATTATAAACAATAAAGTATAAATAAATAAAGTAATAAAGTCTGCTTAATATAGTATAAATAAAAGTATAACAGTATATCAATTAAAGTATACCTAATAAAGTACAAATAAAAAGTATAACAATACTATTACTAATATTATTGTTAGTACTACTACTAATATTATATATAATGTTATATATATAATATATAATTCTATATATTATAATTACATAATGTATCTAATATATTATATATTAGATATCGATTATAAATTATCATCATTATTATCATCACTACTATCATTATTTATATTATTATTATTTCAATTATTATTGTCATCATCATCATCATCATCATTATTATTATCATGTTTTGTAGGAACCATCCTTCACAGCTGAGCTGCTGAGGTTTAGGGGTGTTCAGTCACTTAATTTCTTCATTTGAGCCTTTAAGAGACTCACACAATGATCAATATCTGCCTTGCAAGCGCCTTGGATGGCAGCAAAAAATAAATGAGGTTATCATGGACATACAGTGGAGTCTCCTCACACTGAGGAAATGCATCTCCAGCACTGGAAAAATCTTTATTTTTACCAAGGATGTGCCTGCTCATCCCATATCCCAAATCCAGCTCTGAATTGCTTGAAAGGAAAAAATAAAAGAAGCTTCCTATTCACTTGCAAAAAACTGCTGCTTATTATATCCCTTCTGGTTTGGTGCCCCTAATATAGACATAGCTAAAAATCTTCCCAGATCTATTTTGAGGGCTGTCTGAGCATAAATATTTTGTTGATGACAAAAAAGTGGCATGTTGGTATATATGAGAGTCTTCAAGGGCTAAATTGGGACTGGATGGGAGCCAGGATTGTGCAGAGCAAGGCATTGGGGAAGACAGTTTGTACAATGTGTAGCAGGGAGGGCAAGGAGGAAATATGTCAGGTTTGAAAAAAACCTGAAAAATCAAACAACAACCAAAAAAAAACTGGGGTGGAAACAAGGAAAATGCTGCTGAAGATGGTGGTTGAAATCAGAGTAATGGGAATAAAAAACAGGTTTAATGTATGAAGCACAGGAAGAAATAAAAATGGGTTACTTTTAGCAGCAGAGGAGCTTATTTGTGTCATAGTTGTCTTGAATTCTGGGTGTAGAATTCAGAGTTGAGAGGAAATCAAGAGAGGTTCCGCAAAGATGTTTCTTTGGGAGAAGGTAACAGGAGGTAGCTCTGCAGAAAATCCTGTGCAGGCCAATATTGGCAGTTCTGGATGAATCACTGGGTGAAACAAAGCCAAAGAAATCCCTCTTCAAAAAAAAAGCCAAAACCCCAAAAAAAGCCCTAGAAGCTGCAGAGCCAGGATCAACTGTCCTTTTGATCCAGACTGGGGTGGCACAGGGAATCACTCACGTGCCAAGGGAGGCTTTAAACACTGGGGAAACACTGATGGATTAAAAAGGAGTAAAAAGCACAACTGGTGATGGCTGAACTTCACTAATTTTAGCCCAAGTTTCTGAGACACCCTGGAAATGTCTCTGCTGATTGCTGCAGGGGTGGCTGAGGATGAGGAGGTCTGGCTGAGGAGTAACCCCATAGTAGCTGCTGGGTGGTAAATCTGTGCACACCCTGCCTGGGTGTGGGGTCTGCTCCTCCCAGGTAAGCTGGGTGAAGAATTTAGGGATAGCCCAGCACCCCTGGGGAGGAGGGCAGAGGAATTCGCAGCTGTTTCCTCAATAATGCTGGAAGGAAGATGTTTGGTTGATGTGCAATTCATGAAGGTGCCCAAAATTGGCTGTACACAAGCAGGTAATGAGCCCCTTTTGGAGCCATTCTCAAAGCTGGTTGGGTCTTCTTGAGCATGAAACCTGAAGGAAACTTTAGCAGAAAATGTTTCACTTCTACTTCTCAAATCAGGCCTTGGCTTTGTGGTGAGATGTGGGAGAGATGGTCCTTGCTGGGACATCAAGAACTGATTACCAAGTTGTTTTTTACTCATAACTGATTAGGATGAACACAGTCTATATCTATATTAAACTCATCTCTGGAGCTGCAGCCTTGG
>NW_005054449.1:1184783-1226304 GCF_000277835.1 Geospiza fortis
CCAAATGGGTGAAAAGTGAAAAAATTCTCTGCTTGTTCCATTCAGTGTTCTCAAATCCTTCCAGCACTTGAAAGAAAAGGCTTTAAAGAACTCCTAAGGGTCAGATTGGGCCGTTTTTGTACAACAGCAGTGTCACAATCGCTTGAGGTGAGCCCCTGGCCCACGAAACCACTTTTCAGGAGTTTGGTTGTGATGCTGAAATTTAGGCATTGATGCATCCAGAGGGAACGATGTTGGTGGGAAGCATTAGGGGAGTTCAGGACATGGTGAAATATTAAATTACACAATTTTTCTAAACTTTTCAGTGTTCATATCTGGCTGAGGAAGAGGTCCCAAACCCCTCCAGATTCACTTTGTCCTGCAGAGAGCAGCTCCCTTTGGGGAGCGAGGCCTCTGTGGAAGGAAGAGCTGGACTCCAATGACTCCTTTGGGTTTGACTCCTTGCAATGCCGATCTGAAGCTAATGCCCCATTATTCCAGCAGTGGCTGGTTGCTTGCTGTCATTTCAGGCACCCCTCAGTGCCAAGCAGCCCTCAGTATTTACCCACCTGAGCCTTATCAGCGCCTGCTCTCTGTCACCCGGATCCCTGGGCCATTATGGAGATTCGGTGGCTGTTCTCAGTTGACACACTCATTCTCTAAAGACAACATCCCAAATGAGTCTATTAGGGCTGGGAGCTGCTGGGCCAGCCCTGCTAAGCAGGCTGAGATCAGAGTGTTTGCACTTCGAATTTGCTCAATTGGGCCCTTTCCATTATTGAGGCCGGGTGGCTCCTGCTCCCCGCCCTTGTTCCCTGCATTAACTCTCTATTACCTTGTTTGTTCAATGCCAGCTTATGAATGTCAATTTGTTCTCCAATTAGCTCTGCCTTATTGACTGCCCTCAGACTGCCCAGCTAAGCTTTCTGAAGTGCCTATCACTATCAAAGTGATTTGTTTAATTTTTTGAAGGGATATAACTTTAATGCGTCCTTTTATTCTGCTGTTATCTTGGTTGCCCCTATCTGGAGTCCGTTTATGGAGTGGGGTTTGTTCTAATAGCTTCATATCTGTGTTAATATTTCGTGACAGTTTATGTACTTAACTCGTGTGGGAGACACATTAATTCTCCTCTCCTGGCTGTGATGGACTGGCAGGAACCTGTGAGAGGAAGACAAATTTCCCAGAGGTCTGGAGGGTAAATGCAGATGGGGTTTGTGGGAGGAAAATTAACAAATTAATTTACTTGAGCATCTCATTCCCTCTGCCACGTACAGGAGATATTTTCCTCTGTTGGACCCAGCAATAGCCTGGTTTTCCCAGTACAGTGGGAGCTGGAGGGACATCAGGTGTTGGTGGAGAAGGAATTATGGAATATCCTGAGCTGGAGGGGACCCACAAAGATCCTCCAGACCAAATCCTGGCCCTGCACAGACACTCCAACAATCCCACCCTGGGGTTAACTGGTTATACTTGAGATAAAAGAAACACCTCAGGCGTTGGTTTTTTGGAGTTTCTCATTCTTTTCTCCCATTTATCTCCATAAAATTGAAGTGCCAGATCCCTTCCTCTCATTCCTGAGTTCTTTTTTCAGCAGCACAGGGAACATCTCAATGGGGAAGCAGGATCCAGGTGATTCCTGACTTTTCTCCAGACTTTCTGCTCTGGACATCTCTGGGAATTCTCTGTTCCTAGGAGCAGGGCTGGGTTTAAATTCCCTGTGTTGGTGTTTATTGGGAATCATCTGTCACGGCAGAGACAATAACACACAGCACAAATGGTTTCTTTTTCTTTCTTCCCTCTGAACTTCAAACACCCTCAACATCTTTGCCTGCCTTGGGTCTCCTGCTCCCAACCAGGAAAGGTTCCCTTTGATTTAGAGAAAAACTTGTGGAAAGATGACACTGGGAACATTTTACGCTGAGCTCTCATGGCTGTCCAGACTTTTTAGTTGTCAGTTTTAAAGTCTGGAGGAGAAAAAAAGAAGATGAAAAGACAAAAGAGGAAAAGGAAAATAAGAGGAGAAAAATAGGTGAAAAAAAGAAAAAAAAAAGGAGAAAAAACCCACTTTTTTTTTTCTAGAGCTTTTGGGAGAGGGAGGAAATTCATGTTTTCTGTCTGTTTTAGACTTGATTCGTGACACCCAAAGGAACTGGACCCAGATCTTGTAGGGACACTGTGGGTGTGACACTGCAGGTGCTGAAGCTCTTTGAGAGACTTCCCTGCCCTCTGATCCCAAGGGAATGTGGAGTTCTGAGGGATCCCCAACTGCTGCCCACATCTGCTGGGAGTCCAGCCTGGCAAAATACAGAAATTAAAACAAACTTCAGATTTTCCTGCTCTTTCATTCCCATTTTTGTACAGCAGCTTCTCTTCATGTTTTCCCACCAATTTTTTGACACTACTCCTCAAATCCATGGATAATTTGGTTCATTGGCTCCCCAGGCACCCCAGATATTGCTGTCACTTCTTGGTTTGGACATTCCAGATCTGTTCTGATGGATTGGATCAGTGCTGCTCTTGCTGAGCAAGGAAACACAAATCCAGCTTTGATTTTGGTCAAGTATTTCCCATGTTGTGGCAATTTAATCCACTGCCTGAAAAGAACATTTCTCAGCCAACAACACTTCTTTCTTAAGCAATCCACCCCAAAAAAGTTATTTGGATTTGTTGAAGAAACAAAACTGGGGCAAAAGCGGAGAGATCTCTTAGGAAAGGAGACAAGGAATGGTTGTGAGAGGGGTTTGCTGCTTTTTTTCTGTCTGAGACAAGTGGGTTTGGGCATCAGAGCAGTGTCAATAAATGGCTTTTGCAGTTATCTAAATGCTTTGGCTGTGCTTGGGCGTTTAATCTCTTGTAAAAGCTGTTTATTGCTCTCGGTGCTGCTCTGTGAGGGCACAAATGCCACAATTAGGCCTCTCAGAGACTTCCCAAAACACAGCTGACTAAAGGTCAAGCGGAAAAATTGAGATGCTGCTCTCCTCAATGAAGAGAGCCGAGCTCTCCTGCATAAAATTCAGTATCAGTCCCAAATCCGGGGTGGGAGGATGGAGGGGATGTGGGTCCCTGGGGAGGGTGAGGCCCTCGGGGCTGGGTTTGGTTTCCAGGTTACAAATTGCCATCACCAAAGGTGTTCCTAAAAGTCCATTTGAGTTCTCCTCCCCAGGCAGATTGTTAACC
This sequence comes from Geospiza fortis, assembly GCF_000277835.1. NCBI lineage: Eukaryota > Metazoa > Chordata > Aves > Passeriformes > Thraupidae > Geospiza > Geospiza fortis. Next base: position 1,187,943 of record NW_005054449.1, read on the forward strand.
CCAAGGTGCTGTAAAATGTAAGTGGCATTTAGAGGTGGCATCACAAAGAAGGGGCAATCAAACCTCATTAACGCTGGAGTTTATAATTGCAGATTACTGTAATTTGTGGTGGATTCGGGATTTATTTCAAGGGCGTTATTTCTGCTGTTGGGGGCTAATGAGTGGTGGGAGAAATTTATGTAAGTTTAGGCATTTCTTCTTCTTTAGCAACCAACTGACATCAAATGAAGGCTTTAGCCTTCGGTTTGTGATCAGAACAAGCACCCCGATAAATATTACACTAAATTTGGCCTGGGGAACCCAGACCTTTCTAGGTCCTGTTTTTAGTCCCTCCTCTTGCAAGGAAAGGAATCATAGAATCATGGTTGGAAAAGACCTGTAAGATTGTCAAACCAGTGCCACCACAAAACCATGTCCCCAAGTGCCACATGCACACGTTTTTTGAACACTTCAGGGACGGTGACTGCACCACTGCTCTGGGCAGCCTGTGCCAGTGCTTCACCGCCCTTCCCACGAGAAAATCTGTCCCAATATCCACCCTGAGCCTCCCCTGGCCCAGCCTGAGGCTGTTCCCTGGGGCTGTCCCCTCCTGGCAGGAGTTGTGCAGAGCCACAAGGTCCCTCCTGAGCCTCCTTTTGTCCAGGCTGAGCCCCTTCCCAGCTCCCTCAGCTGCTCCTCAAAGATTTGTGCTCCAAACCCTTCCTGAGGATTTGCTTGTTTTAATTAAAAACATGTGGAGGATAAGTATGAGGCATCTTCCTACAGGGTTTTCAGGTAATGTCTGGAGGGGGAGAAGAGAGGAAGGAAAAGAGACTCTAGCACTGGACAAATATTGGGATTGTGACCACCAGCCATGTGTTCAGGGCACACAGCAACTATTTAAAACATAAAGACAAGCTTCAGGGAATTTTTGTACTGATTTCAGTGCCTGATATTTATATTTATATAAATCACAAAGGCAGGTGATGCCCAGAGGAGGACGGGTCTGTCCATTGGATCAGAATTTCCTGCTCACCTCTGGGAATTTAGTGAAAGGAACTCGTTTGGTTCCTTGATTTTCCATTTTTTTAACATAATAAATACTTTCTTAATAAATACTTTATTATATACCCCTTTCTTATAACCATTTTTTGTTGTTTCTAGGGGTGCATCCAAACTCAGGAGTGTCTGAGCTCAGCCCTGAGCTCGTTTGCTTTCAAGCAGCATTTGGCTGGTAGGACAAAAGGCAGGGCACAGGTTCTTACCCTAAACCAGGGAAGTGTCCCAACCTTCCACAGAGATTACAGCTGGGTTAGGCCAAGTTTTAAGGAAGTTCATAATTAGGGGTTTTAATTTACTTCATAGGATCTTTGAGAGGGGCGAATTTAGGTAAAGAATTGGGGGGTGGGCACTTAGGCCTTGCTGCTGATAGAAAACAAAGGGAAAAAACAATGGCAAACCAGCTTAGATTTTTAACTGTTGTTCCATTCTTTAGCTCCAAGAGCTGCTTTAACATAGCCTGATTGCTGAGGTTAATTAAACTCCTAATCACTTTGACCCAATTATCATCCAGAACATTCTGTTCCCCTCCTCTGAGGTTTGGAACTTGTGACTTTGCAGCTCCCTCCAGTTGTGACAGTGGCGTCACAGTCACTGACGCCATTTGATCTGCCCTGGCCTGGTTTTTCCTCTCTGTTCCCTCATCCCTGAGAACTCCTGGCTGGAGAGTTGGACTCTCCCACAAACCTTCTTCTGAAGTTAAAAACTTCAGGAGTTTTAACTTAACTCTTACTTAAGTAAGAGTTCAGTTTTTCACAGTGATGCTGAACTCATGGGGAATGAAGGGACCTCCCCAAGCCAGAGGAGAAGAGAAGAAGGAAAAGAGACTCTAGCAGTGGACAAATACTGAGATTGCGACCACCAGGCACGTGTTCAGGGCACACAACAACTATTTAAAACAAAAAAGACAAGTTTCAGGCTTGGAATAAGTCAGAGGGATGATCTGGGGCTACCTGAGCACCCTGGAGGCTTCCAGAGCATCAGAAATTTTGCCTTCAGTGTCTGCACCAATATTTGCTGTAGAAAAAGTGCAGCAAAACCTAAAAATCCCAGCCCAGCAGCATCTGTGAACTCGCAGCCAAGATGCCTGAGGAGAGCCTGCAATTGCTCTAAATTTTTTTTTCTGCATGGTGACGACATTAAAAGATGTGCAAGTTTTATTTTTTGACTGCACTCATCGTTCACAAACAGAAATAAAAATGCAAACCCTCCAATTTAAGTCCTTCAGCCAAAAAGATGTCGATTTGCAAAGCAAAAAATAGCAGCCCCTGCTATCCTTGACAGCTGTAGTTTGGCTGATTTTAGGAGATATCCCGAAAGGTGAGCTTGCAAGGATGCCATATCTGACTCTTATCTTTGAATCCCATATACTTATGTTTATTAAAATCAATATAATCCATTAGCCTACTTTGTTTCCATTTTTAATAATCTATTGATATATTGCCTGGGCTTTTATGGGACTAAACAAATTTCCTCTTTATGTGCCCTGTAATAGCCGGAGGTCAGGCTGCTTGAGAGCAGTTGCTGTATATAAATGTTTATTTACTGCCTGACTACTGATTGAGAACATATCTGGTCCACAGGCTTCAGATGGCTTTTAAACTAGAGATTTATGGCTTACTTCCTGTTTTCCAGACACAGTACACCATTTTTAAATAAAGTAATGAATGCAAGGTATTGTGAAAATAATAGCCAGGGATTGCCCCAAACTCCACGTTTGGGAGCAAGGCCTGTCGGGCCTTCTGTTATTTCATCATTCATTTGTTTTCTATTGGGGTGGGTTTTAGGGACATTAAACACTCTTCTGGCGCAGTTTCCTTTGTGCCCAGGTTGTCTTTGTAGTCTGGAGCAGCTCAAGTGCCCCCTTCAGCCTCTCCATGGCCAGGCTGGGAATCTGAAGGGAAGAGCCTTGCCACAGTTTGCCCATCCATTTATTTTTTAGGGGTCACTTTCTAGCAGCTTCTTTTCTGTTAACCCTCAGTTTAGCAAAGCATTTACAGTGAGGATGGATTTTGCATCAGCCCAGGTCCCTCCTTTGTGTGGTTTCTTGCCTTTTTTTGCTTCTAGCTGAGAGCACTTCACAGAAAATGCTCATTTTTAAGTCTCTACAAGTAATTTTGACATTGGTTTGTTCTGTTTCTGTGCTTCTTGGACACCACATTTCATGACATGTCAATTAACCATGTTTGAGAGGCTTTTGTTTTCCAAAAGTGCGATTATCTAGCCAGAAAAATCTTTTGTCCCTGCTGTGACAAGACAAGGAAATCACATTTTTCATCGTGTTATTGTGATAAAAGCGCTCACTCATAAAATATCTCAAATTGGTGATGGCAGACAAGTGGCTCAGTTCACACTTGTGACAATGGGATCCCTGTCAGCAGAAGTTTGCATAAGTTCCTGTTCTCAGGGTGAGAATTTCAGCTCCAAATCACAATTTCATACAATAAAATTGGCCATTATTTAGGACATCCCTGCCTCACAGGGATTATTCCACTCATAATTCCTGAGAGCCAAATTCCTTGGCAGAGAACGGGGTATGAGTACAAGAGCAAGAAACTAGAATTTCCCCCTGGAGATGAGCTCGTTCATTTATTTGTTTTTGAAATTTTCATTGAACATCGCTCCCCTCTGGCCACAATGTGGTTCAAAATAACCATTTTTAAGGATATTTTGATTTTTTTACTGAAACCTGTTTGTTTGAAAGTCCAACTCCACCTTGCAGGAGGTAAGGATTTCAAAGGGCCACTGAGGGTTGGTGGCCATAACCTGCTCTGCCTCATTTAGAGCCACCCTGGGCCCTGCTCACCCCAGGAGGGGAAATTTGTACCGATTTCAGTGCCTGATATTTATATTTATATCAATTATATTTATATTTATGCCATATTTATGTCTATGGATGTCTTTAGGCCCAGTCTGGGCCTTGCTCGGTGATTTTGGTGTCCCCTTGAGGGACAAAGTTTGTAGCACAGGGACTGAGCCACACAGGATGTGCCAACTCCAATTTAGATGTCTTATAATCATCCTGGCCACATATAAATTGTATTTATGTCATATTTATGTCTGTAGATGCCTTTAGGCCCAGCCTTGTCCTTGCTTGGTGATTTCAGTGTCCTCTTTAGGGACAAAGTTGGTGGCAACGGGACTGAGACCTACAGGATGTGTCAACTTCAATTTGTGTGTCTTATACTCATGCTGGCCACATCTCTAGATGCTTTTTCAGTAATTTCAGTGATATTATAATGATTTTGCAACCTGAAAAAGGTGCTGTGCATCTGTGCAGCTCTGAGGCTGCCTTTAGGCCCAGACTGGGCCTTGCTCTGTGATTTTGGTGTCCCCTCAAGGGACAAAATTGGTGGCAAAGAGACTGAGCCACACAGGACGTGCCAACTCCAATTTAGATGTCTTATACTTACCCTGGCTATATATAAATTTATATTTATGTCATATTTATGTCAGTAGATGCCTTTAGGCCCAGCCTTGTTTGGTGATTTTGATGTCTCCTTTAGGGACAAAGTTGGTGGCCCAGGGACTGAGCCCCACAGGATGTGCCAGCTGCAGTTTGGATCTCTCATACTCATGCTAGTTTCCGGATGCTTTTTCAGTGATTTCAGTGACATTATTGTGATTTTTCGACCTGAAAAAGGTGTTGTGCATCCCTCCAGCTCTGAGGGCAGAGCTCTGGGCTGCTTCCTTTGGTCCAGGGTGATTTCACCCAGCTGGAAACCCACCAAAATCAAGATGATTTGTAACACTAAACCAGCCCAGCTGCATTTGGGTTTTGTGCTGTTGCACGGGGTGTTGTTTTAAACAGGAATAAAGCAGTGGCCTCTCCTTGATGAGCGCCCTGCCTGCTGAGGAGCAGATCCCCTCGGTTTCCTGGCTGTGTGTGATTCCCAGTGCTGATCTCTGGCCCCTAGATGATGCTGTTCATCTGTCAGGATCCAAGAGTGCCTCTGACAACAACTGCAGTGTTTTGGGGATGCTGCGGCGTGGCAGGAGTTCAGTCAAAACCACCAATTACATTTTGTCCTGTGAGGAAATGAGAGTGAAGAGAGGTGGCTGTGAAAGTGCCACGTTGGAGTGGCCCCGACACACAAATATAGGCCCTTTGAGGGAGTTTTATGTGTATTTTTAACCTTTTATCCCATTAAAATGAGTCCTAATGAAGGCAACACAGAGCAGGGTGTGTGCCTGGGGAACACAGAGCTCCTGCTCTTTAAAATGTGCCCCAACAGACTGAACTCCCTGGTCCTTTGATTGACCATTGCATGTCCAATGTCACCATTTCCTACAATGAGTAGGTGGCTGTCTTTAGGGATTTGTGTGGCACCAACAAAGGGAGGGCTCAGTGACTCTCACAAAGTGTTCCAGGAGCATTCCCAGCCTCTCCTGCATGGAACACCCCATGTTACCCCATGATCTGTGCTCCCTTTGGACTCTGAAGCATGGATCCTGTTTGTGTGGGTGTTCCTGAGATGCTTTGGGGCTTTTCCCTCATTCTCACATCCACAGCTTGATTCCACACCCCTTCCACTCAAGTGGAGAGTGACAGATTTTAAAGGGAACCCACTGATGCCACAGCTACTTAACAGGATTTTCCAAAGCACTTGTTTGTTTAATTCCCATTGATTTTACATGAGGGAATTGGCTTCCACTTCTAGGACATGATTCTTGATCATTGTTTTTTTTTTTCACAACACCCTCAACATCAGCAAACTCAATTTTACTGAAGGGGTGGTCCAGGGGAGAGCTCAGCTTTGAAAGATTCTTGCATTATTTTTTAATGGAGACCTTCAAAAATTTGGGAACCCTCCCATTGCCTTCTGGAAGAATATTCAGAAGTTTAGGGCTTGACTCAAGTACTCAACTACTCCCACTAAGAGGGGCTTGTTCTGCCCATGGTCAAGCTGATCTGTGGTGGAACTGAAGGAATTTTGAGGGTTTTACACCCCAGGTGGACTTGGCTGAGAGAATTTCCTGACTCTTTGCTCTCTCCCCTTCCATGTGCTCCAAGCTGTCAAACTTCTCCCCTTTGTTTGGATGGCAGTGATTTCCTTGATGACAAGATAATCCAAATTACCTCTTTATTGCCCTGTAAAATCAAGGTAGGGGAAGAGCACACCCAGGGATTTTGGGCTGTTCCAGCGCTCTGGCAGCAGGTTTTGAAGTCTCTTTCTCCTCCCTCTCCTCATTTTTGGGAAGGGTTTGGGGCTGTGGGTGCTGGAATAAAAACTCTCCAGCAAGTGCAATGTGTAAATTTTGAAAGAAAGAAAAAAAAAGAAAATATTAAACATGTGGTTTGTGTTTCAAAACCCGGACAATATTATGAAAGCAATAAACTATCCCTGCTGCAGGGGCTGTGCCTCTGTGAGTACACACACTCGGATTTGGTTACGTGTCACTCTCCAGCCTCATTCCAGGAGAACCTGGGCTGGCTGAGGGGCAGCAGGGCTGGCTGTCCCTGATGGAGCTTGTGCCACCCCAGGGGAGGTGACAAACACCTCCTTCCATCCATGGGGCTTGTCCTGGGCTTCCACAGCTGTTCCAGCATTGGGGAGCCTCGTGCCAGTGAATAAACATTTAGGGGGCAGAGGTGTCCTCTGAGCTCTGTGATGCTCATCATTAGCAATGGCCACGTGGCTCACGCTGTTTCCTCCTGGGAATTAGAAATTTTGGCCCATTTATCCACCCAGACAGATACTCAGTGGCCTGAGGGGTGGAAAACAGCCTGGAATCATGGAATCGTGGGATGGTTTGGGTTGGAAGGAGCCTTAAAGCTCATCTGTTCCACCCCTTCTCCAACCTGGCCTTGGAGAAGGAATTGTGGAGCATCAAGGAAAGGTTCAGGAAGACATAATTCCCTCCCAAGCTTCCCAGACGGTTTTGGAACAAGCTGAGGACATTGGCAATGAGATTCCTGTGCTGTTGTGGCTTCAGGTTTAATCCAAGCTCCAGTTAAACAAATCATTGTTTGGGGAGCATGGACACTTCATTTTCTTAATAGCCTGTGACCTGCAATAGAATTTAGGTTGGGTGTTAATGACCAAAGGTTTTGCAAGTAATTAAATTTGTGGCAAGAGCTGTCCCTGAGAGGCTGGGAGTGTTCCTGAGAACAGGCTGGTGCCTGTGTGGTGCTGGAGTCTTAAATTGGAGTAGGAGAGCTGTGAGGAGCAGGGATGGGGCTGAGATTCATCAGTCCAGGTGGCTCCTTTAATCTACATCATGAGTTACACACACTGCTGTGGTTGTTGCATGAATTTGGTAACAAAATGTTACGAAATTATGACTATAACTCTGTTTGTTTTTTTTTCCTTTGGGCAAATTAAATGACATGGGTACAAATGAGATGAGATGTAGCTCACATCACAAAAAATGGTTTCATGTTCAGGTTGGGAGTTTCAGGTTTAAATTTCAGGTTGGGAATCTCATGTGTAAATTATCCATGAAGTTACTCACACTTTACAAAGAGAAGGTATGGACCATGTGTATATTGTAGGCCACTGCTAAAATGTGAATATGTGCATCACTTTAGGATCTGTGCACAATTCATAGAGAATCTTCTTATCCTGCAACCATTCTGTTTTTTGTGAAATTATTCTCCTTTCTATCCTTTTGTGCCATCCTTCAGGAGCCTGAGAGGCCACAGCATTTCTCTTCCATTATTGCGACCACAGTTCAAAAGGAGATAAAATAAAATCAATTTTAAGTTCTGCCCAACATCTCAGCTCCTACACGGGATCTTTGCTGGTTGAGGCTCTGCTGAATTACCTGAGCAGTGCTTCGAGTAGGAGTTATTAAATTCATTGTTGGACCTTCTTAGCAGGTTTTCCTCCAACAGTGAGCACTCACCTTTTAAAAATAGGAGGGTTTGCACCCCTTCTTGTGCCCTGGCAGGTGGCTGTGCCCTGCCACCCCTCCCAGTGGGCAGGAGGGAGACTGGGACTCACACTGGGCTGTGAGAAGCCCCCAGCAAGAACAGACACACTAAACCTGCAAAATAAGAAGAAAATATTGTATTTAATTTTTTTTTTTATCCAGAAGAAGGGATGGGGAAAGGCTGTAAATACACAAACTCTGCATTTACAACGCTTTGTGCTGCAGCTTTGCACGGGAGGTTACCTACTGTGCACTGTGTCTTTAAAACACTAATGGGCCCACTGAAAAAAAGAAAAAAAACACCAAAAAAACCCCGACAAACCCATGACAGTCCACCAGCAACTAGCACACTAACAGGTTCTCATCTGACACCAGTAGGGAACCAAAGATATTTTATTATTTGGAAACTCCATATAGGGAAAGCCAGCCTTGAATCTGTCATTACTCCAAGAACCACACCTCCCCTGGGAGTTAATTATTTTCTTAAAATGCAACTTGTACTGTTAGTTTAAAACATTCCAACTGTGTTCGCACTCTTTAAATCTTCTGTAAACCTTAGAGTTTAAATCACTTGCAGATAAGAGTAATTCTATTAGAAAAAAAAGAGTTGGTGGAAGGGGAAAGAGAGGGAAATAAAAGGGCATTGATAGAAGCGTCCTTTGGGTGCCCATTGCCCTGTCACCTTTAGAACTTGGCAGGAGCTGCAGCCCACAGTAACTTTATAGGTCCTGGCACAGAATGAAACAAAATAGGTGCATGCCACATTTTCCTTCCAAAAAAAAGCCAGGCGGAGACTTACCCCCTTTGTGAGGGGCTAAGTATGGCAGAGATTAAAAAGAAAAATAATGAATTAATGCTTAGTGGGGCTGACAGGTCAGAGCCTTTGCTGGGCTTGTATTTTGAAAGAAGGCATTGGGCAAAGGGCCGTGTCTGGCTGGGATCAGGTTTGGGAGCAGAGGTGTTTAAATACGGGGCGCTGCTGCGATGTTGGAGCACCTCAGCTCCTCTTGCTTTGGCTCCTTTCGCTGCTTTCATGGCAATTCTGGGGCATTACAAGGAGAAAAGAAGAAGAAAAAAATAAAAAGAGCTTGTTGCTGTGGGTTTGCCACGAGTGAGGCAGGGAAGGAAGAGGGTGATGTGTCGTTTTTGGAACTGTCTGGGCAATCCTTCGTATGCTGCGCTGGCCGCGCTCCGAGGATTGAGGGGAATTCAGTGGCTCCAGAGCTTGGCTTCTTTTTCTCCTTCGTGCCCTGCCCAGCCCCTCTTTCTCCCTGTAATTTGTTTGGGCTGAAAATCAGCATCCCAAATTCTTTAAGGGCTGTTTCTCTTCTATTTTTTGACCAGTTTGCTTTTGCAGGAGTGTCTTGGCTGAGCTGGGGCCTGTGCCAGGCACCCCACGGCTGTGGGAGCTGTTTGGGAAGGAAGAAGATTTGGGAAGGGCAAAGAACTCGTCCCTGATGATGCTGTGTGACACTGGCTGTGACTTTGGGGACACCTCTGCTTTGTGGGGATGCTCAGAGACCCTGCTGGGGGACAGACAATGAGTGGTGAAAATCCTGTGCTTTCTGAGTGTTGCTGCCACCCATTAAATAATAAAAGCTGTTGTTTTGTAAAGCAAATGCCACCCTCCCCTCCAAAAACATCCTGGATTTTTATTTTGGAAATACCCTAAAATTAGAATTGTCACCCAGCCTTTCATTCAGTCCAAGAGCCTTGATAAAGGGAACCCCAATTCTCACTCAATATGATTTCTGCAGGTGAGAGCACTGCAGAGGCATCTTCTCCTCTCAAGCCCTAAGACCCTCAGCTTTGTAGGAGTTCAGGGATTATTTGGTACCTGCTGGTGCACATCTGGCTCAGAAACCCCAAATATGAGGCCCTAACCCAACAAAACCCTGAGCTGAGTGAAACCCTGAGGTGCTGAGGTTTGTCCCAGTGATCTGGAGGAAAAATCACCCTCTGAATTTTAGTTTGGGAACTTCTGGAAAGAAACACCCATGACACAGGACAGGAATTTGTCAGATGCTTCTGCTTTGCTTTAGTGAGCTCTGTAGGGGTGTCCCTCACCCAGACCAGAGGAGGTGACAGAGTTCTGGCCAGTTTTGGGCACTGTGAGGTCACCAAGGCTCCAGAGGATGAAGGTTGAACCTCCCTGTGAATTGATCCTCTCTCCCATCCCTGTTAGGTCAGGGCTGGCTGCTCCTCAGGGATGTCTCATCCCAATTATTTATGAAGGAATCTGAGGTTTGTGCCTCATTGCCTTCTTCCTCATGGGGCAGAAGGATTTTTAAGTTCTGTTCTTGGCTGGGGGCTGTGCTGGGAGCTGAGCCGCTCTCACTGGAGGGGCTGTGCAGGTGGGACATCCATCTTTGGGCACCTGAAAGAAAGCAGAGCATCAGGAAGAAGCCAGGATCCCCTCTCCCAGCTTTATTTGCATCCTCTCCCTTTTTTCCTGACTTTTTGAAGTGCCCAGGGTGCTCCATGGCAGCCCAGATTCCCTGCCTGCCCCCCACCTGCAGGCAGGGAGCTGATGGGGTCACATCCCTTCATCTGAGTTCTACCCTGTACAAAAACCAGCAGTAATGTGAGCAAAAAAGAATTCTTTTTCCCCCCAAAACCAGCCTTGACTGAAAATCCTTGCCCATAGGTTCAATCGGAACACATCAAGGATGTCTTCTGGAGGATTTTGTGACTCTCTCTGGTTCTTTTCAAGCAAGTAAAACACTTCTTACAAAAGGAATCCAACATAAAGCCCAGAGCAGTCTTTACAGAGATGACTATCAGAGGAGGAAACACTTCTGATTATGTTTTTAGGCAGAATAAACCTGTATAAAGGACACATTTCCCCTTAAAGCTGAACTGTGTGTAATGAGACACAGGAGCCCACTGAAAATAATGAGCTGTTAAAGAAATAAACAGTTAAAATAATAACAAAAGGCTAAACAGCTTTGGAAAGACCAAAAAAAAAAAGCCAAATGTGATCTAAAGACAGAGTTCCTTGCTTACAGAGAGAAAGGTGATCTGCTTGAAGCGCACAAACTTGAGAAGCCCTGGGTAATGTTGCTGCTGTTTGCACAGTTTACTCAGACAGGCTACAATATCCTATTAATAATAATAATTTGCATTCAGACCTTGGAAATACTTGGCAAAGCCAAAATCTCTCTTTCAAGGCTCCCTAGGAATGAAAGTGATTCCCTCTGGCTGATGCTCAGCCCTGTCTGTGCTCCCCAAGGGAGTGATGGGACGAGGAAAAACAGCCTTGAGTTTGGTTCAGGTTGGATTTTAGGAAAAAAAATTCTTCACTTGAAGAGTGGTTAAACACTGGAAAAGCCTCCCCAGGGAAGGGCTGGAATCACCATCCCTGGGATTGCTCAAAAAATGTGTGCAGAGAGCTCTCCACTGGATGCTGGCTGCTCCTTTCTTCTCACACAGTAAAAATTTGCCCACTGGCATTAATTCCCATCCCAGCTTCAAGGGAATTTCTCATCCTACTGGAGCATAAAACAAGCAGTAATTAGTTTTAATGTATCTAAAGCCTCTTCAACAGAGAAGAAAAAAATCTCATATCCTTGGTTCTCCTTGGTGGGACTAAGCCTCATTAAGGTCCTTGAAGTTGAGGAAAAAAACCCAGAGAGAATGAAATGTGCTTTTTATGATGATGAGAGTTCCTTTTCTGCTTTATTTTTACCCGTTTCTCTATTTTTTCTCTTTTTGGGGAGCATTTTGGTCGCTCTGAGTGTTCTCCCTTCAGCGTGCAGAGCGAAGCTGGGGGGGATTTGCAGAGCAGAGACATCACAACAGTGACTGAGTGCCAGGGATTTGTCCTGGGAGATGGTGGAGGAAAGGTTTGAGGGGGAAAAGATGGACAAAAAGCCTTGTGGAGTTGGGAGAAAAAAAAGGGGAAAAGCCTTGTGGAGTTGGGGGAAAAGATGGACAAAAAGCCTTGTGGAGTTGGGGGGAAAAAAAGGGGAAAATCCTTGTGGGGTTGTTGAGTTTTGTCAATCTTTTTAAGGTTTTTTCACATGAAACAAGGCACTTTTCTCTGCTTTCTGGGGCCATGTGTTCTAACACTTGAGAGAAGAGACAACAGGGCTGGCAGAGTTTAGGACTTGGCCAACATTGCCAGAGCCTTTCTGAGGAGGTGAGGCATCCAGGGAAGTCCAGGCTGTGCCAGCTTTCCTTGGCCATGTCTGCAGAAACCTTAAATTCTATTTTTCACCTTGCATTTGCTTGTTTTTGTTTCTTTTTCCCTCCTGGTTCCCTTCCAGGACTGCTGAGTGTACGAGGATGCAAGTAAAGGGACATTCTCTGTTGCCTGAATTGTGTCAGTTGGAAAGCTTTAAAAGTTAATATTTACATGAAATGATCTCCAATCCATCTTGCTCGATGCCTGTTTGTTTAACATATTTAGGTGATGGCTGCATTTGTTTTTTTAAACTATTTGCACGTTAAGGTACTTAAATTCTAACAAACCCCATCTTTCTCCAAGCCCTTATCAGAGTTGTTAAAGATTTTTTCATTAGTTCTATAATTGCACCTTTTAAAAACATGTTTGGGTATTTCTCATTTCAGGAGGAAAAAAAAAAAAAGCAACATTTTAAGATAAAAGTCCTTTAGAGTGTGGAGAAAATCAAACTTTTTTTTCTGAATTTTAGGTGTTTGGATGGGTTTCACAATAAAGCACTTTTCAGATGCTCCTGGGAGTGTGGGGAAATTCAGTTCCAGAGGTGAGGTCTTCAACCTGCAGAGATCAATGCAGAATCAGTGGCTTTACCAATGCACAGCCCAAGCCAAAGGTGTCCCCTGTGGGTTTGATGAACAAATTCTGAATTTCTGGGGAACTCTGCAGGTCTGGGTGTGCTGAATTTTGAGGGAATTCTGAAGTCTGAGTGCACTGAATTTTGGGGAGTCTGCAGGTCTGAGTGTGAAGAATTTTGGGGGAATTCTTTGGGCCTGATTTTGCTGAATTTTTAGGGAATTCTGAAGGTCTGATTTTGCTGAATTCTTGGGGGTCTCTGGAGGACTGAATTTGTTAAATTCCTGGGGAGTTCTGCAGGTCTGGGTGTGCAGAATTTTGGGGGATCTCTGCAGGACTGATTTTGCTGAATTCCTGAGGGTCTCTCCAGGACTGAATTTGTTAAATTCCTGGGGGTCTCTGCAGGCCTGATTTTGCTGAATTGCAGGGGAACTCTGCAGGTCTGAGTGTGCAGAATTTTGGGGGAGCTCTGCAGGTCTGGGTTGGCTCCATGAGCTTCCCCCCTCAAGGGAAGCGAGAGGTTTTCAGCACTGGCTGAGAAGGAAGAGCAGCACTGCATGAAATAACTTTCTAATCAGAATTCCCTCCTCCCTCAAACTCTGTTTGGACAGACAGTTAATTTATCTCTGTTTAACTGCGGAATCAATCCATCCATCAAAGCTCCAAGAGCTAATTAGCTGGAGTCAGGGCAGCTGGGCTGGGGTGGGGAATACTTTAGGAAGCTGCAGCAGGGATACAGGGAGTATTTCCCCTAAAAGCTGCCCAGGAGGCTCAGGCACCCAGAACCTGCTGGTTTGGGCAATTCTGATCCGCAGGATCCCTGAGGGAATCCCTGCTGGCACACCAGGGTGGATGAGCACTCCTGTGGATGGGAAAGCAGCTGTGGGGCTGGAGGTTGAACCCAAAATGTTGTGGGCAGTGCCCATGGCATTGCCCTCACCCAGCTCTGATTTAACTGGGGTAATCCTTGGAGCACTGGGTGGTTTGGGGTGATGATGGATTCATTTATTGGGATTGAGGCTCCTCCATGCTCAGCCTCTGGAGTGATTCCTGCCCCTGGTGCATCACTCCCACGTTAACCCCTTTCCCTTTCCCTAACAGTGCCATCCCTGGGCCTTGTTTTACACCCAGTGGCCACAGTGATTAAATTTGGTGTCCATTAAATGCAGATAAAGGGCTGGATGCTCCCCTTGCCCTGCCCCAAGCCAGCCTGCAGCCCCTGCTTTCCCCACACATGTTCCACGTTAGCCTTTTTCATTGACTATGAATCCATAAAAATCCATGTGGAACAGAGGGTACCCAGTGCAGCCCTGTCTGCCTGACTCCTTCCCATTCTAATTGGGCAGCAAAGCTGTTTAATAGAGTCTGTGGAGTCTGTTTAACTGCATTCTGCCAGAACAATGCTCTATTCATGTTCTCAACAGAACTCTAGTGATTGCACTAATATCTTTAAACTAGAAAACAAGTCTTAATTGGAACAGATGCTGCAAATACCAATGCAAATGGCCAGCTCTGGTGTGATCAAAACCAGGCCCAGCCCATTGATTTGTTTTTAATAGCAGCTTTCATTTTTTATTAGTGTACACAAACCTCGCTAACACTATACAAAAAGTCAGTAACAATATTCTGAAAAATCATCTTGTTTAAAGCAGACTCGGCCCTGCATTGTTTCTGGCAAGGTGCTGTTAAAGAGTTTCCGTCCTCTTTTGGCAGATCACGTTACTCAAACACTCCTCTCTACTTTCTTCCCTTCTAGGCTTTGAATAATCCCGGTGATTTTTTGGAGAAAGCTGTTGCTGTTACATGTAATAATCTGTTTAGATATTCGCTCACATTACAAACAGGCATTCAGGTTAGATTAGGACAAATAAATCCCCAATCCTGCTAAGTATGTGTGTGTGAGACAGGGATTTGCTTGCTTTTGGAACCTGCCCTAGCAGACCTCAGCCATGGACTTTTATTTTTATTTTTGAGGCCTGGGGAAGTCAGAGATATAAAGAATACAATGCTTTTTATGCTAAGAATAAAACTGTAGTGTGATTTTTCTGGAACAAATCGGTTTTGTTTTAAGGATGTGTGAGCTATTTGATAGCAGCAAGAATATCAAAACCACTCAGAGCAGAGAGAAATTTATTATGGCACACCTGGCACTCAGGATTAGTTTATTGGTCTGGGTAGGCAAATATTCCCTCAGTAGCTGCTACTTGGAATTGGAAAATATTTATATATTTATATTTATGTGTATAGACAGATATTTGAAGCTGACTGCAGGGATTAGATGCTGGTTCAGTCAGAATCAAGAGGAATTGCAGGCAAAAAAAGAACAAGAGATGGTTCTGGGCCTGGTTTTAAATCTGTGGGCTTGTGTTGGCTTTTATTTGGAGAATTTGCTCTCATTGAGGCTTTGCAAGAGAATGAAGAGGCTTTTTAGGCACTGGGGTGCCTGGGGAGGCCCAGCTGAGGATGGGGGGATGGCTCAGGGACAATGGCAAAGGAGGGCTGGGATGACGCTTTGGGGTTTGAGCTTTTCTATTTTTCATCTCTTTGTAATCCTGCAGTTCTTTCGTGTAGAACTCTAAACTCCATGGACAGCGGGAGCTGCTGCTTTCCCATTTTGGGCAGACACAACAATTCCTCTCCAGGCCAGGCCTGACTTGCTGATTTGGGCCTGTAAAAGCTGGAGCCACTTTTGGGGTGAATTTGGTGACAATTTGGCAACCTCAGCCACAGGTGGAGGCACCATGTAGGATTTTCCCTGTTGCTGGGAAGGGTTCTCCAGGTCCTTGCTGTGAAACTGCAGACTCTGGATGATGGTATTTAAAGTATTTAAACAATTGCTGATGGATCTTTATCAATCCCTATCCTTTCTCTCCTCTAATAATGATTAGGTTCATTACCTTGCTTAATTTTGCTCATTGCTAAAGCCAAACAAGCAGTTCTATTGGATGTATAATTTTATTTTTTTGCGTTGTCTTTATATTCACAGTAAAATAAGACAAGTCTTTCCATTGGTGTCTTTGATTTTTAAATCTTCCCCCATCAACTGGCAGAACACAGGGACAGGGTGGGCAGGGGACTGGATGGGAAATGGATTTTTTAAAAAATTCTCAAATCTTGACAGAAGACTTAACACAGTGTGCATCGGTATGCAGATTTTGAGATGGGTGCTGAAAGGAGCCTGGGATCCTCAGGTTGTCTTAGTGCTTGCACTCTGCTCCCAGACAGGTGGAGAACAATGTTGGGAATGATTTACAGTCGGTGTCAGGGGAGGTTTTTCTAGAGATCAAATCACACAGTGAGCTGGAAAATCCTGCCCATTGTTGTGGCTGCTGCTGGCACTGGGGCCTGGCTGGGTTTGCCTTGCTCCAGCCACAGTGGGGGAATTAAATGGGTTTAACTCCCATCATTATAGATAAAAAAACCCCAAATAAATAAATAAATAAAAATAATAATAATAATAATGATAATGATGATCATGGTTGTTGTTGTTGTTGTAATTGGATGTGTTGAAGGACGGAGGGGAACCTCCATATCTGAAACACCAAAAAACCAAATCCACCACTTAGATTTTGAGGGATAGGAAAACAAATCCTGTGTTTATTTAGGATATTAGCAAAGGAAACAAGTGGCTTCTCTCTGCTGGTTCTGCTGCAGGGATTAACAGGCACACTCTGGCCTGGGTGTTGAAGTTCTTGCTCCATTTTTGCTTGGAAACAGCTCTGAGCTACCTTTTAGATGTCCAGCTGGGCAGCTGACAGCTGAATTCTGATCCAAAAGCAGGGAGCAGCAATGTTGTGTGGATATTTAATTAAAACAGCAGTCTCTCAGTGGAGGGAAAGCTGCCACAGTTGCCTCCAGCAGTTGCTTGGTACTTTCTCTTTAAGTGGCTCATGAGAGTTTTAGTTTTGGAATTAAACTTCTTTCTCAATATGTCTCAGTCTTCAGACTTCTGGGCTGATTTTGCAATTGCTCTTCTGGTTTTAATGATCTTTGTTTGGTAGGACAGAATTTTAGCTGCTGCCTAAACATCTCAGAAGAAATTTCAACAGAACAATTCAACATCTGAGTGTGAAAATGTTCGAGGGAAACCCTCCAGTGTCTGCCCAGAGCCAAACTGAATAATTAATAAGCAGGTACTTTCTATTAAAGGAATTTTTGGTGGCTCCCACAATCCCTCTGATTACACCATGATTTTACCTAATGAAGTTCCCAACCGCTCAGGATTTTTCAGTCAGGTGCATCTGCTCCTGCACTCATCCATCTGCATTAGGAGCATTCCCAGTTTCCATAGTAACTGAACAATTTAACATATCTGGCCTTGCAGTACCTTACAGTGAAATACTCTGGCCATTTTATAAATGTACAGCCAGAGGTGAGGGGGGAACAAAGTGATTTGCCTGGGGTTACAGAGTTCATCTGCAGCTGAATGGGGTAAGAACATTGCTTTTTCCAGAGTTGCAGGGAAAGGCTGGAGCTGCCAGGCTGCCCGTTCCCAGGGAGGCGTTTTGCTGGATCACATCAGCTGAAGGTTGTGTCCCAAGTGTTCCTTTTCTCAGCCTTGGAAAAGAGACTTGCAGAAATGAGGAGCTTGGGGTTGGAGCTGGGTGAGTAATGAAACCAGAAATCAAAACTTGCAAGTAATGTATTCAGCAGAAATGCCAGCCACATTCCTGGGATAAATAACTCCCGATGAATAATTCAGCCGGCGTCATCACTACAGGGCACAGGAGCAGGATTGCTTTCTAATTATTTGGCCTTTTCCTCTGTAAAAGTTCAACCCAGCTCCAGCCCCTGACGTGTTCCAGCTCTCAGGGTCTGGGTTTTGCTTGTGGCTTGGCTGGAGATAGCTCAGGGTCAGCTTTGGAGCTGCGCTGAGCACCCTCATTTCTCTCTGAAACCTGAAGAAACTCCAGGAATTTGGGCTGTTGGAAGGTACAAAGCCACCCTTCAAAAAAAAAAAAAAGGCATCTGGAGCCTCAAAACTTTGTGAAAATAGGAAAACTTTGAAAGCTGTTGAGGAATCCTGGATTAACACAGCTCACAGGGAGCAGGGAAAAGGTTGGTGGCCTTTGGAACAACTTCTCACATTAATTTTCTTCCAACGCTGACAGCTTTGATTTATTACCTCAAGGCTGGATAGAAAACACCCAGACATGAGTGAAGCCAGGAGTTATGGAAAGAAAAAGGAAAATATGGTAAACACAGTGATGGATAGCACTGGGAGACAGACAAACAGTGCCCTGCTCTGCTGCTGCACCCAAATATTGGCTCCAGTGAGGATCCAGCCCTGGCAGAGCTGCCTGGAATTGCTCCCAGCAGAACAACAAGCTGGGAGATTCCCTTGGGACCTGCTGCTTTCTCATCTGTCAGTTCAATTTTGGTGCTGATTTCTGCCTCAGAGTGGCTGTTTGGTGTGGAACTGATCACTGATCAGCCTGTGCTGGGGAAAAAAAAAATGTTGTTTGCAAGTGTTTCTTGTGCAGAAATTAAAATAAGGTGGCTTTTCCCAACAGAAATTTGCTAAGAGGAGTTAAAGTCACCAAAGTTGTTTGCTGAGGATCCCCAGCTGCTCAGGGCTCTCCCAGCCCTTTGCTGGATTAAATTCTTATTTACAAAAGAAGAGCTGGACCCACAAACTGAAGTGAACAAAATCACTGAGGAGCACAAGTTGTCTTTAATGTCAGTAAATTTTTAGAAATGCAGTGGGAAAACCTTCAGAGCAGGCAGACAACTCCCCTGGTCCCAGAATTGTTGGGATGTACAAACAGCCAGCACTTCTCAGGGTGTGGAGCTGCTCCTCCAGACTTTCCACACCAGTTTTACATTCTTGTGTCATTTACAGCTCTTCCTCCAGACCCATATTAGATAGAATTATGTATTATTATATTATTATATATTTGATTATATACAATATACAATATACCATACACAATATACAATATACTATATTACACATTGTATATTGTATATTATATATTATATATTATATATTATATATTATATATTATATATTATATAGAACATATAATATAGAACATATAACATATAATATATAATATATATTATGTATATATTATATATTATATATTATGCATTATACATTATACATTATACATTATATATTATATATTATAATTACATAAAGTATATACAATACATAAGTGTTATATATATTATATAAATATTATAGTATTACAAGTTTAAGTAGCATTTTGTAATTAGACAAAAAAGTCCACATTGCAGGACACAAGTGATTAGTTATTAGGTTAAAAAATAAAAATAATTAAAGTGTCACTTCTTAATTAGACAGTTTTCCCTTAAAAGACCTTTTAAAGATAGATACAGAACCATTTTATATCCTGTTGGGGAAACGTTGTAAAACTCACACTGAGCCAGTGGCCCTGCTCCAGAGGGCCCTGCACACTCTGTGGGAATGTGGGAATTTGGGAATGTGGGAATGTGGGAATGTGGGAATTTGGGATTTTGAGAATTTGGGAATTTTTGAATGTGGGAACATGGGAATTTGGGAATTTGGGAATGTGGGGATGTGGAAATGGGGAATTGGGGAATTTGGGGATGTAGGAATGTGGGAATTTGAGAATATTTTCCACTTGTCCCTTCCCAAACTGTGCCCTTGGAACAGCCCAGAGCTGGGCTGAGGAAACAACAACGAGGTTCTGGAGAAGCTCAGCACCTCTTTAATGCTGAATTAAGGGTGAGAGCGCCTTGCTTTTCCCTATTTCACCACTGGTTGGATTTTGGGAGCTCAAAGACAAGGAGAACATGGAGGAATCCCCAGAGCTGCTCCAATTTAGCCAGGCCAAAATTGAAGTTTCCTTTTAAAGAACAATGCCTGTAACCTTATGTCTATTTTATAATTTGTTTGCAAATTTCATGTCCCTTTTTGTCCCTATCTTTTGCAAGTAATTAAGGAAATATTTTTCCCCTAATTTGGATTTATTTTTCATTCAGCAAACGTTGATTTTGCTAATTTTCCCAGTGCTGTTGTTCCTGACACAATTTATGGGGTTTTTTGGTTTTCTTTTGCAGAGGGAATGTCTGGGAGCAGTCATGGGAGTGGGTCCTGCTCCCTCTGAGGAACTTGGAGCAGGATGAGGAGCTTTGTGCTATGTAGAGATTCTTCTAAGACATCATTCTTAGCAGCAGACGCTAAAACCAGAGAGTTTTAAACCACTTCATGCAGTGAAAATTCAAAAGGGAGATTTGGGCCATGTGGCACCCATAAAATAAAGGCAAAACCTTTCAAAAGTATCTGAGATCTGCAGATAGGGTCAGGGTTTTTTTTGTTTTTAATGTTTCAAAAGTGTTGAATATTTTTTAAAAAATAACCTCAACAGGAGTTTAAATAAACACAGGCAAGTGAGTCAGTAAGAAGATATAAAATCATCAGGAAAGGCTGAGTTTGTTTTAATACAGGGATTACTGTAAACACTCGCAGTGCATGGTAACAATTTGTAACCCATGTGTTTTGAAATATCATAACTGGTGTCAATAAACACATTAAAACTCGACTTCAAAGAGCTCTGGGGATGTTTGGAGTGTCACAAAGACATTGCAACCCGGGGATTTGGGATGGAAACAAGTATGGGAGCAATCAAACAGCTCCTCTGTGAAGAAAGGGATCTTGTCAGGCTGTTAGAGCTAAGCATCTGTGAGGGTGATTATTGCTGTGGACAGCTCCAAGAGCTCCCAGCCCCTGATTTCTTTTTGGTCTGCCTCCCTCCCAGCCTGACCTGCTGCTTTGGCTCTCCCACCTGCTGGGTCTCACCACCCTTCGGAGCAGGGTTTGTTTCTGTCTTGGTTTGAACAGACAGGTGTCTGCTAAGGAAGGCAGGAGCCTCCCCCGAAATGGAAAATGTAAACCCCCTCCCTCTGAATTATTATAATTTTGAAATTAAAAGGCTCTCAGGCAAAGATATGGGAATAACAGTTCTTTACCACAAAAATTTAAAAAAATACAAATGCAATAGTACAAAAAGAAAATCCACTGGCAGAGTGAGAATAGACCTGACCCCTGTGTGTCAGGGGGTGGCACAGCCCCATCCCATGGGGGCTCAGCCCTCCTGCAGTGCCAGCTGTGCTGCTGCTGCAGCAGGGATCCTGCACAAGGGGGGAGTTTTCCTCTGCAGCTCCAGGGCTGCTGCAGATGGGCCTGGGCTCCCTCTGGCAATGCAGGGCAGCAGAAAGCTGCTCCTCTGGGAATGCAGTGGGCAAAGGCTGCTGGGGTGTCCCAAAATCTCAGATTGTATCCAGGTAGGAATGCTTGGCTCCTCCCCTGGGCGCAGCATCTCCCCATGGGATGCTGGAATTTGATCAGCCCTGCAGGGACACTCACTGGCCATGGACAGAAGATAATTAATAATTAATGTCCCATTAACAGAAGAGATCTCCTGGAGGGAGGATTGGTTGTGGGAGAGACAAAGAAAACTGCCCCATGAACAGAGATACCCCAGCTCTGAATTTGGGATGTATCTGGAGCAGGTGGCACACCTGAGGGTTGTCCCCGTGGGCTGGCTGGGGATGAAGCTCATCCATGCGTGGGATGTTGTGGGAATTGTGTTATTCCTGCATTTCCAAGGCGCCTCTCAGCTCTGAGCTCATGTTCCACGCCGGCAGCAGGAACCACCTGGGCAAGGCATGATGGAATCATGGAATATCCTGAGCTGGGAGGGACCCATAGGGTCACCCAGTCCAGCTGCTGGCCCTGCACAGACACCCCAAAATCCCACCCTGGGCATCACCTGGAAGTGATGCCCAAAGGCTCTGGGAGCTCTTGGGGCCGTGCCCATTCCCTAGGCAGTGCCCAGCACACCCTGGGGGAAGAACCTTTCCCAAAATCCAACCTGAACCCCCCTGGCCAAGCTCCAGCCATTCCCTGGGTGCTGTTCCTGTCTCAGGGAGCAGAGATTGTCCCTCAGGAGGAGCTGTGGAGGAATCAGTGGCTCATGGGGGGTGGATTTGCTCCTCTCACTCCTGTTCCTCTGGTGTCTCACAGAATCACCAGGTTGGACAAGATCTTTAAGACCATCGAGTCCAACCCAGCCCAAACACCTCAACTAAACCCTGGCACCCAGTGCCACATCCAATCATTTTTAAAACACATCCAGGGATGTTTACAACCATCACTACCTAAGTAGTAGGTAAAAAAAAGTAAAAAACTTTTTTCCTAACATCCAACCTAAATGTCCCAGCTTGAGGCTGTGTCCTCTTGGGGCTCTCCAGAGCTCTCAGAAAACGAGCCATCCCTCCATTCCCAAACGAGATCCTGTCACACCAGCACCAGCACCAGGTGAGCACAGGGTGGCTTTGATGTCTCGCATTGTCTCATCCACAAATTCAATTTACTGCACTTGAGCTGCACACCAACAGCCATTCCCCTTGTTGCAAAGCCCAAATTAATTCACACATGTCCTTTTTTAAGGTGACACAACCAATCTGAGGGAACAGATGAGCATTCCCATGTCCAGGTTTAATCATCCCAGGCAAGATTCCCTTGTTTTAATCCTCACCCTCGTGTTGACAGCTCCATGTGCAGGCCGGGCAGGATTAAATGAGGCTTCTTGGGGGATGTTTGGAACAACCTTTAAATGCTGAGGGCACCTGTTGGCATTAATAGAGCAGCGTGTGTGGGAGCAGGGGGAAAATCCAGGCTGGATGTACACAACTGGAGGGGACAGGGGACATTGCTGACACTTTACACGTGTTGGAGTGGAAGGAAAATGGAAATAACACCCACAGAGACAACCCCTGGCTCCATGTTGTAGGAATTTACCTGGGGTACGAACATCTCTGCACGCAGGCAGCTTTTGCTCGCATTGAAATTGCTGTTTAATCCATATTTTTGTTTGGAATGCGCCCCTGATTCATCAGCACCTTCCTGGAGTCACTGCAGCACCTTTGCATGAGAGCTGCAGGAAAGGGTAATTAAATTTAATAGAAGCCACCCTTGCTTTGAAGCTGCCCTGGTTTTAGGGCCACAAGGAGAAGCAATTAAACTCCAGCAGCCACGGATTTAAGCTGAAGGTAGAGAGTAATTTATTTATTTTCTTAAAGGAAATTTCCTCAGTAAACGGATTTGGATTGTCAGATCTGATTGGATTTTAAAGCTGTGGAGATTTCCTTCTTTGGGGGTTTTGCTTCTCTTGAAGCAAAATGAAATTATTTCACAATTTCATGATTATATCAAAAATGAGCGGTTAAATGAGGTAACAAGGAAAGGAACAAAATATTCTAGAATATTTTGTATATATATTATGGATATATATATTGTGTATATATATTATGGATATATATATTGTGTATATATATTATGGATATATATATATCTCCATAATCAATGCCAAAGTCACTTCTAACTATTTAAAAATAATTTTTAGGGGTTTCCTATAAAGGATCAGTTGGAAAAGGTCTGATTCCAGCGTGGACAATATAAGCAAACTAGTAACTCAGTTAATATTTAGAAGGAGAAAAAAATGGTCCTAAACTTCACCAACTCTTGGAACTATTTGAAGAACCTCAGCTAAGCCAGAGGCACAAGTGAAAAATCTCATTGGTTTTCATCTCTCTTCCCTTCCCAGGGTTCCCAGGTGTGCAGGGATGCAGGACCTGAGCCCTGTGGGAGCAGCACCTTCTCCACTGCCTTATCACCAGGTGCTGGAGAAAGTGATGCTCCTGAAAGGTTTTCCTGAAATTATTAAACAAATCTGCCCTGCTATGCTCAGTGTTTATAAATAATTCCACTGGTGTAAATATCCTGGCCAAGTGAACTAAGGAATTCCTAGGAAAGGAGTGGATTTTCAGCAATTAAATTGAAATTCAGTTAAATAATTTGAAAGTTTTTTGTTTGCAGAGATATTTATCCACGCCTGCAACATCTGTGCACATCCAGGCAGGCAAGAGAAATCACATCTGAATTTCTGCTTGGCCCTTATAAATGATTATAAATCGTTAAAAATTATTTATAAATTGCTCAGGAACAACCGAGGGAAATCCCCTGAAGAGGAATTGGAGAATCTGCTCAGGACTGGCAGGCACAGAGCTGAAATCTGCCTCGTTCATCACTCAGTTCCTGCAGCTCCGAGGATGGATCTCCAAACTCAGGGATGCCCTCTGCTGCCTTGGGACCGAGCATCACCTGGCACCTCCTCTGCAGCCCTGCCAGCCATCTCGGGCTCTCTTCCTCTCCTGAAGAGCTCTTTTCTTTTCCTGCAGGACTTTTCCTTCCCTGCAGGACTTTTCCTCTCCTGCAGGGCCTTATCCTCCCGGGCTCTTTTCCTCTCCTGCAGGATTTTTCCTTTCCTTCAGGACTTTTCCCCTTTCCTGCAGGGCTCTTTTCTTTTCCTTCAGGGTTCTTTTCCTCTCCTGCAGGAATTTTCCTTTCCTGCAGGGCTCTTTTCCTTTCCTGGAGGAATTTCCCTTTCCTGCAGGGCTCTTTTCTTTTCCTTCAGGGTTCTTTTCCTCTCCTGCAGGATTTTTCCTATCCTTCAGGACCCTTTCCCTTTCCTGCAGGAAAGGGCTCTTTTCCTGCGGGATTCTTTTCCTTTCCTGAAGAGCCCTTTCTCTTTCCTTCAGGACTCTTCCTTTCCTGCAGGACTTTTCCTTCAGGCCCCTTTCCCTTTCCTGCAGGAAAGGGCTCTTTTCCTGCAGGATTCTTTTCCTTTCCTGAAGAGCCCTTTCTCTTTCCTTCAGGACTCTTCCTTTCCTGCAGGACTTTTCCTTCAGGACCCTTTCCCTTTCCTGCAGGAATTTTCCTCTCCTGCAGGAATTTCCCTTTCCTGCCGGGCTCTTTTCCTCTCCTGCAGGATTTTTCCTTTCCTTCAGGACCCTTTCCCTTTCCTGCAGGAATTTCCCTTTCCTGCAGGACTTTTCCAGGGCTCTGAAGGAGGCACGGCCACCCCAGGGCTCAGGGCATGAGGGGAAATCAAATAGGCTGGAAGGACGTGGGCAGGGGATTTAGGACAACTCCCCAAACCCCACCAAAAACCTCGTTTTGCCCCTGATCAAGAATAAAGCAAAGGCTTAGGGAAAACCACAAGGCTTTCCTGTTCCAGAGGCTTCCCAAAGCTGAGATCCATGTTCTCCCACCTGTTGGGTTATGCCTTTTATTGACCCAGAGATGGAGCAACTGAGAGGCATTTTCAAAACTTTTATTTTATTTTTAGTCTCATGTGGAGGGTGAGGCAATGCAGATGTTATAATTAATGCTGTTATAATCAGAAGCTAACTATTTCTTCATTACGACACACTATAAGCATTTCTTGGCCTTTTGTTAAGCTTTAAGAATTTTCTACAAATTCATGTCCCACATCACCGAGTTCATGCAAGAATTTGGAGCACTCTGGAATGTTCTGGAATCAGGATCTTGGATTTCCCCTCCAGCCTGGGCTGTCACCTCTGAGCAGTCTGCTGGAAAAGGGTGAACAAATGGGGAAGAGCTGGGGACAGTTTAAATATTTCACAGCTCCCTGAGTTTTGTGTGGGGAGGGATTCATAGTGGCTGAAATGTTTCATTTAAGGCAAATAAAAGGTTTTTAAAAGCGCCAAAACAAAAATCTGACGTGAAATAAAAATAATAAAAAAAATTGGTGGAAAACAGAGGGAAAAGGGGGAGGGAAGGGAAGGGAAGGGAAGGGAAGGGAAGGGAAGGGAAGGGAAGGGAAGGGAAGGGGAGGGCAGGGAAGGGGGGAAGGGAAGGGAAGGGAAGGGAAGGGAAGGGAAGGGAAGGGAAGGGAAGGGAAGGGAAGGGAAGGGAAGGGAAGGGAAGGGAAGCTCACCTGTGTTCACAGAGAGCTCTGTGAGTGCTTTTAATGAGATTTCACCCTCACAGAGCATTGCTGATGTAATCTGAGATGGATGCATTGATGCCAAACTCATTTTGCATGCAGGGACCCAGGTCAGCTCCTCCCAGCAGAAAATCCTTCAGCAGCCCATCATTACTGCTCTGCAGGCCCGGCCTGGCTCTTTCCATTCCCCTCTCAGGCACGACTTTGCTCAAGGGCACACCACGAGATAGCAGAGCTTGGCACACATTCCCTGCCTCCATTTCAGCCTCCTTGTGCTGCCAGGGCTCCCCAGGGCGCTGGGAGTTCCTCCCCTCACTTTTATTTCAGGTTTGGTTTGAGCAGGCTGAGGTCTCAATCATCTGGGGCTCAATTCCCTCAGGGAAGGAGTTGCAGGAGTCCTTCCCCTGGTGCATTCCCAGCTGTGCTGTGGGCACAGGGAGGGTTTAAATTGTACATTTGTCCAGGCAGGGTGTGCAGTGTCCCTCTCTGGAAACATCCCAAACCCACCTGGATGAGTTCCTGCTCCAGGTGGCCCAGCCTTGGATGATCTCCAACCCCAACCAGCCTGGGATTCTTTAACTCCTGGGGTCCTCCTGGTCCCAGGAAAGCATCACCAGCCCAGTGATGAGGATTGAAGAGTGGGAGCCAAACGCCATCACCCCAAATGTCCCCCTTTTCCTCCTTCTCCCCTGCCAGATTAAACCAATTTGTCAGATTAAGCCTTTTATTGGCCTGGAGATGGGATAACTGAGAGATCTTTTAAAAACTTTTATTTTTCACTCTCATGTGAAGGGTGAGACAACACAGATTTTATAATTCACACCACCACAATCAGAAGCCAACTATTTCTTAATTACAATATATTATAAGTGGGTTTTGGCCTATCAACTTTTGCCACACCATGCTGTAAATGCCTTAAATTAATCGCCTTAATCACCTAAAATTACCCCTTGTGGGTCCCACTACAAACGTCTTTCATAGTTTTGTTTCTCCAAAGCATCCAGTCTTATTTGCAGGGCCATCCTTTGAAACTTGTTTCCCCTGCTGGTCCATTAAATGCTCTTTGAAATGAGGAGGAATTATTTAAAAAAACATCTGGCAAAGAGGAGTCACTAAGCACAGCATGGTCAAAGCTCCTTGGAAATGCAGCAGGAGCTGTCCCAAAAGCCAGGAATGCCTGAGGATCATCAAATCAGGGATGGTTTGGTTGGAAGGGACCAAGCAGAGCAGGCCTGGGGTGCTCCCAGGGATGGGGCAGGAGCAGGGAGGGGGCAGCAGAGCAGGGCTGCCCTGCACATGTGCTGTGAAACAACATCTGGAACACCTGGAAGTGCCCAGGGAGGATAAGGGGCAGGAAAACACCATCGCAGCACTGAGCATGAGCACCTCCATCCCATCATTTACCAAGCAATTTGCAGGTCTGGCTCCTTTTCTCCCACTTTGGAAACATCCAGGTGAGTCCCTCAGCGTGGAGATGAAGAATGAGAGAACATTCCAGAGCCTTTCCAGGTGGAGATGTCCCCACCTGGAGCAGGCTGCAGCTCCTCAGGGTGACAGATGTTTTGCAGTCCTTACCTCTGGAAAGATCCAGGTGAGTCCCTGAGTGTGACAGTGTGGAGATGAAGAATGAGAGAACATTCCAGAGCTTTTCCAGGTGGAGATGTCCCCGCCTGGAGCAGGCTGGAAACATCCAAGTGAGTCTCTAACCATGGAGATGAAGAATGAGAGAACATTCCAGAGCTTTTCCAGGTGGAGATGTCCCCACCTGGAGCAGGCTGCAGCTCCTCAGGGTGACAGAGGTTTTGCAGTCCTTACCCCCAGACCCACACACACACACAGATTTTATTAAGCCATTCCATGCAAGGATTTTATGTCTGTGTAATTTTTTTTTTTATTTTTTTTTATTTGGAAAACTTCAGAGTGCTGTTTTTTTCACACACAGTAAAGTTAGCTTTGCTGAGATTCATTAGTCCCCCTTTCCCCCTGCGTGTAAATGGATCTCTCTCAGTTATGCAATGCAAAGGGTACACAACCATGAAAAGTGCAGAGCCAGCCAAAAAAAGCATTGTTCTGAACTCGGACGTGTAAAATATTCATATTCAATAATAAAAAAATAAAAAAAAACCCAAAAACCTCCAGCCCTTAATAAAAAATTCACAGTGTAAAAATATGCATTGTCCTCCCATCCCCAGGGCTGCAGCCCCCACCTTCCTGGGGCTTTCACTGCCTGGTTGGACTCGATTAATTCCAAACCAGTTCACCCCAGACATGCCAGGGTGAGGTGCCTGAATTGATTCTGCTTTCTCTGAGGAGCTGGCAGCAGCTGGGGCTGGGCACCTCCAGGGATGGGCACTGCAAACCTCCCTGGGCAGCCCCTGCCAAGGCTGGAGATGCCCCATGGGGTCTGGAAGTGCTGCAGGAGGTTGAAGGTGCCGTGGGGAGATTTCCCAAACCCAAACCAGGCCAGGAGCAGCTCCCCTGCACCATGGCCTGGAAATAAAGCACATTAAGTTTGTGAAGGACACTGTGGTCACCTAAAAAGGAGATTTTTTTACTGGAAAAACTCCTTCTGCCCTTTGCTGAGGAGCACCTTGCAGGGGTGCAGCCCCCCAGAATAAGGGGTTTTGTTTAAGAGAGCTTCATCTTCAATTCTTCCTCCTCTTCCTCTTCCCCTTCCCAGCCCACAGCTCCCCATGGCCGCTCAGTGAAGGAGCCAACCCCCAAAATCCCTCAGTGCAGGGACACCTGCACCTTGTCACCCCCCTGATGCATCAGGATTTTAAATTTTCCATTTTTCATCTATTTGTAATCCTGAAATTCTGTAGTGTAGAACTCTAAACTCCATGGAGAGTGGAAGCTGCTGCTTCCCCCTTTGGGGCAGACACAACAATTCCTCTCCAGGCCAGGCAATCAAGGACACCTCACTGCCTCAGGCCCCAAAAATGTAAATAAAAGTGATTTGGGGGGAGCAAACTTGGGGTCAATTCCTTCATTACCTGAAGCTGTAATTGGAAGGTTGACCCCCAATGTGCAAATGGACAAAACTTATAAAAATATAAAAATCTGTGACCTGTGGTCCATTTTTGGGGGGGCTTCATCTACCCAAAATGTACCTGAAGGCCCTTCAATAAATATAATAAATGCACTTTTTATCCTCTTTAATTTGTCTGGCCTCTGTTTTTAGGTGGCCCCAAAGGCATCAGCTGAGCCCCAGGTGAGCTCCCAACAGAGCAATTCAAAACCCCTGGGGTTTTTTCCAGAAGTTTTTGCACCATTATGTCACATCCTATACATCAGAATTTGCTGGGAAAGGCTCGGTTTTGTTGTTTTGGGGTTGTTTTTTTTTTTTTTTTTTAATTTCTTTTCAGTGTTCCTGCTCTCTCCTGGAAATAGAAACCCCAGCAGGTCGTATGACGGGAGGGTTTATTTATTTCCAGGGTAGGTAGGAGGAAGTTCAGCTTTTGTGCTCACAGAACATTCTGAGCATTGCAAACATAATGAGCATTAATGAGTATGAAATAAAGACCCTTTGGGATCCATAACTGTTCACTCAGCTGTCCCAGAGCCCCCAGAGCTGCCACAAATCCCTTTCCCAAGTCCCCACAAGCACACGGAGAGGAGGAGCTGTGATTTGAGCGAGCCAGGATGAGCTTTTGGGATCATTGGCAGCTCAGCTAAAATCCATTTGTTGTCTGTCTTCAGTCTGAGTGAGCTGTTCCAACATGTGGGGCTTTGTCTCTCTGTCATGGAATAAATCTCAATTTCTCAGGACACACAGCAGGGACCTCTCCAGTCAGTCAGGGACTGGGAGAATCACGGAATCATGGAACGGTTTGGGTGGAAAAGGAGCTTAAAGACCCCCTAATTCCACCCCCCTGCCATGGACAGGGACAGCTTCCCCTCTCCCAGGTTTCTCAGGCAGAATTTTTCTCTCCGGACAAATCCATGGGGAAATTCCCTGCATGGACAAAGGAGCAACAACCACGTGTGGTGGTGCTGCCCTGGACAGCGAGAGGATTTTTATCTTGATCTTTTCTTCGATCTTTTCTTGATTTTTTTCTTTTTCTTGAACTTTTCATGTGAAGTTTTCTGCCCATGGACTCCTCCCTAAGCTGGGGGCTCCCTGTCCTCTTTGAGATCTTTAGGTGGTTTGGGGTGCAGGAGGAGGAGAAGGAAGAGGGAAGAAGAAGAAAGAAGAGGAAGAAGAAGAAGGAAGAAGAAGAAGGAAGAAAAACGAAGAAAAACGAAGAAAAAGGAAGAAGGAGGAGGAAGAAGAAGGAAGAAGAAGGAGGAAGGAGGAGGAAGAAGAAGAAGAAGAAGAAGAAGAAGAAGAAGAAGAAGAAGAAGAAGAAGGAGGAGGAGGAGGAGGAGGAATATGGAAGAAGAAGAAAGAAGAAGGAAGAAGGACGAAGAAGAAGGAAGAAAAAGGAAGAAGGAGGAGGAAGATGAAGGAGGAAGAAGAAGGAAGAAGAAGGAGGGGGAAGAAGAAAAAGAAGGAGAAGGAAGAAGAAGGAGAAAGAAAGAAGATGAAGGAGGAAGAAGAAGGAGCTCAGGACAACACCCTATGCCCTCCATCTTCTTTCCATCTACAACAGAACTCTAAAAAGACTAAAACCTATAAATATGGGATACTAAAAATACTAAAACCTCCAAATTTGGGATACTAACTATCCCAAACCCTAACTTCCTCACCCAAGTGACATCCTACACTGCTCTCTACAATCTATTTCACACTTTTGTGGATTCCAGTCTATCCTGAACTCCTGGAAGTTTTCTCCATGGCTGACGGTCAAAGCCAGTGCTTCTCTGGGGGTCAGGGCACCCCAAAGCAAGCAGAGAAATATTCCCTGTGCCCTGGGTTCCCACAACAGAATAACTGAATACTTTCAAACTGTGTGTGCAACAAAATTTGGAATTTCTGCTTGATGGCCTCAGGCACCAACTTGGGAGATTTTTATGGTGCTGGAGGGGAAATGGCACCTGAGCCAAGGTCCTGGAGAACAGGGTGGAGGAAAACCGGGTGAGAACCATCAGGAATTGTCCTTTCTGGAGAAACCAGCAGTGTTTGAGCTGCACATCCATCTGCTCCTGCCAGAGAAACACCCAGCTGCTCTCTGCCTGCATTTATTGTTTAATTCATTCATGCTGCTTGCTGGAAACACCATCCTTAAAGTCCTTCTGGGGCAGGGTTTGCTTTAAAGAAAACTCTCCACGGAAAAGGCTTTCCTTTAAATTTAGTACAAAGGAAAAGCCCAACCAGTTTTATTTATAGATCAGGGCATGAGAGATTTTCAGTGTTCAAGCCAGTGCTCTATCTCTGTTTCTCCCATAAAAACATGTTTAGCATTTTTCTCATCCTACCAGAATAAAATTCTTTTATTGAGATTTTTTTCCCCCCTTGCTAAAATGCAGCCACTTGAATGAATGACAAAAAAATACTGGATTTATCCACTGGATAATTTAGTGAGTTGTGATTCTGTTCTTGGGTGACATGAGCTGGGTTTTGGTTGTTCTTTAATAGATCATCTCTTACTTCTGTGGCTTTGGGACAGTTTATAAACCTAAGGTTGTATTTCCCAGAGATCTGTACCAGATGCATGATAAATTTGGGAGTTTTATTATATTTATTTTTCTATTTTTTATTATTATTTTATATTATATTTTATTTTGATTCTCGATTTTATTACTATAGAAGCATCCAGAATTTCCTTGTGGAACGTCTGCTTGGAGGAGCAGTGACAAAATGGCTAAATGGAGAAATGGCCAGAATTGTGGCCTTCCCAACAACCTGAGTGATAAAATGAACAATTTCACATCACTTTGTGTTTAATGGGAGGGCAAAACATTAAATTTCTTTGTTTGGTGAATGACAACGCTGCCAACACATCTCGATTTCTATTTATTCATAGTAAAATGCAGAATTTTGGGGTGTCTTTCATGGAAGTGATGGTTATCCCTTTCCTGGTGGAGGTGGTGGTGATAACCAGGTCCATCTGTAAAAAACTCAAGGGTGAGGTGGTTATTGGGCAGTGCTGCAACTCTTAACAGGTTAAAAATTAATTTGGGGACAGTGGCAGCTTATTCTCTTGCTGAAATTTTGATTTTTTTTTTCCATTTTACTGATTCCCAGTCATCCTTTAACCCTTGCTGTGCCCTGCCAGCCCATTTTTAGTGGCTGGCACACTTCAGAATCAAAAGTTTCACTGCCTGGATGGTTCTTTCTGCTGAGCTTTGTGACAAAATCACTGATTGTGACTCAACTTTTCCAAATGTCTTCGTGATCTGTAACTGAGTCACATTCTGGGTTGCTTGAGAGAGGAGTTAAAGGTTTTAGGGATCATTTTATAGAAAATATGTTCCAATATGAAGCAGTGCTGTCCCTTAAAATCCCCCTGAGCACCTGGAGTGTCCATGGTGAGGGTTTGGGGTGGTGGAAGGTGCCCCTGGCCATGGCAGGGCTGGGATGAGCTGGGATTTAAAGTCCCTTCCAACCCAAACCAGAGCGGGGCTCTGTGAATGGGCACGTGCTGAATGCTGCTCTTATTTGAGCCATTTATTGAGGAATCAATTGTGGAATTGTTTTTGGAATTATTGAGGAATTTATTGTGGATTTATGGGATGAGAGACCAGAGGTTGCTGTGGAAAAACTGGGGTGGAGCTGGGCAGGAAAATGGGTGGGAAATGGGGAGTGTGGTGGTGTTCCCTGGGGTCCTGGGATGAGGGAAGAGATGAGAACCTTGACTCCATGTTTCAGAAGGCTGATTTGTTATTTTATGATATCTATTATTTTAAAAGGAAAGGGTATATTAAAACTGTACTAAAAGAATAGAAGAAAGGCGGAAAGGAAAGGAAAGGAAAGGAAAGGAAAGGAAAGGAAAGGAAAGGAAAGGAAAGGAAAGGAAAGGAAAGGAAAGGAAAGGAAAGGAGAAAGGAAAGGAAAAAGGAAAAAGGAAAAAGGAAAAGTAAAGATAATAAAATCTTGTGACTGACCAGAGAGTCCGAGACAGCCGGACTGTGATTGGCCATTAATGAGAAACAACCACATGAGACCAATCAAAGCTGCACCTGTTGCATTCCACAGCAGCAGACAATTATTGTTTTTCTTTTCCTCTGAGGCTTCTCAGCTTCTCAGGAGGAAAACTCCTAACAAAAGGATTTTTCATAAAATGAGTCTGTGACATGGGGGGGGTCACTGAAGGCACCCCTGGGACAGGGTGACAGCAGCGACAGCCCCTGTGCTGAGGGGCTCCAGGTCACACAGAGAAGTTCCCTGAACGTATTGAAGTCATTGTATGGATGATCTCACTCCATTATTCCTCACAGAGCTTCTCAGTTCTCTCTATTTAACTTTATAATTCGGAGAAATGAAACCATTTCCCCATCTCATCCCTACCAAGGGAGCAAAACCACAGCTGAGTGGCCGTGAAGCAGCTCCTGATGTGTGCCAGGGCGCTGGTAGGAGCCAAAATGAGAACAGGGGGAGCTCTGGGGGTGAGTTTGTGTGGGAGGCATGTGCCTGCCTGGCCTCTCTCTGCTGTTTTAGGGAGATTCGTTCTGTGAGCAGGAGCTCTGCTCAAGCACCTTGCAGGGAGGATAAAGCCACTTATTTACACCTGTACTGTGTTTTACTCCTGTGTTCTTCCACCAGAGAGGCTGGAAGTTGCTTTTCCAGCAGCAGAGTGGCCAACTTGGGCACAGAAAATAAATTAAACAGGATTTTACGGGGAAGGCCGGATAAAACAAGCTGTCCCTTCTTATCAAATTGCCTTCGAGTGTGCTGCTTTTTTATAAATCCTTTCATCCTTTATTCAGAAGCTTTATTTCCTTGGAAATGACAAGATTCCAGCATGGTTTGGGTCCTTAAAGCTCATGCCATGGGCAGGGACACCTTCCACCATGCCAGAGCTCCATCCAACCTGGCCTTGGCGATGGAGCATCCACAACCCGAGCCAGAATTATTCCGATGAATAATTCTGAGCCAGAATCACTCATCCAGACTTTTGTTTGACCCAGGTGTCAGTGTGATATTTTATTTTAGTGCCGCTTGTAAAAGCCTTTCTCTCACCCAGGATGTGAAGCAATGTTTTCAGGTTTTTTGATGAAGAATAATCAGAGTGTCTGGTGCTTTCCCAACTGGGCCATTCCTTCCTCAAAATCCTGCTCTTTGCTGTGTTTTAGCACAGATCTTCCCAGGAATAAGCCAGTGGAACATGAGTCACTGCAGGAACCAGGGCGAGGTGGGCTCCTGGCTTATAAATGGCACAATTGTAGATACAGGAGTGCAAGGGCTGCTCTGCTTGGAAAGCTGGCTGGAAAATAGCACTCATGAGGCAGGCAGGCATTTCTATCCACAGGAACCATCGGCTATTTTGTATATATTTGCATTTCATTTTCTAACCACACTTTTGGAGCTTGCTTTTTAACTGTTCATTGATGAGCTTATCACGGGCTGCGCCTCGCAACAAAATTCTGGCATCCACAAGCTCTCATCTGGACAATTTCTGGGCTAAAAAGCCACCAGCAAGGTGGAAAAGCCAGATGAGCTCCCTGCTAGGTGTTTGAAATGTTATTTTTGTGTTAGTGAAGAATGGGGAGGGGTCTCTGTGAAACTTGGGGTGTCTGAATGCAAAGAGCAGAGCAGTGTTTGTCCATTTGCTGTTTCAACCCAAATCTCTGACAGGAACGAGTGGTTTGTTCTTCCCCCTGTAAAAAAAAAAAAAAAAAGCCACAATAAATGTGCATTTGTGAGTGGAGAAAGGTTTCTCTCTCAATTCATCCTCCTGCTCGTTCCTGGGGGGGCGAGCAGAGTCCCCCTGCCCCGGGAGAAGGGAGTGGCGAGGAAATTTTGCAACAATTTTCACCTTTTCTGTGCAAATAAACCCAAAACCTTGCACGGCTCAGCGCCGAAATTGTGGGGAGAGGAGAAGCAGGGTTTAGCAGCCAGAACAGAGAGATGGATCCCTGTGATGTGCAGATTTTGCCTTTCACCTCCCTCGAGCTCTGAGCTGTCCTGTCCTGCCATGGATGCTGCGGGGAGAGAATATATCTCCCAAACCATTCTTTTCCGGGGGATTCAAAGACGTTTTTAAAAGAATTCCCAGCTCGTTCTAAGCCATAACCACGCTGTAGAGGTTCTTAGTGGGACAGCAGCGCACGGAGAGGGGGACACGAGGTGATCCCGAGGCATTTCTGGTGTAATTCTCTCAGCTTGGCCAGCTCTGCCCGAGGAATGAAGTTGACTCATTCTTCCTGGATGCGATCCACCTCTCATGGAAATCGATGGAATTCTTTCTGCTGCCTTTTAAACACATGTTCTTACAGTTACTTTCTCCTCGTTTGTAAATCTACGTGAACTCTTGCTTCCCTGCGGTTAAAAATATTATTTTTTTAGGTTTTTTTTTTTTTGCGCTGCCCATGGACCAGTCACTCCGAGAGTCCCGTAAATACTTTCCCATCTCTCTGCTGATGATGTGCGGAGCCGAGCACAGGAGCTCTTTGTGCTCTCTGCTCTTACACCATCGCATTGATTCCGCCTTTAAGGTCAGCGGGGAGAGCCAGGGGGGTCCCCCAGCATCGGGGGGTCCCAGGGGGGTCCCCCAGCATCGGGGGGTCCCTGGGTCGGTCCCGCATCCCGCCCGTGCCCGCTGCGCTCCCCCGGGAGGAGCGAGGGATGACGGCGACATCACCTCACACCCCATCAGGGTTTGTTGTTTTTTTTGCCTTCCCCCCCTGGCCCGTGAGTTATGCTCTGAACTGGCTTTTTTAAAGATTTTTTTTTTTTTTCTAAGGAGCTGCTTTGTATTAAATGAATAAAATATGTTCGTGTCCCGTCGGGTCCCTGTTCGCTTCCATTCCGCCCCTTTATAAAAAGGAGTTAATCAGGAATGAGTTGCCACTGGCTTTTTGCAGTTTATCGCGTTCCCCAAAGGAGTTTTACATCCTCAGCCCATTGGATCATCATCTTTTAATCCTAAAAAAGAAAACTCTGTGTATGGGGTGTTTGAACGCAGAGATCCCGGCGCCTTGTAAACAAGTTTTTGGTTTGTTTTTCTTTTTTTCCCCCCCAAACCCAATAAGAATTTAGGTTTGCGTTTATTTTCTGCTCTCACAGACGCTTCTGGTATCAAAATCTCGCCCCTTGAATTTGTTCAGCTGTAGAAGAACAGAGTCTGTCCAGCCCCGAGAATGTTTTCAGGTGTTCTGGGAACAGATAAATGTTTCCGATTTTAGAACGCTGTTGGTGTTTAAGGAAAAAGGAACATTAGGAGAAGGGTTTGAGTCTTTTTCCTGTTTGTTAGGGGGGAAAAAAAAGTGTTCTTAATTATGACTTGCGGGGTTGGGGGGGATGCTTGGAAAGCTCCTCCAGAAAAGTAATTCTAAACAGTAAAGAAGGAGGGGGGAAAAAAGGAGGAAAAATGCTCTATGATGTTTTATTTTAATAATCCTTTGCAGGCATGTGAGCCGTGGTCTGAGGGAGAAAAAAAAAAAAAAAGAAGTTTCAGGAAAAAGGCACGAACAATACCGCCTTTAAACCCAAATCTGCAAACTTCTGAGAATATGCCCTGGTATTGAATACACCGGATTTCTCTCCCGAGCGAAGGGGAAGGTTTTGTTCGTTTGGACAGTCTTTGAATACTGTTCTAAAACTTCTTTCAAGTGAGAACTGAAGAGAGAAATGTTAAGTTCTGGGAGGAGACAATAAGTTAGCATCTTTGAGCGGGGGTCCCTTGCATGCAAATCAGCCTTTTGGCAATTTGGGGAAGTTTAATTGGAAGGTGGAAGCGTGCAAAGATAAGAAAGCGACATCGGCAGGAGCTCGCTGGGGCTGCAGGGGGAGCTCCGGGCCCCGCTCCTCACCTTGCCCGGGCACCCCAGCGCAGCCCCCGGCCCGCCCCGTCGGGCATCGCCCCTCTCCCCCCTCTCCCCGAGGTGTCTCGGAAATCAATCCCAGCCTCTGAAGTTTCTATAATTTGCACCTCATGAATTTTTGTCGCCCGGAAAAGGTCTTGAACTCAATTAATAGCTAATAATTAGCCAGCCAGCCCTGCCGCAGCCGTCCTTAGAGGGGGGAGCGCAAGTGAATGAGGCGCGGACCCCTCCTTGGGTGTCCCCTTGGGGAATTTCGCTGCTTTTTGGGGGGCTGAGCCGCAGTCCCGCACACCCTGGGGCAGAGGAAGGAGGGGACACTGAGGGGACACCCCCAGAGGGTTCCATCGGGGTCCCCAGGGGATGGGGGCACCCCCAAAGCGGGCGCTGCTCCGCGGGGATGAGCGCAGGAAGCTCCAAATCTGGGAGCAAATGGAGATTTGGGGCTTCAAATCGCCACCCCCACAATATTTAATTAACGCAAATCTCCCCCCCTGGCCGGAGCCCTGCGGGGTTGCGGGCCTGGCTCGGGGCTGAGCAGGAGCAGGGGGTGCCCAAGGCAGGGGAACCCCAAAATTGGGGCTGCGGGAGGGGAACGAGCCCCGGCCCCGCCAGCGGCTGCATCTCCCTGCCAGCCTCACATCGGGGGGAGTTCTGCCAATTCCGAGGGAAAAGGAGACTCAGGTCGTTGCAGTGGCTTCAGAATTGGGCGTTTCGGCTGAAAAATGCTTGATCGAAAATTGCCCCGGCTGTACCTGCTGGCCAGGGCCACTCTCTGCTCCCCAAAATCCCCCCGGGGAAAGGAGAGACCACAGCCCTGATAGAGCGGGGGCTTGGGCTCTTCCCGTGATAAAACTCTGCTGAATTACAGCGCACATCGTTTCCATTTTGCTTTCATTTGGCAAGCAATCTCCGGGCAAAAATATTTTGATCAAACGTCTAAAAAATTGCTATAAGTCCTTAATTTCCCTTCATTCCCAGAGACCGTCACGATCAAAATTGTGTTTACATCCTCAAAACTGTCTGTTCATGGGAGACAACACTGCTCGATGTCTGACGATTGTAATTATAATCATGTTCAAGTTAGATATTCAAATGTAAATGGTGCTTTTCTTTTTCTTTTTTCCCCCCCTTTTTTTTTTTTTACGACTTTTTATTTTAGGACGTGAATTTTTACCTTCGCCGGGACCAGCAAGGCGCAGTGTAACGAATTCGGAGGAATTCTTAGAGCTGAACATGTTTTTTGAAAAATCTGAAATGGCAATTGACGCGCTGTTTTTTCATGGCCAGAGGAGCCAGTGTTTTCTTCTAGAAATAACAACAACAAAAAAAATAGTCTGATCACCTAATTTTGATGCACAGACGGGTTTCAGTGCAGCTGGAATATCAGGGAAGAGGTGCAGGACAGTGGATGCAGGCACAGGTTATGCTGCAGTATTAATCTTCCCCTCTGTATTTCATCGCTAAGGGGACCAGCAAGAGCGACTTAATTTCATTTTTTTTTCCCCCCTGTACAAAACGCATCCATTTCTCCCTTTCTCACTGGCGCTCGTTCCGCCGCTTCTCAAAGGTTTTCGGGTAAAAAAAAAATAAATTAATTTAAACCAATGAGAGTGTAAATAGGTCACTTCAGGAAAAGCTCTGGCGGGTGGAGGATGTGACACCCGCCCTGAGCTCCATCACCCTCTACCTGCGTGCAGAGCAGCTCCGGGTGGCCCTGGGATGGTGTCTGGCCACCTCCTCACAGCGGGGAGGGGGCGCATCCACCTTTGCAGAGTTTGATTTTTGTTATTTTTACGTTTTTCTCCTCTCCCAGTCCCAGAGCCGCTGCTGGGAAGGCGAGCTGTCCCCTCCGCCCGCCCGGCATGCTCGGCGGGCGCTCCCCGCCTTGTCCCCGTTGTCCCCGGGGCTCCCGGCTGTCCTTAACCGCCCCCTTGTGCCGGCTGCTCGCAGGGACCGGGGCTCGGGAGGTGTCGGAATTCCTCGGCAGGAGGGATGCGAGCAGCGCTGCTCCACGCCGTGG
>NW_005054449.1:1227767-1228339 GCF_000277835.1 Geospiza fortis
GTGCGAGGCAGCAGCTCCTCGTCCCGCCGTGGGTGCGCTCCCGCCGCTAATTAGCGGCAGATTAGCAGGGAAAATCCCCAGGGAAGCGTGTGACATTCTCAGCGCCTGATCCGCGACCCCTGCGGAGCGCAGCCCCGTCCTGTGCCACCGGGTTCTTGCGTAGTTTGAAATATTAATTCCCGGTTTAACGCCGCGCGCAGGAACAAGGAGTGATTGATGCGAAAATCCTCGCAGGGAAAGGGGTGACTCGGGGCGTGCGGCAGCGCCCGGACAAGCTGGACGGGCTCAAGCATTTTAATCTTCTTTACTGCTTGAAAATACTTGTGCAAACCAGCTCGCCGAGCCCCCCTGCCCCTCTGCCGTGCCCCCGTGGGTGCCCACCCGAGGCCGGGGTCCCACGCGGGGAGCGGGGCCGGGCAGTTCCCACGCAGCGCTTCACCTGGAGCGTGTTTCCCTCGTAGAACACCCGGGAGCACATGGCTTGTGCTGGAGGTGCCAAGGAACCCCCCCGTAAATCCCTGCCCCCTCCCCAGAGCTGCGGGGACCCCCCCGCCCCACGCCCCCCTGCGATC
>NW_005054449.1:1229683-1230493 GCF_000277835.1 Geospiza fortis
TGAGACCCGCCCGTCCCGGGAGCGGCTCGGTGGGGGACGCGGGGACAGCGAGAGTCCGGGATGGCTGGAAGAAATATTTCAATGAGTTGGAAACACTCGAGCTCCTGTTTCACCGGTGAGGCTGGGAAGAGCTTGTTTTTCCAACCTCGGGGTGCCCGGCGCGCCGTGGAACGGCGTCCTCGAGGCAGGAATTCACAGGCACCGCTTCGGCATTTTAGGCGACACGTGGCTCCGAGTTCCCTTCAAACGGATTTATTTTATTTGGCCTCCTGCTCCCCCACCCTTCCCTCGAACGCCGGCTCCTCGGTAGCATCTGAAAGGCCTCTGCTCCCATTTGCAATTAAAGAGTTTATTGAGGAGGGGAAAACCGGTAATTAGCAGGAATATTCCCCCCCCCCTCCCCAGTTCCACCTGCAGGGCAGGAGTGCAGCTGGCGGAATGGCTTCCAGCAGGGACCTGACGCACCCACACAAGTTTTGCTTTGTTTTTTTTTGGGTTTTTTTTGTTGCGGTGCCCTTCGGTGCGAGGGCTCCCCGGGATGGGTCCGCACCTCCAGCGCGGAGCGCCGCGCTGCCCTCACCCCATTATTTTATGGAATGTTTTAAGACGACGCGCGTTTTCTCCCTCTCTCCATATTAATCTCATTAAATCCTACCTTTCAACCTTCTTCCGTGACCATCTGACCTGGCCACTTGAATTAAAATAGTGCTTTCTCCGCAGTCAAAGCCAGCACATCAATCACCGGCTATTTACACTTCGCTCCTCTCTTCAAAGCGCCCCTGCCCCAGCGCTCGCTACCTCCGCTCGGGG
>NW_005054449.1:1230803-1231710 GCF_000277835.1 Geospiza fortis
CGAGGGTGAAACCCCCGCGAACAGCGACAAACCCGAGCCGGGGATAAAGGAGCGAAGCTGCCGAAAGGCTGGAAAAAATTCTGGTAGAAACGCGAGAAATACCGACAAAACACAACAGCGCGAGTTGTGGTATTTTAAAAGTTATTATTTTTAAAGTTAGGCAACCACACCCCCCGCCACGAGTCGAAGGGGGAGAGGAAGGCAAAAGAAATAAAAGGGTAAAAAAAGAAAAAGGAAGAAAATAAAGACAGACACTGGTTGAAAAGTTACGTAAATAAACATTCTTCAGATTAAAAACAAAAGCATGTCCAAACTAGGAACGTTTACAAGATGACAACTACTAACAAACTTTCTCTACAGCATTGCTATTTAGTAGTAACAATAATAATAGAATAATAATAATAATCACCTCTTTATAGGATGGCACCTTGATCCTTAAATATTGTCCAGTGTGTAAGGTCAGTGTGCGGAGGGTTAGGAGCGGAGAGGGCTGATTTTTCTTAAAGGGGCAGATCAGGGAAGGCTGTGATGGTGCCGGCAGAGAGGAGGGGGCAGAGATAAGTGGTCTGAGAAGAGGAAAGGACAGAAAAAAAAAAAAAAAAAAGAGAAATGCAGGTAAAAAAAACCAAACCAGCCCGATGATGATGAATACATTGGAAAGTTTTTTTGGCCCTGGTGAGGGTGTCAGATTGAATGCTCTGTGCGCATGTGCGAAGGTGTCCAAACTGACAATGCTGGGGAGATGAAGATAGTGTGTAGCTGCTTCTGGGCTCAAGGAGGAGGAGAGGAATCCACACGGCGACACGATGAGATCCAAGGCGAGGGCGAGAAAACTGCCCAAAAGTAGGTCCTTTCTCTCCCTTCTTCCGCGTACCGGCGGCGGGGCCGGGGGCACGGAGCCGGGCCG
>NW_005054449.1:1232105-1232460 GCF_000277835.1 Geospiza fortis
CTGGTCTGGAACAATTATCGAGGAGAGAGGGAAGGAAGAGAATTTGTAGCAAAAATGGATCCGCTCTCAGTGAGGGGCTTTGGAGTCGCAGGTCCAGAGGGAAGATCCTGAAGGCAGCTCGGGTGTCCCAGCTGGGGGTTAAGAAGGTCTGGGGGAGGGGAGTGTTGGGCAGTGTCTTTAATTTTTAATTTTTTAAAATTTACTTGGGGGTGGAATTGCAGCTCGTAAGTCTCGCGCAGCTTTTTTCCCCCTCCGTCTTCCAGCGGACCCTCTCCCCGTTCGTTCTTTCTTTCGAGTGGTTTTTAGACTGGATTTTCCGAGGAG
This sequence comes from Geospiza fortis, assembly GCF_000277835.1. NCBI lineage: Eukaryota > Metazoa > Chordata > Aves > Passeriformes > Thraupidae > Geospiza > Geospiza fortis. Next base: position 1,232,430 of record NW_005054449.1, read on the forward strand.
GAAGGAGAGTGTGGCTTTTGTAGGGAAGAGC
>NW_005054449.1:1232470-1233050 GCF_000277835.1 Geospiza fortis
TCCTCTCTGCCCCTGCTCCCGCAGAGTCCCGCTGCAAAGGCTCGGGATGGTTCCTCGGTGATTTCCCGTTTAGGTTCCGGTGGAGCGCAAATTCGCGGAGCGGGGCAGCCTGTCTGTCCTTTTTTTTTATTATTATTCTCATTATTATTATTACTACTACTATTATTTAGTTTCTGTTTCGCTCTGCCTCTGTGCGAAGTATCTGGAGCTGCAGAAGTTCCAGCTCAGTCTGTGCCCCGCTGGAAACTCCGCTCGTAGCTCTCGGAAAAGGCTCGGGCGAGCAGCGGTGCCAGCTCCGGTTCCTCGCGTGGGTTTCCACGGGATCCCCTGCGGGACCTGGGGCCGCTCAGAGCCGGGGTGAGGCGGGAGGATCCCCCCAAGGTGATGGAGAACATCCCCCCCCTTGCAAACCCCTTCGGGGTTCAGCCTCTCCCCGCGGCTGCCGAGGGGTCACGGGCGCTCCAGCGCTCCCACACGTGGGCTCCGGGCTTGATTTTGTCATTCAAGTTCGTCATTTCGGAGCCTTTCCAGGCCGCCAAGGTCAGCGAGGGCCGGTGCCGCCCCCCGGGATGAACCGCGC
>NW_005054449.1:1233174-1234458 GCF_000277835.1 Geospiza fortis
CAGGCCCCGCGGTTCACCTTGGGGTCGCGACATTTTCCATCGCGATCCAGGAAGGTCCCCCCTTGTCCCCAGAGCGTGTCCGTGTGTCCCCCGAACATCTCCCTCGGCTCTGCGGGCGCCAGCGCTGCTCAGGGCGGGATGGGTGACCCTGTACGTGGTCAACATTGTCACCCCATCGCTGGGGCGTTATACGGGAAGTTCATTGAATTAATCCAGGGATTTTATTTTACTTTAATTTATTTTTTTCAATAAACACTCGTTTTAAGCGTCCCCGTTCAAATCATAACTTTTTAAAAAAGTCGTCACTTATTGTTTTAGGTTGTTAAAGTGAGGAATGATTTTCAGAGCTCTCTTGGCTGGAAAAGCGAAGTTCAATGGTTAAACAAGGCGGAATATTTCACTTTTACTTTTATTTTCTTTCTTATTTTTTTGTTTCCTCGCCTCTCCTTCTTTTTCTTTTTACTTCTTGCAAAGGCCCCGGGTTTTTTTTGCAGATGTGCCCCGGCGGGTTCAGTGCGGGTTTTTACAGATGTGTCCCTGGTGGGCGCGATGCGGATCCGGGGCGGCTGGGACCCTCCACGCTCCCTCCGTGAGCTCTCAGCGAGCTCCTGCAGTTAAGAGCTAAAAGATTTTCGGTGCCTGGATATCTCAAGAGCTCGGGGAAGGGCTGGGAGCTCCGCGGCCGGGAGCGAGCCCTTCCCGGCGGCTTCCGCGAACGCGCCTGGAAGCGCCTGCTCGGAGGCTGAGCCCTGATTAAAATCAGGTGTTTAATACAATACAAGGCCCAACGGTTTATGGGGTTTCAGGCGAGGATTTTTTAGGGATCACAGTTCAAAACAGTAGTCCAGAGCTAAGGTTTCAATATCCCAGGAGTATTTATTTGCCAAACAGATTAAACACGGACACGAGTGTGGGATCTCGCTGTATTTTCCCCGGCGTGGTAGCTACAACTTCTTCCACCGCACGGAACTCCTCAGGTCCCTTCCAAACTCGTTTTCCTGGCTGCTCCAGCCCCGGGAGCGGCCGCGGGTGCTGGGAGAGCCCGCACGGCCCCGGTGCGCGGCCGCCGAGCCGTGCGAGGCAGCGGCACACGGGGCTTTAAAAACACGCTGTGTGCTGCAGAATTTCATTTCATTGGACAATATTTTAAGCAGATGTGAGGCTCCGCTGGGAATTCCACAATATTACCTGCCTGGGAAAAGGGGAGAACGCGTGTGCGCTGGGGTGGGAGAGGAATTCTCGGTGGTTTCAGAGCCACTCACACCGGGAGAGCGGCAGGTACCG
>NW_005054449.1:1234568-1242658 GCF_000277835.1 Geospiza fortis
GCCCCGAAGGGATCAGCGGGACGGGCAGGTTGAAGGCCACGCCGTGTCCCCGGCTCCAAGGGCCTCGTCCCTTCTGCGAGAAATAAAATCTGGGGAGCGGGGAGAAGGCTCTGCAGCAGCCGGGGCTCTCGCTGCTGCCGGCAGGGAGAGGATGCAGAGAGTGACACAGGAGTTGGGCGCTGCACGCTTAAAGCGAATTCGTTTCCTTTCGAAATCCATGAATTTTAGAGTACAGCCACAACACCGAGCCACACAAGGCAGGGCAGGATCGCAGGCTCTTAAATAAATGCTGGCAAACGGTGGCTGATATTTCTGCAGCGCCGTTCGCTTTTCACTGTTAGGAATAGAGCGAGGCACACTTTGGGGCCGGAGTTTTCAGGCAGCGCTGGTGCATCCTCCGGGCACGCTGGATTGGCAGGAAAATGGTTGTGAACCCAACCCTGCCGTGCCCGGCACCGGTTCCTCGCTTTCAGGCTTCGCCTTCGAGGAGAGAGCAGGCTTCCCGTTTACCGATATTTTATTAATTTTATTTTAATTACGGCTGAAGAGACAGCGAAGGGGAAAGGGACAGAGAGAGGAACGAGGAGAGCTGGAGCCCAAGCGCCACTTCCCGGCGCATGGCTCCGTTTGTGCTCCCACAGACGCTTCCAAAGCTGCCACGCACGGAGGAGGAAAATTTATGGCGCTTTGGGGCGTTGAGATTTTTTCCCATCTCCGAAGCTCTCCCTACCCAGAGCCCTGTCCCTACCCAGAGCCCGGGCACGGGGGAGCGGAGGGAGGCAGCGAGCGGCCCCGCTGTGCCCGGCCCGATTCCCTGCCCTCGGTGACCGGGATGTCCCCAAAGCTCTCCCGAGCGGCGGCCGCGGGTGCGGAGCCCAGCGCAGGTGCGGAGCCGCCGCCGGGTCCCCACCGTGCCTGGGTCCCCCCCTGTCCTGCCCCGGATCTGTTCAATTAGGCAATTAGGGATGCGGGGAAAGGAAGGGGGGGTTGATCCGCTAATTAAGGTGATGCGTAATTAGCGCTTCAACAAAAATCGCTGAGGATTTGAGATCACTTTACTCTTAATTTATTTTTTTATCTTTTCCCCCCGAATTCTACAAATATAATGTATCAGTTCCCCCACTCGTCCCGCGTGGGTTATTTGGGGAAAAGCACAGAGGGAACAACTGCAGGGCACGTCCTCTCCTTGGCCTGGGCAGGAATTTGGCAAACGGGGGCACGGAGCTGGGGTTTGGACGAGGGACACTGGCTGCTCTCACCCGCAGGGCAGCTCCGAGGTGCCAAAGGGATCGGGATTGGGGTCCGGCCAGTGCTGCTGGGTGTCCGAGCAGCTCGGATGAGGTGCGTGTGATGCCCATCCACGTGCGCTCACATCACGGGGCACTGGCGGCTCTGCGCAGAAATCTGAGTTTATAAAGTGCGTCAGAGAAAGGCACGTTATCCCAAATCCGCCGAATTCCCCATTTCACGGAATTCCCGTTTCCTGTAAAGTCTCCGTGCCGGTGCAAGACGCGTCTGTCTGTGCAGAGGCGTTTGTCTGTCGGGCTGGCAGCGCACATACAAAGGTCTTAAAACGCGCATTAAAAATCACAGCTACTGTACGGTCACGACCCAGAATGTTCCGTGCAGAAATCGGACTGAATCTGTACTTTATGTTTAGTTTTTTAACTCGACCACCTAAACCTGCTTTATTTTTAGGCTTTGCGCTGGGACTGCTGTGTGAGTTCAGGCATGGCAGAGGAGGTCTTTAATGAGCTGGGGGGATAAAAATAAACCCAACATTTTCCTGAGGGCTGCTATTAAAAATACCTGGGGAAGACACTGATGTCAGGAAAGCACAGAACTGCCCTTTTGGCCGATTTTAGCCACACATTAGCGGGGTCAGAGAGCCCCGAGGGCAGCAGGGTTGGGAAGAGCCGGCCGGGATGGAGCGCAGCGCACCTGAAGCGCGCACGATCCCCGCTCCTTTCCAGGCAAAAAGCGAGGCAGGAGCTTGGATTTCACCCCACGGCAGCGCTGTAATTCATCGCTACCACTCGCCTCTGTGATATCCCGGCTCCTCGGGCGGCTGGGAGCGTTCCACGAGCGGGGAATTCTGCCGGGATTCTCCGGCCCCGCTGCGCTGGGTTCCACCTGCCCGCCGGGCTGCGGGCTCCGGTCCCTGGAGGGGATGGCACGGGAATCTCCTGTGCCGGTGGGAATGGCACGAGAATCTCCTGTGCCGATGGGAATGGCACAGGAATCTCCTGTGCCGCAGGGAAATCGCCTCCCCAGGCACGGCTGAGCTCCTTCGTGTCTGCAAAGCAGCCGGAGATTCTCGCAAGGAAAGGCCCTGTTGAGTGAGAAGTGTTATTATTGTGATTATGGCTATGATTATTACGGCTTACGTGGTTTAGAAAAAGCTCGGTGCTGTTTAATACGGTGCTTTAAAGACAAAGGCCTGAGAAGTTTGCAAACATGAAGGAGGTGAGGCTCAGGAGCCACCTGGATGGTGGGGAATGAGTTGTGATCCTCCGGCAGGGCTGGGGAAAGGAGGAGGTGAGTGCAGCGACTTGTGCAGGATCCCTGCCCGCTCCTGGTGGCAGGATCAGGAGGAGAATCCACATTTTTCAGAGCTGCTTTTGCCCTTCTACCTGTAAAATTTCCATTCTCTCTGGTTATTATTATTTCCCCCCCCGTCTTGATGCATTAAAACTTCAGCTGGATGAAATTGTTTAGTGGAAGAAAAAGCTGCATTCCCAACCCTGACCCTTCCTGTGGCACAGAGCTGATGGCACCTGGGATTATTTGTGCCCTCCGTGGGCCAGGACAAGCTCGGGCTTTATTTCCACAACTTGCTGGCTCTCCCCTATTATTGGATGTGTTTATTTTTCCCCCCACTTAGGGATTATTTAAATGACAAACTCCGATTTAGCGCTAAGGGGAAACACCCAAATCTTGGCTGATAATGATTTTCTCGTGCCTATTTCCCAAAAGACAGCGTTCATCCCAGGGGGGTGGGAGCCCAGCACATCAATAAATGCACGTCCACAGTGTCTGTCTGCAGCTGGGGATGGACACATCCGAACAAGGGGATGTGCAAACACATTTGTTCCACTCTGGGTAACAGCCTGTTGATATGGCATCCCCCTCCAAAATTCCTACTGGGCTTTCTGATCTTAAATACACCTTTTTATTAGTTTTTTCCTCTTTTTTCCCTTTTTTCTTTCTCTCTCTCTCTTTTTTTTTTTTTTCTGGAGAAATTTCAGCTCAGGGATGTTGGAGTGGAAAAGATCTACGACCTTATTATTTCTTTTCTTTTCCTAATGGATTTTCATGCATCAGTGCTACCTCCTCACGGCTGTTTATTTTCATTTTTATTGCAGTTGGGTTTGCCTTGTGCAGCGTCCAAATCTGTAACAGAGTGTCCCTGTCCCGTGGAGGATTTCTTCCTCCTCTTCCCTCCCTGAGTGATGGCACCTTCTCTGCTCATAAAAATGAAATATGACTTTCATCCCTGCACTAAGTGTGCATCATGCTTCTGAATGTTCATGCCCTGAAAAAGGAGATTTTTTTATCTTTGGGGTTTTTTTTTCTGTAATTGGGAAGAAATTTCCCCGCAGCAAGATGGATAGGTTTGGAAAATGAACTCCTTTTCCATGGATTTAAGTGTTTCTCTGTGCAGGGCAGTGGGAGGAAGGAAAGTTTCTGCTCAGAGGGTGACTGAACTTTCATCATGTTCCCTAAAAATGGTGTTTTACCCAAATTTATAAATAATAGTTAATAAGGTGGGGTTTTCTTTACCACTGAACCCACTTTTGTGCTGCAAACGAGGCCACTGGTCCTCTTGGGGAGCCATTTGCCAGGTGAAAGTGGACTGAGACAGCCAAATTATTTCCAGTAGGCCACAGAATAATGCTCCCATCACGGGAAATCTTGCTCTGCAACCGAGCTGGTGTGGAAAGACTTTGTGGGAAGACTTCTTCTTCTCTTCACCAGCCCCTTTTTGGGATTATATTAGGGACAAGAGTGGGGCTGGCTGCACCACAGCCCTCCCCAAAGCTGCACAGGCACCAGGGGTGAAGTGTCAGCCCAAGAGAAACCAGGTGCTGATTAATTTTTGCCTCGATAGTTTTACATCTTTCAGGTGTTTTGCTTTAAGGTCCAGTTTGGGAGGTGGGTTTTGGGTTTTTTTGGGGTTTTGTTGCTTTTTTTTAATTTTTTTTTTTTTGCTGCTCTGTTGTTCTTGGCTTGGGAACTCTCCCAGCAGAGCCCTGAGACACAATGCCCTGGCCTCAGCTATTGGGATCAATTTAGCCATCATTACCAGATAACACTGTCAGCCCGTTTGAGATCCATATTTGTTTAATAGTTAATGTTCTGGACAAAAATACAGAGGGCTGGGGAGAAGTCAAACTGCCCTGAATGCTCTGCTTATTTTATATCCACTATAACTATTTTTGTCCATGAAAATTGGCTTAATTATATCAATGGAATGTTTCTTTTTCAATTCTGTAGGCAATTAGTCCATCTTGCTGGCTGCAATTTATTTTAATAAAAAAATAAACCAGTGGCGTGTTCAGTTCCTCATCCCCTGGGGACAAATGCGATTGGTGTGTTTAATTTCATTAACTACAATGCGGCCTACTGGAAAAATGTATAAAATCAGCTTTATACAGCTTAAACACTGGCATTTGAAACAAATCATTACTGCATTAGCTGTCACCCTGGTAATTCTAGAATCCAAGACAAAAATATTATAGCTGTTTTTATAACCCTCTGCAAATACACTGTTAAAATAATTTGTAATCATTTTTTAAACATGGCCTGATGTTTTCAGTTAAAATATCTTATCACCACCAGAGAAGGTTGGCTATTCATTATCAAAAGGAGGCTTTATTGAATGATTCATGGGTTGCTTCCCCAGCAGAAAATCCCCTCCTGTCTGCCTGAAGCTCCCTGCTTTGGAGATGGACTCAGCACTCAGGGTTTTTTTTTGAACCAAATTTGTGTTGCTCCAGTTGTAATTCCAGTTTTGGGATGGCAAGTTTCATTAGCAATGCAGATGAGGGAAAATTCAGCTATTCTTTGAAATATTCTTCTTCAGCTATATTCAAAAATTCAGCTTTTCTTCCCATGAGAGCCAGAGGGGAACATCCTAAACCAGCTCTGAGCGTTCCTGTGGGCTCTGAGGTGAGAGGGAAGAGCTCCCAAATTCTGATTCTGTGAGGTTCAGCCCAGCCCAGCTCACCTAAACCCAAATCCTCAACACACACAGGTCCTGCCTGAAGCTCCCTGCTTTGGAGATGGACTCTCAGCACTCAGGTTTTTTTTTTTTTTTTTTTAACCAAATTTGTGTTGCTCCAGTTGTAATTCCAGTTTTGGGAGGGCAAGTGCAAGGAGTAGTTTTATCAGCAGTGCAAATGAGGAATATTCAAAAATTCGGCTTTTTTTTTCATGAAAACCCAGTGGGGAACATCCTAAACCAGCTCTGAGTGTTCCTTTGGACTCTGAGGTGAGAGGGAAGAGTTCCCAAAATCAGCCCTCAATCCTGATTCTGGGAGGTTCAGCCCAGCCCAGCCCATCTGAACCCAAATCCTCAACACACCCAGACCCTGGCACTTTGGTTCACACTGTACCCCCCTCAATATTTTTCAGATGCCACAATTTGGCCACAAAACTGCTCTTTTTGATTTTAAAATGAATCTGTTCCCTGTGTAAGAGCACCCAGGGCTGGTTTAAGAGATGCGTAACCCATGAGTAAGGCTGGGCACAGCACCCCTGCCTGATCCGAGCTTAAACTGCTAAAACACGGGATTTCTGCTGAAATTCAGGATTTCTGCTGAAACTCAGGATTTCTGTTGAAACTTTTTTAAATGCAAGGCCAGATCCCTGACTCATGTAAATCAGCATCAACATCAATGAACCTAATTTTCACCAGCTGAGGACACGGCCCCAGAGATTTGTGTGCATGTGCATAATAAAAATGTACAAATATGGGTCTAGAACTGCTTTAAGGGGGTTCACTTCCAGCCTCTGCAGATCAATATCTGCTGCAGAAATGCACTTTGGCTCGGGTTGGTTTTTCTCCTTAACTGAAGGAATGATCAATTCTATAACCTCAGCATTTTTTAGACAGATTGCTATTTTCTGAAGTGGCAAGGACTTCCTTTCCAGGGGAGTAATCCACAGAGGATGGGCCACACTGGACATGAGCCATCTGCTCCCTTGCACGCACTCAGCTTTATTTATTTCTTCTCCCTTCCCCTGCTGTCATAACCAGTAGTTCATTTTCTTCCCCTATCTTTAACTTTACAGCAGCGGCACCTTGTTGGAAGTGATACCAATTAATTGTTTTATTGGTGTGGCAGGGCAGGAGAAAAATCAGCTTCATTTCCTACTCAGGATGAAATCACTTCAGGGGGACTAAAGAAGCTCAGGGCAGTTTCTCTCCTGGGTGTGGAGAGCACAGAGTGGTGCCAATGGAGGGTTGATTCTTATAAAATACCACCTAAACCTATGAAGAGGAAGGTGAAGAAGAAGGATGAGCTTCTGCCTTAAAACCTCTATCTTGTTTTATATATATATTAATATATTCTAAACCCTTAAACTCTAAGTTTTCCACCCTGTGATATTACACACTTTTATTCAGCCCATAATCCCAGTTCTAGAATTAATTTTTAGAATTAATCACACCCATAATCCCGGTTCTAGAATTCAATTTTTGAAGCTTTCTCAGGTCAATGCAGTGTTCTCTTGTCAGCACAGAAAGTGTGAAATTCTCAGCAGCCAGAGTTCCAGCACTGGAGGGTTGGGATTGGGATCACAGCTCTCTCTTGGTGGCCTGGGCTCTGTGGGGTGTCAGGAAAACTGCAGGATAAGGGGGGAAAAAAGAGACTTTTCCATCATTGCCATGAGCAGCTTTACTTGAGTTTAGGCCCAGGATTAAGCTGGGACCAGCTCCAGGCAAGGACTGGTCCCCAGCTCCAGGGCTGTGTTAGCAGAGGAGTTTCTTCTCTTTCTCTCGGAATTTGTTGGCTGGAAAGAAATGCAGGAAGTTTGACCCAGAGTTTTGCTCTGAACATGGAAAAGTTGCAGAACGGAGCAGTGGTGGAATGAGGGCAGCTCCTGTGCCCTGTTATTACAACAAAACCAACTTGGAGCACGCTGAAACAACATTACCTGCTCCAGGATGCAGGAAAAGCAGGAATTTGGCATTTCACTGAGCTGACAAAGTAACTTTCCCAGCTTAAAAAAATAATTTACCCTCAGCTGCTCCATCTGTGATATGGGAGGGATGCACTCTGTGATTTCTGGACCAGCAATGTCTCATTAATCACCTTTGTGTTGGTCCAGCTCCCACCGAGCTCCTTGGGATGATTTTGTTGAATTTGCTGCAGCAGATTTTTCTTTTTTTTTTTTTTTTTTTTGCAAGTTTCATATTTGGCTTAAAAATCTTTCATTCCATCTCAGACACTAATAAAAAAAAAAGCTTTTGTTTGCTTGTAGTCTGGCATTTTCTTTGCTTTCAGGACAGTGTTTAGTGTTTTTTATTTCATGGCAAATGGACCTTTTGGGCTCAATCATGTAAATGAATTTTTAAATGGCTGTGCTGTGAGTTCATGTAGTATAAAATCACTCCACCATTTATTTTTTTCTGTTTATAGAAAAGGACTGGTTTCATTTTATATTTTATTGCCTCGATGTGAAATAAAGAACCTCACCACTTGCGAGTGATCATATATTTTATTTCAGAATTATCACATAGGGATAAAATAAATTTCAATCCCTACATGGCACAATAGGCAGATTTAAAAGGAGTTGATACCTCGTGGAGAACTTTGAAAAGCCTTTTGCTCAGCAACAGTTCTGCTCATGTATCCCATATAGGAGAATAAAACCAGATCTTGGTTACTTTGGGAGCTCTTAAACGTTTCCTGCTAGAATTCCCTGCAAGTCTTTAGCCAGGGAAAGTCCAGGGCAGAATTTGGTCCTTTGTCCTCTGTTCCTGATAAGTGTTTATTAGGGAGGGATTTTCTCAGGTGAGCCTGCAGGAAATCCAAGTTATCTTCACTGGCGTCCTCAAGGAAATGCCTGAGGAGCTACTGTTG
>NW_005054449.1:1242703-1247427 GCF_000277835.1 Geospiza fortis
GTTGAGACCTTTTAGGTGATTCCAGTGCTTCCTGAAATAATTTATTTCAGGGCTTTATGATTATTGGTATAAAAAGTGGGTGCACCTGTGAAGCAAAGAGACACCAACCTGTGAAAAGCCCCAGAGATTCCCTGCTGGGCTCTACAGCTGCTCCAGCAGCAGGTGGGTGATGCAGATGTTCCACGTTTCCAAGCGTGGTTTTCATTTCCTCTCCTAACTCTTGGCTTTTTAAGTCCCATTTCAGATAAAGACACATTTTTGGGTGGCTCTGGAGTCCCCAAGGTTGGTGTCACCAACATCATCTCCAGCCACAGCCAGAGAGTTTTTCCCATGACCCAATTCCCAGCTAAATATTGATTTTTGGATCTGCAGTATCTGTTGCAGTAGATCAGGGGAAGGAGCCCGAGTTTCACACCCATCTATAGATCTATTTCTACCCAATGGACAGTAACCAAACAGGAGTTTTTTTATTATTAAATCTCGTGGTTTAGCAGTTTGGGAAACAAGTCTGGAGGCATTAACCAGAAAAAGTTCTGCTGGAGAATTAATTCCACTCAGCACCTCCTTGGTGTTCCTGTGGCTGTGATATCCAGGGGATTTCTGTTATATTTCTGTTATATTTGTGCTATATTTCTGTTATATTAATTATGTTATATTGGAGAATTTGGCTTTTCAAGGCAGGAATAAGGACCTGCAGGCTGGGCTGGGGGAACAGAGCTTCTGCTGCGTCAGTGGCTCAGCCCCAATCCCAAACCTGGAGAAAAAGCACAGAGAAATGGCCCTGCCCACCTTCCCTGCCTGAGAATTCCTGGTTATCTACTGCAGAATCCAGAGCTTTGGGAAATGAGGTGGGGGCAAAGTGAAATAGTGGCAGATTCCTTTGCTCTGAGCCCTCTTTTCTCTCCCTGTGAATATCCCAAGGGTGTAATAAGGCAAATTGAGGCTTGTGTAAACCTGGAGAAAAAGCACAGAGAAATGGCCCTGCCCACCTTCCCTGCCTGAGAATTCCTGGTTATCTACTGCAGAATCCAGAGCTTTGGGAAATGAGGTGGGGGCAAAGTGAAATAGTGGCAGATTCCTTTGCTCTGAGCCCTCTTTTCTCTCCCTGTGAATATCCCAAGGGTGTAATAAGGCAAATTGAGGCTTGTGTCCAACTATGGAATTTTGCCTTTCCTCCTGTGCAGCTCTTCGGGGCCTTGAGGGAACCTTCCCCATGGCTGGGCAGCATCAAAATCTCACTGCTGGGAGCCCCAAACCTGCTGAAGACTTTGGTGGTTCCTGGTGGTCTTCCCATGGACTTTGCAGGACTTTGGAGCAGGTCCTGGAGGCCCTGGAATCTTTGGGATATCCATGGTGTTTCCAAATAAAGTTTTTCCTTCTGTCTGGGTGCCTGTGCAGCTCTGGTTAATGATTAACCACCAAGGGGTTGGGGTAAGAAGGATTTATCTCCATGGAAAAAAATGAGCCCTGCCTTTGTCTCCACTTCTAAAGTTCTTCTGGTGTGATTTGGCTTTTAAATATTTGTAAATGTGCTTGGTTTTTTTTTTGTTTTTTTTTTTTTAATCTGCAATTTGTAGAGTTCTGTGCCTGATTCTTCTCAAACATCCCAGAGTAATGTGTATTTCTGCCCCCTCAGAATCCCAGAATAAGTGTGATGATCCCATTCCAAGGCAATGTTTTCGTAACTGAAGACTGAAGAGACAGCCTGGAGCACTTCCATGTCAATATATATATATTTTATATCTCTGTTTCTAGCTCAGAATCAGAAGTTATAATTCTACAAGGAGTTTTATTCTTATTTACAGCGGCAGATTCTTATTTCTCCTTTTAATTCTTTTGACATGACACGTTTAAAATGAGGAAAAAAACCCCAGAACAGCCCAGTACCAACCTCCTGATGTATCTACGTAGAGGTTAAATATTGGCAGAGTGGCCATTTAGATCCTTGTGCCTCAGTGCTTGCATTAGAACAAAAAAAAAAATAACCCCAACAACCAGCACTCTTGAAAAATTACTGAATTCTCCTTGCAGTGTCGGGTTCCAAGATAATGATGTGTCTGTGTGTGAAAATATTAAATTGCAATAACATGCAGAGTGAGTGGCTTTCTGAATGGGGTATTCAGTTCACAGCTTGGACTATACATAAAGCTAGTGAGTGACAGAATACAAATGGTGTCATAAAACATCAGGGGAATTTAGAGCCAGCCTCAATCTTTTTGATCTATATTCTATCTGTGGAGCTCCCCCCATCTATCTTTAGTTAATGAAACAGTTAAACAGATTTAATTATTTATCACTGTTTAATGTCAGGAGTTATCAAAACAGATTACACTTCCCCCCACACACTTCAAGGTATTAGAAGGACTCTCAATGTCTTTAGTGAAGTCTGGGATGTTTCCTGTGCACAGACAGTGCTTTAAAACGGGGTTTTAAATGTTTTTAACCCCAATTGTTTGGTGACAGCAGTTGCTGAGCTTCCTTGCCTGAGAACAACTTTATTCCTGCAACTTGGCTTGTTTCTTGCACAAACTGCTTTTATTATTCCCAGAAACCAGAGAGAAATGAGAATTCTGTTTCACTTGAGATGAGGAATGGAACAGAGTGGGATAGGTCTGGGAAGGTGGGAGTGTCAGGGCCCAAAATGAGAGACACACTGAAAAATCATCCAAATCACTGCAAAAATCATCTATGTTCTTCCTCTGCACCCCAAAATCAGCCCCAGCAGCTTTAGAGAGCTCTGTTAACCATCATGTCCAAGTGTGTTCTTGTGGTTTCCCACTGCCCACCTCTCTCACATGTGGATGTGTATAAAACATTTCAGGGAATTTCTGATCAGCCCCTGGATCCCAGCCCTCTCTGGAGTGTTCCTACCTGTGGGTCTGGTGGTTCCTAGGAGTAAATGTCATCATTGCCCCCCTCAGGAGGACACCAGTGTTGATTGTCCCCTCCCAAGACTGGCCTGAGCTGCTAAAAGCCCCATTTATTCCTCAATCTCATCCGCAGCCTTTGGGATCCCCCTCAGCCCTGAGACCACCTGGGTCTCCTCTATTGGCAGCTTTGATAAGAAATCCTTCTTCTCCACCTAAGCTCCCCCTTTCCCCATGGTTTTAAATTGCTCCCCAGCCCTGACAGACTAGCCTCGTTCAAAGGCAAGCCTGGAGGAGGCTGCTGCTTCCCCTCAGGCCCAGGACTCCATTACCAGAGGCCTGAATCCTGTGGGGACCTTGGGGACACTCCCCTCCTGGGCCCAGCAGACAGAGTGTGGCATTGTGAGCGCAAAGGGCAGGGGGATAAAGGAATCCAGCTTGGCTTTTCCCTCACAAAGAGACCTCAATACTTTTGTTCAGCGGGGGGAAATGGAATCATGCTGCTGGGTTTGCTCCCAAAGCCACCGGCAGCCTCACGCCCTGAGGGCTCGGTCCTGGGGCAGAGCTGGCTGCCAGGGGAGAGGAGTTTGCAGTGAAATGAGATTAAAAGGCCTCTCTGTGCCAACACCTGGAAGATTTTGGGCCTTGCCACAAGAATCAAAGGCTGGGGTAACCCCCTTGTGCTGCAGGGATGGGCAGAGAAGCCAGCTGCTGGAAACCCAACCCTTCCTCCATGCCAGGAGGGCACCACGGTCAGGGGCTGCTCCAGGTTCCTCAGGGAGGAGCCATTCCTGGGCAGCCAAGTGATGCCCTTTATTTCTTTGGTGATCTGCCCCAAAATCCTTCCAGCTTCACAGAACTCCCTGGGATGTCCTTTATCTTTTAGGTGATCTGCCCCAAAACCCTTCTAGCTGCACAGAACACCCTGGGATGTCTTTTATTTTTTAGGTCACCTGTCCTAAAACCCTTCCAGCTACAGAGAACTCTCTGGGATGTCCTTTGTCTCTTAGGTGACCTTCCCTAAAACCCTTCCAGCTGCACTGAATTCTCTGGGCAGCCAAGTGATGTCCTTTATCTTTTATGTCACCTGTCCTAAAACCCTTCAGCTGCACAGAACTCCCTGGGATTTCCTTTATTTCTTAGGTGATCTGCTCTAAAAGCCTTCTAGCTACAGAGAACTCCCCGGGCAGTGGGATCTTGCTTGGTTTTGGGTGTAAGAGAAGGTTTTGTGCTGTAGACATCAGTTTTGAGCTAAGTTTGGAAGCATATACACATCTAAAGCCCAAATTTGTTGTTTGAAATGTGGGAGTTGGGGCATTTGGATCAAAGCAAAGGTCAAAAATCATAAAAGCAGAATGGTTTGGGTTGGAAGGGACCTGAAAGATCTTCTAGTTCCAAATCTCTGACAAGGGCAGGGACACTTCCTACTATGCCAGGCTGCTCCAAATTCCATCCTTGGGCACTTCCAGGGATCCAGAGGCAGCCACCCTGTGCCAAGGTCCCACCACCCTCCCAGGGAACAATTCCTTCTGTACATCTAACATAAATTTCCTCTCTTCTGGTTCAAAAATGATCCCTAAATTTTTCCTCCATGATACCTAATGATAATTTTTTCCTGTATGATACCCAATTTTTCCTCAAAAATGATACCTCTAATTTTTCTTGGACCTGCCCAGTGGAAACCTTTTCCTCACTGCAGCTTTTGCTTTTGCCCACACCAGGGGCAGGTGGCACAGGGTTCGGTCACTCCTGTGGCCAAACCCTCCCCTTGTGTCACAGGGCCATCATTTATGACACCCCACCTGCCTCAACGGGAGGAAAAATTAATATAATTAATATAATAAATATAATTAATAT
>NW_005054449.1:1247587-1260055 GCF_000277835.1 Geospiza fortis
TAATATCAGAGCCCATAATGTAATATTAAAAATATTGATAAATTATTGATTAGCATTCAACCCAGCCTTCAGATGTGATGGAATGGTGGCTGCAAATGCCCTGAGTGCTGTGGGGTGGGATTTCCTGTGGCTGTGCAGGCAGATTTCATTTGGGAAGTACAGGCCTGGCTGTGTTTCAGCAGTCAGGTGCTGACACAGACTCCTGATGCTCCCATGGATTTTTGCTGCTGCTGCCAGGTGATAATTCCTAAAATATTTAAGTTAAATATTGTCCCAAATAGGATATTTCAGTATTTTTGGCTCTTAAACCCACAGAGCTGTGTGCCAGGGCAAACTCCTGGGAGGAGAGGGCAGAGGGGACAGCTGATGCCACCTCTAAAGGGCAACAGGAGAGAATATCTTAATTTTTTTTTTTTTCTGGATGAATTTTATCTCCACAATTATTGTAGGAGCAGCTTCTGGCAAAAGGTGTTGTTGGGAGCCAAGTGCTGGAATTTTGCGCCATGGGATAAATAGCAAGTGGTTTTGCAGGAGGGAGATTCCAGCAAGGGAAATTGACTTTGAGAGTGGTTTTGCAGTTGCAGGAAAAGCCCAGTTTCTATCTCTGTTGACCTAAACACTGTAAAGATCCATATAACAGAAATTAGAATTAAAATGAATGAGTGGCTAAAATAGACCTTTCACAATTTGCTGGCGACAATTTTTTTTTTAAGAGTATTTTTTGCTTAGCTCATATCATAGAAAATAGCTGTTAAAACATTAATTACTTTAATTCTAACTATTGTTAATTTTGAGGCGTTATTTTATCCCTTGCTGAACTCCAAACTTATTCAGCTGTGCAAACTTTTGCATGGAGGGGGAAGCAAATTTGTGAAAAGAAAAAATGATCCTGCTAAGGACCTAAAATTCAGCCATTTATTGCTGCTATTTCTTGGTTTAATTTCTTGTTTCTCTCCTTCAAGCAAGGAGCAGGAACAACCTTGGTGTTCCCACACTGGGAGAGGGAAGGAGCTGCAAGTGCTGCTGAGGGATTTTTATTAAAACCTTGGATAAAAACCCCACAAACCACCTGAAAATTCACCACTGCCACGATCCAAAGGGATCCTCTACACTTCACCTGGATAAAAAACTTAGGAAAACTGAAGCCAGGTGAAGGCAGGGCAGATTTCCTGGGAGAGGGGAGAGGAATTGCTGCTGTTTCCATGTCAGGATGGTGGGGTGGGATGTTCTGTGGGTTGGTGGGCTGGTGTTTGGTCAGAGGTCAGGCTTTATGACCTTGGAGGCCTTTTCCAGCCTTAATGATGCCATGATTTAATTGGTGTGGGGTGGAGGGGCTGGCACAGCTCCTTCCCCTCCGTCCCTGCAGCCACCCTGGGCTCAGCCCAACCTCGTTGTTCCACAGGGAATATTTCCCAATTTTTTCCTTTGCTGCAAGAGCACTGTGGGAGTGACTCCCAGCACAGATTTTCTGTAGGATGAACACATTTGGATAATTTGGAAGAGTTTGAGCCCTCAGCACTCACTAGAAGCAAGAGCCAAAGCTTCAGGAGTTTCCCCCTTCACTTGCAGTGCGAGTTTCCCCTTTGATTAAACAAATGATTCTTTGCCTAATTTGTCTGTGTTGGCTACTTTTTTTTTTTTTTATGAAACATGCACTTAATTAAGTAAGAGAAATACAGAAACATGTTTATTCTTGAGATTGATGCGAAAAATGAGAACCCCACTGAAATTTCCAGTAGTGAAGCAATTAAGTAATGGAATTCCACAGTATAAACATGGTATAATTCAACTATAAAACCGATGTCTAAGTAATGTTAATGAGCTGACTTGAAGCTACAAGGGCTCAAAAAGTTCAGTCACAGATGAAAATGGAATTTGTTCTCAATTAGAAGTGAAAGAAAGTTGGTTTGAATGAGGGATAGGCTCCAGCTGGAACCCCCAGATAACTTCCCCACGGTTTGGGCTGACAGGTTGCAGAATTTGCAGTGGGTTGTTTAAATCTTTCTCACAGTAACTACTGAAAAAATTCTATTTTTTGTGCTGTAACACAGAGCTGAGAGCCACAACTCAGGGATTGTGTCTGTGGGAAGCAGCTCAGACCAGACTGATGCTACAGCAAAGCTCCAGCTTGAAAGCTGACAAAACGTGGGGGTTTATTTCAACTTGAACTTCCAGTTTGTATTGAAATTTGGCAAATGCTGGAGCAGACCTTGTAGCTGGCAAGTTTAATCCTTATTTTCTGTAGAATCATCCCCCCCCAGCCAGTGGGAGCATCAGAAGGACAAAATGAATGAGGGCTCTCAATGGCACCTTCCGAGAAGTGAATTTTACTTGTTCCGTGTTTCCTTCCCTGCTAATCCTGCCCTGATTTTTTTTCCCCTTCTAAATTCCTATCTATTTTGGTAAATCCCTTTTTCCAGAGCATTAATGAAGCAGTTTGCTGGGGGGTGTGTGCACAGAGCTCAGGGTCACTCTGCCAGCCCCAGCCCTGCCTGTTCCAGTGTTTTTGGCCATGTCCCGGGGGTTTCCCCTGCTCCCTACACTCCATTTTCTTTTCTTCTCCTGTTCCACTTCAGAATGTTGTTTCTGTCACCTTCTCAGCCCAGTAAATAGCACGCTGAAGATTTATGGGGTTTAAACTTTTAATGCCATAACAGGTTTTATATATTTTTCACGGCATTATTCAGACGTGTGATGTTATGGTTTAGCTCAAATTCTGGTGCAACTGCTCCGAGCAGCTCCTTCCTTGTGGGCAGCTCCTCTTTGCCAAACTCCTATTTGCACTTGCTCCAGAGCAGGAGGGAAGGAATGTTCCATAAATGTTGCACGGGATTAAAGGATGGAGACTCAGAGCCTGGAGGAAACACCAACCACAGTTTGCCTTTGAAAAGTGTCTGTGCTTCCTTCTCCTTCATTCTCCTTCCTTCTCCTTCCTTCTCCTTCCTTCTCCTTCCTTCTCCTTCCTTCTCCTTCCTTCTCCTTCCTTCTCCTTCCTTCTCCTTCCTTCTCCTTCCTTCTCCTTCCTTCTCCTTCCTTCTCCTTCCTTCTCCTTCCTTCTCCTTCCTTCTCCTTCCTTCTCCTTCCTTCTCCTTCCTTCTCCTTCCTTCTCCTTCCTTCTCCTTCCTTCTCCTTCCTTCTCCTTCCTTCTCCTTCCTTCTCCTTCCTTCTCCTTCCTTCTCCTTCCTTCTCCTTCCTTCTCCTTCCTTCTCCTTCCTTCTCCTTCCTTCTCCCTCCTTCTCACTCCTTCTTCTTCCTTCTTCTTCCTTCTCCTTCTCCTTCTCCTTCCTTCTCTTTCCTTCTCCTCCATTCTCCTTCCTTCTCCTTCCTCTTCTTTCCTTCCCCTTCTCTCTCCTTAATTTTCCTTCCTTTCCTTCCTTCTCCTTCCTTCCCCTTCTTTCTCCTTCATTCTCCTTCCTTCTGAGGCATTAATGGGCTATTTTGGGTGGATGTGGGAGTTTTTGACTTGGTTTTTTCCATGTTGAATCCCACCCCTGTCTCCAGCAGCTTTTCCAGATGCTGCATCCCCAAAATGGTTCTGGACACCTTCAGCAGCAGGGTTTGGGATGTGGCACCTTGGTCAGCCTCACTCAGAGTCAGGGATGGTCCCTCTGGTGATGGAAAGGTTTCCATCCTGAAAATCTGTAGGAAAATTTAGAGGTAGAGGTGAACAACAGAATGCTGAGGACTGCAAAACTCCCTGCTCATTTTGGGGAAAGTCCTGCTCTCTTCTCTTGCATTTTCCCTGTTGAACACCAGATTATTAAAAAGAAAGAAAACAACAACAAAAAATTGAATTAATTGGGGGGCACATCTGCTTGCCTTGGGTTCCTTTCCCAGTGATCCCAATTCTGTGGAGTTTCATGAGTTTATAAAACATTAACTACTCCAACAAGAACAACAAACATTGTTCCCTCCTCACACAGCTCCCAAAGCCAGCTACCAGATGGACCCAGCACCCAGCAAGGGAATATAAATTTTGATGGAGAGAGCCTTGGTGTTCTGGGTATTAAAGTGTGTGCCTTGGGAAATGCAGCACAGTAGATGTGTGTGTTTGTGCTGAGTGCTGTCTTTGTCTTTCATCTATAAAAACACTAATTAAAATATAATGTAAAAACCTGCAGCAGGCCTGGGTGTGCTGCTAAGGTAAATAAAAAATGAAACAAAAGGTGTGTGTATATATATCTATGCATGTTAGGGCATTAAAAGTGCATTGTTAAACTGCTGGTGTGCCCCAAAATTTCCGAATTAAAAACTGAACAGAAACACATCTGGAGTGGGGCACGAAATTCCGAGTTCTGTGTTGGGCCAGTGCTTTATTTGCCAGGAATTGCTGTATGGGGAGAGCTCCTGGAACCCCACCTCCCAATCCCCCTTTTCCAGCCCCTCCTGTGGCCAGCACCAGCCCTATCAGCTTTAGCCCAAGGCTGGAGCTGAGCTCCAGATGCTGCTGCTGCTGCCTGCGATATCTGGGCCCTTTTAACCACTCCAAACCAGAGCCAGCCTGGAAAATTAACTGGGCTGTGTAGTGAGGGAAGGGGATGAGCTGTCAAGCAGTTCAGACCGACCCTGTGCAGTTTAAAATGTGGAATATCACATTTAAACCTGGGTTATTTGGTGTTCTTTCATCCAAGGCTGGTGCTGACAGGGAACCACCGAAGCAAATCAGCAAAAGAGGGTTTTGAATTTAGCGTGTGACCTTTCAGGTGGCCCTGGGACAGTGGGACTGTCCCCTCCAGGGCTGCAGGAGGTGTCCCACATCTGGGGTGTTCCCAGACATGGAGCACACCTGGAATGCTTCCAGCAATTCCCAGCGCTGAATTCTCTGAAATTCCACTCTGAAACCTCCGCCAGAACAGGTTCCCTGCACAGGGCACAGCCTGGAGCTGCAGTTTAGGAATTTCCCCCAGGAAAATGGAAGGATGGTTTCTCAGGGAATCAGGATGGGAGCAGGCTGGAGTTGGGAGCAAAGCAGAAGCTGCTCCTTGAGCAGGAAATTCATGGTGCCTTCAGGGTTCTGAGCGTTTCCCTTTGTCCACTCAGGGTCCCAGAGCAGATCTTGGCATCTTTGGAAGGTTTAACCCAAAGCCCATCAGGAGCTGTGAAGATCTTTCCATTGGATTCATGGAATCGTGGAATCACAGGCTTGGGCTGGGAGGGACCTTAAAGCTCATCCCATTGGAATTCCCTGCCATGGCAGAGACACCTCCCACTGTCCCAGGCTGCTCCAAGCCCTGTCCAACCTGGCCTTGGACACTTCCAGGGATCCAGGGGCAGCCGCAGCTTCTCACAGGGAAGAATTCCCTCCCAGCACCCACCTAAACTTCCCCCTTTTCAGCTTGAATCCATTCAAGCTTCTCCCCACCCTCCCAGGCAAGAATTCCTTCCCAATATCCACCTAAACATCCCCTCTTTCAGCTTGAATCCATCCCTCCTTGTCCTGGCTCTCCAGAGCCCTTTTCTGCCTTCCCTGTGGCCCCTTCAGGTCCTGGAAGGTTCTCTGAGGTCTCCACACAACAGGATAAGCAACCCCAACGTTCTCAGCCTGAGAACTTTGATTCACCCAGTTTTGCATTTGTTGCTCGGTGTGTGAGTGGAACAACTCCTCCTTGGCACTATTGGCCTTATTAATAAATATCTGCCTGGGCAGAAATCCAAGGTTGAAGGTCTCTGGCACAACGGAGGTTACAAAAGGTCCCCTTATCACTACTGGATTACTTTAAGGGTGTTGAAGTCCCGTCCAGAATCTTCTCCTGCTCTTCCTGGCACAGGAACAGCCACCTTGGTAAAGAGAGAGATGGGGAAAAAAAAAATCATAAAATCTCTCTTTGTGCCACTCTCCCCCTGAAGAAAAAGCTGAACATCTGATTTGGGTTTGCTGAAATAACAACAGATGTTTATCTTGTATTGTATGGCACATGGCACTACATCCCATAAACCCCCTCCTGCAGCTTAAACCCGAGTTGCTGCTCCCTCATTTGGACACTTGCAGGCTTTGTGCTCTTTCTGAAATGTTTTCATTTCTCTGGAGCTTAATCTGCTACCAAAGTATTTGTAAGTATCACGTTATAAAGCGTGAAATGAGGAATAGCAAAGGAGATTTTCAATACTTCCTTCCCCTAAGCACAGCTACTTACCTGCAGCCCCAAAGAATGGCAAAATTGTGCAAACTTGCTGCAGTCTTTCATTAAGAAGAATCCGCTCGATGTGTGGGGTTGGGAACAGATCAATAGAGGGAAAAATCCTGTCTTGGGAAAGTAAAAGCTGGGAGGAGAAATGTAAGGGGAAAAAAAAGATCAGTTTTTCTAGGGCTTGTAAAAAGTGAAATATTTTCACTTTTAAAAGTTTACATTTATTTTACTGTGAAAAGAGGGAATGCCTGTAGTGGGTGTATTTTTATATGTATTTATACTCACTCTATTTAGATTATATAGAGACTTAACTCCACTCATTGCAACTGCAGAAAACTCTGCTGCTTGAGAGAAATGGCAATTTTCATCCACAGCTAATCTGTAACTGCTTGTGAGCGAAAATAAATGAAGGAATAAATTCAGAAAGAATTTCTCCATGGAAAGGGCTGTAAGGGGAAGAATTTCTCCATGGAAAGGGATTGCACAGGGAGGTTTGGAGTCCCCAAGGAAGGATTGGAGGTGAAACCAAGTGCCCTGAGCTGGGGACAAGATGGGGATTGGGCACAGGTTGGACTGGATGGCCTTGGATGAGAGAAATGGCAATTTTCACCCAGAACTAATCTGTAACTGTTTGTGAGTAAAAAATAAATGAAGGAATAAATTTAGGAAGAATTTCTTCATGGAAAGGGAATTGGACAGAGAGGTTTGGAGTCCCCAAGGAAGGATTGGAGGTGGCACTCGGTGCCCTGAGCTGAGGACAAGGTGGGGATTTGGCACAGGTTGGACTGGATGGCCTTGGATGAGAGAAATGGCAATTTTCATCCACAACTAATCTGTAACTGTTTGTGAGCGAAAATAAATGAAGGAATAAATTCAGGAAGAATTTCTTCATGGAAAGGGATTGCACAGGGAGGTTTGGAGTCCCCAAGGAAGGATTGGAGGTGGCATTTGGTGTCCTGAGCTGGGGACAAGGTGGCGATTGGTCACAGGTTGGACTGGGTGGCCTTGGATGGATTTTCCAGGTGGTTCCAGGATTGTTGGTGCAGTAGAAGCTGAATCCTGGCTCGAACAGGGACATTGTGTGGGTCACGAGGTGTTTCAGGTGACAAAACAGCAGAGATGGACAAGAGGTGTCTGAGGAAATCAATGTTTGGGGAAAAAGCAAAATGGGAACATCCTGATCCTGCGCAGCCTCATCCCCATCTTCAGCTGAGACAGATTTTGAGTATTTTTGGACATTTTCTAGGTATTTCTGAGCTCCACTGATCCGTGGATGTTGTGGCTTCTCCGTGAGCGTTCTCTCTGAAACGTGGTTTATTTTATGTTTGAACAAACGCAGCCCTCCTTTGTTTCCTCCGCCTGAATTCTTTATTTATTATTTCCTAAAATGATTTGATTTTCCCCCCCTCTTTCCCCACACATCTGATTGCAATAAGCTGATACAAAATAGAACCAAGAAACAAAAGGCTGAACATGCTGATAATGTACATTTGGTTTGTATTTATCGTTTTAAGATGTGTTTTAATTGGTTCACTACCAACATCCTGTAACTTTCAGTCAGACACAGGAGAAACCTGTTTCATTTTAAAGTCAGTTAATTCCTTCCCTCTTTCAGCTGGGAGCACTGGGGAAGGCCCTACTGTAGTATCTCCAATTTTAATTTCATTATAACATTAAAAAAAAAAGGATTAGAGTACACTTTGGTTTGTGATTCTCCCTTGGATTTCATTGTGAAATGGGATTTTAAAAGAAAGACACAAAATGTGTTTGGGGTAGGTTCATGAATAATTTCTAATGAAAAAAATGCAGCTATAAACCTCAAAATCAACAGTTTTCTTGTTATCCCAGAAGCTTAATCTGCTTAGTTTAATGAGGAGAAAGTGGAAAGGTGACAGAAATGCCACCTTGGAGCACTTACCTACAGCAAAATTGGAGACAATGGGGTAAAGGTGCAACAAACTTTATTAAAAAAAAGGAAAAATTGGAGACAATGGGGTAAAGGTGCAACAACCTTTATTAAAAAATGAGAAAAAAGTAGGAATTGAGGGAAAAGGGGTTGGAAGAGCAGCTCCCACATGCCATAACCACCAAGGGAAACCTCACCTCGCTGGGTCTGCCAGGAGTGTGTTGTTCAAATGTTGTTCAAAGCTACAACATTTCCCTGCTCAGAGAATTCTGCAGAAACTCCAAGTTCGTGGCTGAGGATTGGAGCTCTGAGCTTGGAGCCTCCTGACAGCTCTGTGTGCACCAAACAGGAAAATTCATCTGGGGAAGTCTTGCTGAGCAGGAGCTCACCCTGGAGAGCCCAGCACAGCCCCTCTTGCCCCTGCTGAGGCCACTGGCACAGCCACCTTGGATTTCAAGCTCCAGTTGGAATTAGTTTTCATAAATATTTCGCATTTTAGAAGGCGCAAGTGTCCTTTTGCCCCTGCTGAAATCAGAGCTAATTAAAGCAGCGCAAGTTTTTCTATTTTCCACCTCATTGCGGCAAATTTTATGAAAAATCCTGGCTTTGTTTCATCCATGACTGTTCCAAACCCTGGATTTAAACCCACCTGGCAGCCTTGGTCCTGCTGGGATTTAAATGGGATCCAGGAGCACATTGAGGTCACAGTGAGGATGATGAGGATGATGAGGCTTCAGTCTCTGTGGGTGACAGCTTTTGGGCGATTCCACAGCCAGCTCTGCCTGAAAAAAGTGACATTTTCACACCAACCCTCCCCATCATGGGAAAAAGGTGTCCCCAGCCCCTCTGCTGGGTGATAAGGAAAGTTTCTGCTGCTGTGGTGAAGCTGCTTTGTGCGGTCAGTCCGAATCAAGAAGTTTGTTAACAGAAGTGGCGAGCTGGTGGAATTACCTGGAAGCTTTCCTGGCTTGGTGTCGCACACTTGGGGACCTGCAGGAGCTGCCAGAGCCCAGAGAGGGGCATGAACAACCTTGGTGGGTGATGGAGATCCAGGGGGTGCTTGAAATCAGCACTAAAAGATTTTTTCCCCCCAAAACTGAGCAGTTTTGCAGGTTAAAAAATCAGGTTTTGAAAAGAAGATTTTCTGTCTTTGAGGCAGGTGAGGAGCTGGTGATGGAGATCCATGGGTGCTTGGAATCAGCCCTAATTTTATTTTTTTTTTTCCTCCCAAAACTGAGCAATTTTGAAGGTTAAAAAATCAGGTTTTGAAAGGAAGTTTTTCTGTCTTTGAGGCAGGTGAAGGTGGGTGATGGAGATCCAGGGAATGCTTGGAATCAGCCCTAGAAGTTTGTTTTTCCTTCAAAACTGAGCAGTTTGGAAGGTTAAAAAATAAAAACTTCTTGACGTTTTTCTGTCTTTGAGGTGGGTGAGGATTTGGTGATGGAGATCCATGGGGTGAAATCAGCCCTAAAAGATTTCCCCCCCCAAAATGCATCAGTTCTGAAGGTTAAAAAAATTAAGTATTGAAAAGAAGTTTTTCTGTCTTTGAGGCAAGTGAGGGTGTGTGATGGAGATCGAGGAGGTGCTTGGAATCAGCCCTAAAACTTGGGTTTTCCCCCCAAAACAAGGCAATTTTCAAGGTTAAAAAAAATATAAACTTCTTTAAAAGAAGTTTTTCTGGCTTTGAGGCAGGTGAGGAGCTGGTGATGGAGATCCAGGGGGTCCTTAGGATCAGCCCTCGAAGCTTTTCCCCCAAAAACTGAGCAGTTTTCAAGGTTAAAAAATAAAAACTTCTTGAAAATATTTTTTTCGTCTTTGAGGCAGGTGAGGGTGGGTGATGGAGATCCAGTGGGTGCTTGGAATCAGCTCTAGAAGCTTTTCCGCCCCAAACTGAGCAGTTTTCAAGATTAAAAAAAAAACAACAAAAAACTCCTTGAAAATAACTTTTTCTGTCTTTGAGGCGGGTGAGGAGTTGGACACTCTTCAGGAAAACCGATGGAAACTTTTGTTTCAATGAACGCGTCGAGGAGTTTCCCTTTTCCACTTGGCTCCTGGAAAGGTGGGGAGGGGGAAAGATGGAAAAAGCTTCAATGTTTTTCCCTGGCCAATTTGGGGAAGTTTCTTTTCCCAGCAAAGCCTTCTCTGGAAGCCTCTGTGCAGCTCTGCCAGGCCGAGCCCTAAATCTGTGGGATGGGAGCTGGGACAGGAGCTGCCAGCTCACCTGGGCGTTTTTGGGGAGGATTTCTAGGATTTTTGCACAAGTGAGAGGTGCAGAAGCGGGGAAGGAGCAGCATTCAAGGCTGAGTGAGAAATTGAGGGGCCAATATTGCAGCAATGTGGTGAGGAGAGGGACTCCAGGAAGGAGCGATCCCTCAGGCACTGGGCTGACAGTATAAATAGCTCTGGATGCTTTAAAACAAATACAGAATCATTTATTTAGCTCAGCACTCTGGAGCTTTGCCAAGGCTGTGCTAATTATATTGTATCTTGTTTTTATCATCTGTGTTACAAACGATTTCTTGTGCCAAAATGTCTGGACTCAGCTTGTCTCCCAGTATCCCGTTCCCACTTTAGGTTTCTGTCCATCTTCTCATTTTTCCTTCAGTTTTCCAGTTTCTGGGAAAAAAAAAATAAATCTCAATTGTGACCTTGTGCCACAGCAAAGCTGCTCGGGCAAATTCCCTAAAAATGGGGAAAAAGGAGGGAAAAAAATGGTGATTAAAGTGCAGGATGCTGCCAACACACTCCTGTGGATCTGCAGGAGGTGTTTGCCCTTTTAGAAGGTTTTCAGGAGGTTTTTCTGTGCCTGGAAATCTTGCAAAGAGCGGCTGCACCACGAAGGAAAAAGGGATTTTGTGCTGGGATGTTCAGTGAGGAGGTGCTGGAGGCAAAGGAGGAGGTTTGGGGTTTGCAGAGCTGGGAGGGAGAAGAGCTGCAGCGATGGGAGATAAGAATAAAGAGGATGCAGAGGGTGCTCAGATGCAAAAGGAGAATAAGGGGGAGAAGGTAGCTGGGACAAAAGGGGTCAAAAGGGCACAGAAAATAAGAAGTGGAGCAGAGGGGGGAGAGTTTCCATGCTGCAGTTTTTGTGAGATAAAGACAGAGATCAGTTTAAAACACTACCAGAAAAAAAAACCCTCAGAAACGATAAAATTTTATAATTCTGAGGAAAAAAATGATTCAGAATGAATTTTTTTTTATGTTTAGTGAAACTTTTCCCCTTGAACACTTGAATAGAATTGCAGAAGCAGAGGATGCTCGGTCTAAAGGGGCTCTGGGCATCAACCCTGCTGCACCCACAGCTCAGGGGAGAGGAAGGAGCTGGGTGCAGTTTGCCAAGGGCTGGGGACCCTCAGGGTGACTCAGAGACCCTCAGAGGAGCTTAGGGACCCTCAGGATGGCTCAGGGACCCTCAGAGGAGCTCAGGGACCCTCAGGGTGGCTTGGGACCCTCAGAGCATCTCAGGGACCCTCAGAGGAGCTTAGGGACCCTCAGAATGGCCCAAGGATCCTTAGGGTGGCTCAAGGATCCTTAGGGTGGCTCAGGGACCCTCAGAGCAGCTCAGGGACCCTCAAAGTGGCTTGGGGACTCTCAAAGGAGCTCAGGGACCCTCAGTGCAACTCAGGGACCCCTAAAGTGGCTCTAGGACCCTCAGAGCAGCTCAGGGACCCTCAGAGTGGCTCAGAGACTCCCAGAATGGCTCAGGAACCCTCAGAATGGCTCTGGGACTCTCAGGGGAGCTCAGGGACACTCAGAGTGACTCAGGGACCCTCAGAGCAGCTCAGAGACTCCCAGAATGACTCAAAGTCCCCCAGAGGCACTCAGGGACCCTCAGGGTGGCTCAGGGACCCTCTGGGTGACCCTGGACCCCCAGAATGGCTCAGGGATCCTCAGTGTGACTCAGGGACCCCCAGAGTGACTCAGGGACCCCCAAAGTGGCTCTGGGACCCTCAGGGTGGCTCAGGGACCCTCAGAGGAGCTCAGGGACCCTCAGAGCAGCTCAGGGACCCTCAGAGGAGCTCAGGGACAAGGGTCTGGCTGTAGCCCCCATCAGATGCTCCCTGCACACGCAGCTGAGGGGAGAAGTCACTCACCCAGAGATGACAAAGGGGGCCTTGCTCTCGAGGCCTGAGCTGCTGCTGAAACACTCTTTGAACTCTTTGAGGTTTCTTTGGTTCCTTTCTTTTTCCCCTTTTTTTTTCTTTCTTTTTTTTTTTTTTTCCTCCTTGTGGGTTTTTGCTTTCTTCTGAAGAACAAAAAAGTAACTTCCCATGCAGATCTGGCCTGTGTGGGACAAGGACTCTTTTGAACTGTTTTCCATACTGTCCCTATTCAAAAGAATCTTCTTGCAGCTTCCTGAGGAGCCCTGACAATGTTCCATTTGGGGAAAGACATGGGGAGAACAGGATTACAACTGGGCAGAGCACACTGAGG
>NW_005054449.1:1260065-1272309 GCF_000277835.1 Geospiza fortis
GAGGGAAATCCTGCTCTGTTCCCTGCCCGGTGGTGAAATGGAGCTGAACGCTGAAATTCCCCTCGTGTTCATTCAGCTGCATGTGTGTCATAGAATTATTCTTCCTTATTATTGGTGATCGTTGTGCTTTGTATCATCAGAGAATGTGCAATTCCTGCTCAGCCTGAGGCCCCTGATGCCAAAAGTCATGTCCAGAGTGGGAAAGATCCCAAGTTAAAGCTGGTCAGAAGCCCCTGGCACGTTTTCCACATAAACATCTCCAATGTATGGTTTCCTCGGCGAAGATATTAAGTCTGCTCCTATTTTAAACAAAGCCTATTTTTAATGCTGAAGATGAAAATAAATAAAAATACAACATGCTGGCATTTCCTTCCCATAGGATCTGGATATCTTGGAGGGGGGTTGTGCTTTGCCAGTTCTCCCCTGAAAAAAAATGTGTGTGTGGAAGGAGCACAAAACTGATTTAGCTCTGTGGGAAGCTGAGGAAAAGGTGACAGAGTGACCACAGGGCAAATAAAACGTGGGTGAATCCAGGAATGGGATATCAGGAACGAACACGCTGTGCTTCTTTCTGTAAAATTCATTTTAACGTGGGGAAATGGGGGAAAACCTCAGCTTGGAGCTGTCCCCCAGCGAGAGCACCCCAGTTACCCCAGGGTTTGGGAGGGGAGGAGCTGCCACAGGAAAACGGGAGGAAGATTTCCCGTGGATTCCCAAACACAGAGGAGGTGCCCTTGGCTCTGGCTGGGAAATTCGATCCCGGAGGGTGAGGAGGGGTCGGGGCCAGCCCTGCCCGGGGCTGCCTCTCCCCCTGCCCTGCTCAGGGATGCTCAGCAAAGCCCTGCCTTGATAGGAACTTCTCAGAACTCTGGTCACTGAGAATTTCAGATTTTCTGTGCTGACAGGCACAGGCCCCCAAGAGAACTCTGCATCGGCCTGAGGCCATGGAGAAGCTTCCAGAATGGAATGACAGAACTGGGATTGTGGGTGTAGTTTGAATAGAAGGGTGTAATATCACAGGGTGGAAAACTCAGAGTTTAAGGGTTTATAATATAGAAATATATGGGGCAAGATGGAGGTTTTAGGGTGGAGGCTGGTCGTTCTTCTTCACCTTCTTCTCTCCTTCTTTACCTTCTTCTTCGCTCTTACTTCTTTACCTTCTCCTTCTTGTCCTTGTCCTTGTCCTTGTCCTTGTCCTTGTCCTTCTCCTTCTCCTTCTCCTTCTCCTTCGCCTTCTCCATGGCTTTGGGTGGTTTTGTGGAATTGGATAAAAACTTCCGCATTGCAGGCCATGGGTTGTTGGTTATTGGGTTAAAAGTAAAAATAATTTAGGTGTCATTTCTTAATTGGACCGTTTATCCTTAAAAGGCCTTGTAGAGAGAGCTACAGCTCCATTTTTAATTTGTTGGAGTGAAGAGCTGTAGAACTCAAGGCTTGTGAGACTCTAATATAGGTAAGAACTAACAAACTTCTGAGTCTCAACAAGAAATACCATCTCACGATTTAATCCCAACCCTGACAGAAAAGAAGCAAAGACTCTTCATGCCTAAATGAGGCTAATGATGGCTTCTCCTGGGTAATGCAGAGCAGGAGTTCAAAGCCTGGTTTTGCTGTGCACAAAGTCCAAATACCTGCCAAGGCTCTTTGATGAAGTGTCTTTGTCAGAACGATTAAATGAAGGTTAAAAAGGCCAGACCTTTTCTCAACATGTTTGACTTGCTCTTTCTTTCCTCTCTTCAAGGTGTCTTCATGTTACATTCATTTGCTTCATGAATTCTTTATTACACTAATCAGTCCTGATGTACAAACTCATTAGAAAATGAGCTGGAAATGTAAGATCTGTCAAATTTCAGAGACTTCTGACATCGTTAGACTCAAGGGCCTTTTTGCAGGGAAAAGGGAGAAAGCAAAGAAGCTAATGAGGAAATGTCAGATAATGTAGAAGTCAATCCATTTGGGGATGAAGTTTTACAAAGTTCAGAGGTAAAAGTTGCAGCTTTACAAGGGCAAACACTTATTTTATTTTTTTTTAATTTAAATTATGGACAGAAGATTTTTTCTTCCTGGGGTTGCTGCATACTTCTGATTTGGTTTTGTAATCGACATTTTAAATCAATTTACTGTGTTGTTTTTCTAGTGATGACACAGAAATGAAAGGGAAATAATTATTTTAAGGAGATTTCTTAATTAGATGAATTTAAAATGTGCATTTTGGGGTTTGTGCCAGCTGAAATCACTGCCCCAGCAGGCAGGTGCTGTGGAGATGCTCAGGGAAATGAGCACTGCTTTGAAAAGACCTTAGATGGGTGAGATCTGCCAAACCAGGAGGTCACAAATCTTGTCATGAGCTTAACCTAAGGAGAAAGAGGTGAAAAAAAGGAACAGTGGTGGAGAGAGAAGGAACTTGGCTGTGGTCACACACAGGTCTGTGGCTCTGAGAACCCCACAGTGTCCATGCCCTGCTCACTCCCTCTCACTCCTCCCTCTGTGCAGGACCTGCTCAGGGAGCTGAGCAAGCTCAAAGTGAGGAGAAATGATCAAATATCAGCACAGAGAACATCTCATGGCACTGGAGATCAGCCTGCAGCCTTTATTCAGTGATGGTTCAATATAAAGGTTAAATATAACGGGCTTATTTAATTTTTTAAATGTTTATTAATTTCAGCTCAGATCACTGTTCAAATATAATATGAGCAGCTTTTTAAATTAGTTTAAATTTTATTTAATTCATCAGCTCACTGTTGGGAAAATTTGGGTTTTAGGATCTGGTTTGGGTAGGAAGAGACCTTAGAGATCATCTTGTTCCAAACCCTTGCAGTGGAATTGTTATCCATCCATCCATCTATCCATCCATCCATCTATCCATCCATCCATCTATCCATCCATCCATCTATCCATCCATCCATCTATCCATCCATCCATCTATCCATCCATCCATCTATCCATCCATCCATCTATCCATCCATCCATCTATCCATCCATCCATCTATCCATCCATCCATCTATCCATCCATCCATCTATCCATCCATCCATCTATCCATCCATCCATCTATCCATCCATCCATCTATCCATCCATCCATCTATCCATCCATCCATCTATCCATCCATCCATCTATCCATCCATCCATCTATCCATCCATCCATCTATCCATCCATCCATCTATCCATCCATCCATCTATCCATCCATCCATCTATCCATCCATCCATCTATCCATCCATCCATCTATCCATCCATCCATCTATCCATCCATCCATCTATCCATCCATCCATCTATCCATCCATCCATCTATCCATCCATCCATCTATCCATCCATCCATCTATCCATCCATCCATCTATCCATCCATCCATCTATCCATCCATCCATCTATCCATCCATCCATCTATCCATCCATCCATCTATCCATCCATCCATCTATCCATCCATCCATCTATCCATCCATCCATCTATCCATCCATCCATCCATCCATTCCATCCAGGGAATGCAGCCGGGATTTATCAGATTCAGCTGTGGGATAATTTCCTGGATCTTTGGGCATGGAAATTCCTCCTGCTCCCATCCCCTCAGGCTGGCACGTGGCAAGGGCCAGTGCCACCCCTGTGCCCCCATGAAATCCCTCACATCCAAGAGGTCCCAAGCAAGGAAATGAAGCCTCTCACATCTTCCAAGGAGGGATGGGATTTGAAACAGCTGAGATCTGTTCCTGGCGCTGTTCTGAACCCCCTGTGCACCCTTGGGGTCTTGTCCTCATCCCTCCCTGCTGCCCAGGCTGTGTGACCTGGCACAGGCACAGCTGGGCCTCACCAGTGACCTGCAGGACCCCTGTGAGGCAGAACTTCTGGGGCAGGCAGGGATGATTCATCTCAGAGAGTTCTCCTAAAATCAGATTAGAGAGGGCAGGCCAGGGAAAGGGAAGGGGCTCTGTTCTGCTTTACAAATCAAACTCCATCACAAAGGTGTCAAAGAACTGGCACTTCCTTCTTGCTTCTTCCCCTCTTTTCCTTCCCCTTTCTGCCTCTGGCTGCTGTCTTGCCTTTTTTTTTTGTTTTTTTCACAGACAAAACCCACATCTCAAATTCCTCTTTGAAGCTGCTCAGGTAAAGCCATTTTCACCAGTCCCTTTAGGAAAGGGAAACTCTCTGGTGTTTGCTTTAGCTGGGGGTCTGAGCTCTGAGGAGCAGCAGAGCCATCCCCACCAGATTCCCACCCCACTGGATCAGGCTGGCTGCTGCAGATTCCTGGTAGGTGCTTCTATTTCCTGATGGCTTTGCTTTGCAAATCCCTTTATTCAGAGAAAAAAAAAACCCAGCTGGTTTTGCACAATTCTGCTTGAATTCATCCCTGTGCTGCTATCAGCCAGGTCTTTAGGATTCCTCAGAGTTCCCTCTCCTTTCCAGCTGCTGGTGGTTGTGTCTGTGTGCCTACCCAGAGGATATTAAAGGCTCTTTTTGCTGCCAAACAAAACCCACTTCTCTGCAGGTATGAAATCTAAGCACACACCTAAACTGTTGTTGTTGGCTCTGAGCTTTTACAGCCCCTGGCAACCCCTGGTTTTGTCTTTAGGCTCTGTCAGAGCCTCAGCCTGGGACACCCACTCGGGTTTTGGATGGGATTTTCTGCATTGGGCTGAAGAGTTTTGTTCACCCCTTTCCCAGTGGTCACTGCCCCCCTCTCAACACTTGCAGCTCCCCCAGCACTCCTGTCCTGCGGTGTCACACCCAGGATGGCTGCAGAAATCAGGGAAAAAAAAAAAGGAATATTCTAAATATTTTTAGATAAATATTAAATATTTTAAATATATTAAATATCTGAAATATCGAAATTTTAAAATATTTTAGAACAGTTTCAAAAAAAATACATTTTCTTTCACCAGAATGCAATTTTTTTTTTTTTTTAATGGTACAAGGGAATTTTTAAACCAAACTTTTGGAATAGTCCTGCTGCAGGAATTGCAGAGCTGTGTGAGTTTTAGTCTCCAGAGCCTGGTGAGCTCTTGGTGATCCCTTCTTGGGAGTGTTCAGCAGTGCTGGTTCTCTGTCTTGCTGTTAATTATTCCTCCTGATAAGGTTTTTCTTCATTTCTTCATTCTTCTTTTCTTCATTTTCTTTTTTTCTTCATTTTCTTCTTTCTTCATCCACTTCTCTTTTTCTTCACTTTCTTTTCTACTTAATTTCTTTCTTTCTTGTCTGGTTTCTCTGCTCTTCCCTCTCTCACTCTTTGCAGCTGGGATGGGATGGGAAATGGAATTTACGTGCGCAAACTTTTCCTTTGAAATTGCACACCACTTAATTTTTTTCTAGAAAAAATCATTTCACCATCAAACCAATAATGTTTAGATGAAAAAAACATCCTTTGATACTTTCATTTTCACCTCTCTGTTGTTACCAAAAGATACCAAATACACCAATTTTAACACAATTTTCCCCATGAAACTTAAAAAAAAAAACAGATGTAAGAAAAAATCCCCTTCTCCAGCACAATATACCTGAGCTGCCTTTCTATTCCAGGAAGGCTCAGGCAGTTTTCACTCCTTGAGACACCTTTGGGCTCTCCCTGAGTGAGTTCAAAGACATTTCTGGGCCCTAGATGGGGAAGTTTACATTTCTGCCAAGTGCACGGCGATAAAGGGGAGACTTTGATCCCTTGGCCTGTCAGTTGTGCCTCATGTGCTGGGCCAGGACAAAAGTCTCAGGGTATTTCCCTCCACAAAGCGAAGTTTTTGCATCTGGAGCAGCCAGAGCAGGGTTGTTCCCGGAGGGATTTATTTGGATAATTTATTTTATTTATTTCTTTCAACCCTAACCAAGTTCACCTGGATTGTCCAACAGCTGCTGGTGGGAAATAAACACAATTTTTAGAGGCTCTGCAGGAATTTGGGAGCCAACCCACACCTGCAATGATTATAAATAGAAGCCCTGCCACTGCTGTGCTCTGCAGCTTAGACAGACAAATTCCCTCTATATTTTTAAAGTGGATTATTAGAGGGAAAGGAGCAATTCCACCAAGAGTTAGTGCTGCTGCCAAAATGCAGCAGTTTGAAAGCAAAGGAGCCTCCTGGATCCCTTGTACTTTTATGTCAGCCTGACCTGGGGCTGGGGAAATTCTGGGGGCTTGGAACAAAAACCCATTAGAGAAACAAGCTGAGCCTCGGTGTCCAATCACTGCCGTGTCACTCCTGGCTCTGGGCAAAGACTGCTCAAGGGCAGAGGGGGTTTGGGCTCCTTCTCCAAGTGCTTTGTGCTGCTCAACTCCTGAGCAGACAGCAAACAGCCCAAGCAGCTGGGTTTTAAATGTGTCCTGTGGTAGAGGATGTGCTGAAGTTGTTTTTGGGGTTATTTAACACCTTTTTTGGTTGTTTTGGGGTTTTTGTTAAAACCCTCTGATTAACAAATCAGATCCTTTCCAAGTGACTGCAGAGTGCACACGAATTACCCATGATGGCACTTTTCTTAATTAAACCTGCCCACATTTAATTGGCAGTTAAATGTGGGTTTTCTTCCTAAAATTTAAGAAAATCTACACAGAAAACAACCAGAGCCTTCAAGCCCCAACACACCTCAGTAGGAGGACGTGGAAGGGAGCAGTTTAGGATTTCCTCACCATCATATTTGGAATTTTCAGCCTCTCCCCCTGCCCTGCTCAGGGATGCTCAGCAAAGCCCTGCCTTGATAGGAACTTCTTAGAACTCTGGTCACTGAGATTTTCAGATTTTCTGTGCTGACAGACACTGACACCCAAGAGAACTCTGCATTGGCCTGAGGCCGTGGAGAAGCTTCCAGAATGGAATGACAGAACTGGGATTGTGGGTGTGGAGTTTGAATAGAAGGGTGTAATATCACAGGGTGGAAAACTTCGAGTTTGGGGTTTAGAATATAGTGATATATAAAAGGCAAGATAGAGGTTTTAGGGTGAAGTCTGGTCCTTCTTCATCTTCTTTTCCTCCTTCTTCTTCTCCTTCTTCTCCTTTTTCTCCTCCTTCTCCTCCTTCTTCATCGTCTTCTCCATGGGTTTAAGTGGTGTTGTGTAATTGGATAAAAATTCCCCATTGCAGGCCACGAGTAGTTAGTTATTAAGTCAAAAGTAAAAATAATTTAGGTGTCATTCCTTAATTGGACAGTTTATCCTTAAAAGACTTTGTGGAGAAAACAAATACAGCTCCATTTTTAGTTTGTTAGAATGAAGTGCTGGAGAACTCAATTTGTGAGACTATAAAATAAATAGAATGAATAGAATAGCTATATTATAAAATATATATAATATAAAACATAAATATAATTTAAAATATTAATTTATTTTTATTTTAATGATAAAAGTAAAATGCAAATAGATATAAATAAATAGAAACAACTTTAACTAAATATTAATATAAATATAATATAAATATAATAAAAATATAATATAAATACAATATAAACACAATATAAATATAGTATAAATATAAATATAAATACAAATACAGATATAAATACACATATAAAAGATAATAACTATAGTATAAAATTATAAATAAAACTATTCACTTTTATAAATAAAAACTAATAAACATCTGAGAAATACCATCTCATGCATTGAATCCCAACCTGAACAAAAAAGAAGCGAAGGATCCACAAAGCCAGAGGTGCTGGGAGTGTCAAACCCTGCTTCAGCTCAGGGGGGAGGTGTTGAAAAGGTTCCCAGGGACCTCAGAGGAGGCTGAGATGAGTTCAGAGGAGTCAAGGACAAAATCAAGAGGGCAGAGAGTGCAGACAGGGATGAGCTGGGTCTGCTGTTCAGATTCTTTTGTTTTCGAGATTTTATTTTTCTTCCCCAAACTGGAGGTTCCTGGAGGTTTGCTGACAGAAATGCTGGCAGTGCTGGGCTGGAAGTTCCCAATCTGTTCCTAAACTTGGGGTCAAATTACAACAAATTATGAAAGAAACCTCAAACAACTCCCCTCACTCACACTCCCCCCCAAAAAATCAAGAAACGCCAACAAAACAACACCAAAAAACCCAACCAACCAAACAAAAAAAACCCACATCAAAACCCCAACCAACTAAAAAGCCCAACTGAAAACCTTAAAATGCTCCATAAAACCTTTTCTTTTCATTCCTTTTCAAGGCATTTCCATTTAAAGGCCACTCAGAGCCCCACATTCACCCAGCTGATCTCATTAAAGGCGCTGAAGAGCTGAAGTGACTCCTCAGGGACTTGAACTTGTCCTTGAAGGAGCTGAAAATTCCAAATATGATGGTGAGGAAATCCTAAACTGCTCCCTTCCACGTCCTCCTACTGAGGTGTGTTGGGGCTTGAAGGCTCTGGTTGTTTTCTGTGTAGATTTTCTTAAATTTTAGGAAGAAAACCCACATTTAACTGCCAATTAAATGTGGGCAGGTTTAATTAAGAAAAGTGCCATCATGGGTAATTCGTGTGCACTCTGCAGTCACTTGTGGTGCTCTCACACCTCTCACACTGTTCAATTCCTGCCTAAAAATATCTTGCCAACTTCTTAATTTTTGCTGTTGATAACGGAAAGCTGAAAATTTGGAAATTTAGAGATTTCAGAACTAAACTAGTTATTTAAGTGGGTTTTTTTTTCCATTTTGCAGCCATTTGGATGCAGCGGTTCTGTTCCTCTCGCTGCTGTGTTTAATGGTTGAGGGTGGACTTCAAATTAGGATCCTGACATTGCAATACCTTATATGAAAGAAATAATATAAAATAATATAAAATATGAAATAAATAATATAAATATAAAATAAATATAATCAACATAAAATATAAATATAAATATAAATATAAATATAAATATAAATATAAATATAAATATAAATATGTATCCATCAATCACAAAATATATTTATTATATAAATAAAATAAATATAAATTCAATATAAAACCATTGAATATCCTGGCTTGGAAGGGCCCAATAGGACTGACCTGACAGAAAACATCCCCTCAGAGCAGTGGGGCATTACTTTGAGGCTAAATCTGTGTTACCACTCATTACCAAAATTGCAGCATTGGTGTCCACAGGGTTTTCTTACAGAAATAAGGACATAAACCACTTTTTTTGGGATTTTTTTTGGCCACAAAGACTGATTTATAGATGAGAGTGAAGGTAATGGTTGCCTTTCCTTAGGGATGAGGAGCTCCTGGTGCTGAACTTTCTGATCCTCTCAAAATCCTGGCATGGTTTGGGTTGGGAGAAACCTTAAAGATCAATTTTGTTCAACCCCACCCCAATTTCCAATATCCCAGGTTGCTCCAAGCCCCATCCAACCCGGCCTTGGACACTTCCAGGGATCCACAGCTCCTCTGGGAATTCCACCCCAGATCCTCCCCACCCTCCCAGGGAAGGATTACATGATTTGAAATATTTTTTTACATTTTAGGAAGAAATTATCTTCCTCAGGTGTGGCACTGAAGGTGTTGAGGCACCTGCTGCCTTTTGCAGCTGTTTGAGCTCTCACTGTCCTCTGCCATGGCACCTCAGTTATCTTCACTGGGCAAGCACACAACACCAACTTTTTACCCAAAAAAATGGCTTTTTTGGATAAAAAAAATCCACATTGCACCCCACTAATTATTAAGTTATTATGAAATTATTATGAAGCACCTCAGTTATCTTCACTGGGCAAACACACAACACCAGCTTTTTACCCCCCAAAACCCCTTTTCTCAATAAAAAATCCACATTGCAGGCCACGAGTTATTAAGTTATTAAGTCAAAAATAAAAAACAGTTATTAAGTCAAAAATAAAAATAGTTATTAAGTCAAAAATAAAAATAGTTATTAAGTCAAAAATAAAAATAGTTATTAAGTCAAAAATAACAATAAGTTATTTTATTTAAATGTCATTTTATTAATTTAAGCGTCATTTCTTAATGAGACAGCTGATCAGCCATTTCTTCATTAGGCAGTTTAGGCTAATACAGTTTATAATATAATAAGGCAGTTTAGCCTTATTTAGGCTTTGAGCTGCTTTCATTCATTAATTTTCGGGAATTCATTTAGGCAGCGGATACCTAAGGATTTGTGGGCGAGCAGGAGCGTTCTGAACAACAACCACAGCGAAATAACTGAGGAGCCTCTGGAATAAACGGGATTTTAGTGCCCTCGCCCAGCTGTCCTCGGGAGGTGACAATGCCACCCTGCCCTGCCCACTGCAGATAGCGCTGGCATCCGCTCCCTCCCGGCATTTCTCCCAGATGAGTTCAACTTTTCTCGCCCTCCCCTTTCCTTTCTCTTCTTCTCCACCTCCCTCCCTCCCTTGCCTGGTCCTTGACAGAGGCGCAAACACTTCTTAAATGAGAGATAGTGGCTTCCATCCAATGGAGCCCCGGTTAATCACCGAACATCGTGGGAAAAGCACAAGATGAGGGCCGAGAAACAGCCCATTGTCTGGGCAAGATTAAAGCCCCAAAAGCCGTATTGTCTACTGAGGGGATAAATCTTCCTGCTGTCACTCAAGCACTGAATTAAATTCCCCTTCATTTCTAAAGGGGCTTATCTGTCCTGAATAGGCTGTTGCGCCACAAGCGTAAGGGAACGTATTAAGTGAGCTCCTGTCTTGGGCACCTTCACAAATAGACGAAAAAACAGGAGCAAATCTGCGAGGGGCGGGCGGCAGGGGGGACGAGCAGGAGAGCTTTGGGCCGGGGGAAGAGAGGAGGGATGCTAATTGTTGTTATTGCAGGAGGAGGGGGCGGATGGAGCCCCC
This sequence comes from Geospiza fortis, assembly GCF_000277835.1. Classification (NCBI taxonomy): domain Eukaryota; kingdom Metazoa; phylum Chordata; class Aves; order Passeriformes; family Thraupidae; genus Geospiza; species Geospiza fortis. The sequence goes on from NW_005054449.1 coordinate 1,270,774, forward strand.
TGTGCGCTTCCTCCCATCGCCACGGGAGAGGAGGAGCAGCTCTGAGCATCCCTCGGTGCTTGTGCAGCCCAGGGAGTGGCAGTGACACTCTTTGCGGTCCCCAAGGGTGAAAGCAGGCTTTGGGTGATGCCAGGGCTGGGGTTTGGGGTGCTGGCACCACCCAGGTGGCTTGGGGAGGGGTTTTTGGGTGAGTTTGGTGGCATTTAGGAAGGACATTGAGATGTTTGAGCACCTCCAGAGGGTCCCCAAGGATGGAAGCAGACTTTGAGTGATGCCGGGGGTGGGATGCTGGCACCACCCAGGTGGCTTGGGGAGGGGTTTTTGGGTGAGTTTGGTGGCATTTAGGAAGGACACTGAGATATTTGAGCATGTCCAGAGGAGAGCAACAAGGATGGAGCCCCCTGTGCGCTTCCTCCCATCACCACAGGAGAAGTGAGGAGTGACTCTGAGCATCCCTTGGTTTTTGTGCAGCCCAGGGAGTGGCAGTGACACTTTTTAGAGTCCCCAGGGGTGGAACCAGCCTTTGAATGATGCTAGGTCTGGGGTTTAGGAAGGGGTTTTTGGGCGGGTTTGGTGGCATTTAAGAAGGACATTGAGATGTTTGAGCCGAGGGTCCCCAAGGATGGAGCCCCCTGTGCGCTTCCTCCCATCACCACAGGAGCAGCTCTGAGCATCCCTTGGTGCTTGTGCAGCCCAGGGAGTGGCAGTGACGCTCTTTAGGGTCCAGAAGAATGGAACCAATCTTTGAGTGATGCCAGGGCTGGGGTTTGGGGTGCTGCCACCACCCAGGTGGTTTGGGGAGGGATTTTGGGTGGGTTGGGGGCATTTAGGAAGGACATTGAGATGTTTGAGCGCGTCCAGAGGAGGACAACTAGGTTGGTGAGGGGTTTGGAACACAAACCCTGTGAGGAACAGCTCAGGGAGCTGGGGGTGCTCAGCCTGGAGAAAAGGACACTCGGGGTGCCCTCATCACTCTCTGCACTCCCTGAAAGGTTCCTGTGCTCAGGTGGAGCTGGGCTCTTTCTCCAGGCAGCACTGACAGAGCCAGAGGTCACAGCCTCAAGCTGGACCAAGGGAAATACAGGTTGGATATTAGGAAAAAGTTTTTTACAGGAAAGGTGATAAAGTTTTTTACAGAAAGGGTGATAAAGTTCTGGAATGTTCTGCCCAGGGAGGTGCTGGAGTCCCCATCCCTGGGTGTGTTTAACAAAGCCTGGATGTGGCACTGGGTGCCAGGGTTGAGTTGAGCTGTTGGGGCTGCGTTGGATTTGATGATCTTGAAGGTCTCTCCCAACTCAGTGATTCTGTGAATTCTCTGAATTTTGGCTCAGCTGCCCTCAGGGGCTGAGCTGGGTGGGAGCTGGAGGAGCAGGGATGTTGTGAGAGATCTAAAGTCTCCAGGAGCCCACAGGCACTGCCACCACTGCTGCCACCCCGAATGCTTCCTCTGGGTGTTGGCAGGGTCCCAGCACTGCGGGGACAGGGGACACACATTTGTGTCACTGGGATCCCCTCCTCCTCCTCCTCCTCCTCCTC
>NW_005054449.1:1272496-1284154 GCF_000277835.1 Geospiza fortis
GAAGCAAAATGGTCACAAAATGAACCCAAGATGAACCAAAATGGTCCCAAAATGAACCAAGATGAACCAGAACCAAAATGGGCATAAAATGCACAATCACTCCTGGAGTCTTTCGCTTTTATCAGTTCTGCTTCATTTGCATCTTGGACTTAATTGTCCAATTCCAGCTTTAGCCCATGCAGTCCCATCCTGCTTGTTTTTCTCTCTCCAGCCCACGGTGTTTGTGCTCCTGGGCTGAGATTTGGATCATTTGTCCTTGGTGCCCAGCTGGAGCAGGAATTGTTTTGTCTCCCTGCTCTGTGCACAGAGCTCACCATCCCCTGATGTGAGCCCAGACCCACCCACTAAAGCAGCACAGAATGTGAAAAACAGAAAAGCCAAAACCTGAGGCATCACTGCCATCCCACCTTGAGGGATGAATGTTGTCCCACTCCTTTTGGGGGTTCACAGCAGCACTTTTGGGCTACAGAAGGGAGGGACAGGCATGGCTGGTTGGTGGCACACAGTGATCTTGGGGCGTTGGAAGTTCTGCTCTCTGTGGGGTCCCAAGGGCTGGAGGTTGGGTCCAGCTCCCTTTGCACTCCTGTGATGGTCTCATTCTTCTCCAGCATGGTTTTAACCCATAGAAAGGGCAAAACCCTCTTTTTTTTTCAAGTTAGCTGCTATTCCTTGGTGCCAAACCAGAACAATTGCACCAAACCAGACTGCGGGTGATACCATCACAACTATGGAGGTGAAACTGAATTCTGCCTCTTTGCTGAAAATATTTCTATTTTTCCCCCCTCTCTGATATTTTTATTAACCCCTTCTGTGCCTCTGGTGATGCCTGGGCTGTGTGATGCTGTGTTTATTGGTACCCTGGTCGGTTTCTATTTCTGCACGTGGAAAAAATTCCTTATTGCAATAAAAGTTTGGTCTTGAGCTGGTCCTGAATGAAAGCTGAGGGTGCTGCTGGCTGGGCATTCCCCATGCAAATGCCAGCAGTATTTCTGTTTTTATTTATCTCATAGAGCATGAACCAAGTGAAACATGCCCAGCAGAGCTTTGCAGCTTCCCAGGCAGACAGCTAAACCTCACCTCGGGGCTGGGCTGCTGGATTAGAGGCGGCCTTGGTGAGATTTGGGAAGTGCTAAACAGGATTTTCTGCATCCTGAGTGGAGTTTCCTCTTGTTGATAGGGTTTAATGCTCCCCTGTACAAATCTCTCACTGTGCAAATACCTCCAATCTCTCCTTTTAGCCACCCAAACAAGTGGGTTTACACCTGCTTACCAGATTAATTTAATTAGCCAAAAATGGAGTGAAAGAACTGCCTGGAGAACAATAGTTCCCAAAGAACTTTTTTTTTTTTTCTGTTTCTTGTTGGTTCTGGTAATCTGGGGAAGCTGGGTTGAGATATTATTTCTCTGAGCTTCCTGGCTTCTTGTTCCAGTACACAAACTTGAGAAAATAAATGGTCAGAGCAATGTTTTGAGGGTTTTCTTTACATATTTGGAATAATGCAAACAAAACTTTTCCCAAACTTCCCATGAAAGAACTCATCTAGCTCCTCGCTATCTCAGGTAATACAATTTATTTTCTGCCTAAAATTGACTCAGTTCACAAGGAAAACCCAGAGTTGTTCTTCCACAGAATTTGTGTTAATTCATAAATGCAAGAAGGTTTGGGAGGATATTCCTGGAGCTGGAATCAGTGCCTTGATGGAGTTTTTTACCTGCTGCTCACCTGTGCAGGGCTGGCCAACACTGGGAATTGGAATTTTGGGGCAGAACTCAGAGCCCAACCCTGCTCTGGATCCCTCAGAATCTCCCATTCCAAACACTCTGCATTTGGTTTGAGCATGAATTATTTCATAATTTCAGTACCCTTAAATATTCATTTCAATTTCCCCCTTACTCTGGAGACTTTTATTTACAAACCAAGCCTCTCATTTGAGCAGACAGCGTTCTCAAGCTAAAAAAAGGAGCTGTTTAGTCAATGCCAAACTGCCTTTTCACACTGATGCTCCTTTGCCATTTTAGATTTTAAAGACACCAGACAGATTCCTGCTTTAATACACAGAATCACAGGATCACAAAATCACAGAATCACAGAATAATGAGGTTGGAAGAGACCTCTGAGATCATTGAGTCCAACCTATGCCCTAACACCTCAACTAGATTATAGCATCCATATTTTCTATATTTTCATCTATATTTTCTATTAACATCTGTGTTTTCTATTAAACAGAGTTTTTTAGAGGTACACTGGATTGGGCAATGTGAAACCACTGAATAATATTCATTCATTTGGTTAAAATTCAGCTGATATTTCCCTATTGAACTGAGGTCATGGGTTGCTCCATGCATTTTCCTCCATATTCCCAAATCTTTTGGAAAACAGCACAAGCTTTCCTTAAAGCCCCTTCAGAACCCTCCATAATGCTACTTTCAAAGTAATTTGTATTTAAAAATAATAATAACAAGCAAACAAACTTGTCAGCCCATGGGATGCTTCTGCCCCCGCGGCTTAATGGCGAAGGGTCTTTATACAGCCAAATCCAGCAGCTTTCAATAACAAAGGATGAAATTCATGAAACAAATTGCTCCTCTCCTCATAAGTCACACTCTCGTGTGCCAGGGGAAAGATGTGTTGATAACATTCAAAGAGTTTGGTCGCCGATGAATTGTAAATTCCCACCGAGGCTGCGAACAGCGTGGGGCTGGCCACAGAATGCTCTCAGATTGGGGCATTCACCACTTCATTCTTGCAGCATTTTTAGGATAAGAGCTAAGGAACACCACGGGGAGATTTTGGTAGGCAGCCTCGAGGGGGGATATATTAAAAAAAAAAAAAAAAAAAGAGAGGGGAAAAAAAAATAAAGGAGCAAAATATGCAGAGGCGATTTAATGAACATCCAGGGCTCTTTAGAGCAGAGCTGAGAGCTCTGGCTGCGACTTTGGGGGCAGGGGAACAAAGGACAAACGTTCCTGGCTTTCCTGCCTGACAAAAGGGAGAAGTTCCCAGCCTCTGGCTGGTCCTCACCCACCAGGAGTGGCACTGGGCTCTGGGAGGGTGGGAGAGAACTTTGGGGTTGGAGCACCTTGGGGTTCTCCTGCTGGTGGGATTGAAGGAGCATGGAGACGTTCCTGAGAGCTCCTGTCTGTCCCACCAGCGTCCCTTGGGGCATTGAAGGAGCATGGAGATGTTCCTGAGAGCTCCTGTCTGTCCCATCAGGCCCCCTGGGGCTGTGGTATCTGCACAGGCTTGCCCAGGATTCCCTGGAATAATTTGGGATGGGGGCGCATGTTGGTGCTTTCCCAGGTGGTGGTTGGCTTTTCCCTCTGAGCCCCCTGTGAGTGCTGAGCTGGGACAGCCCTCAGATGAGTCCATGCCCAGGGGGTTTTTGTGGCAGGATCTCACACTGAAACCTTGAGGAAACGTGGTTTTCACAGAAATAAAAATGGTGGAATTCTGCGCTTTAGTTTTCCCCAGTTAGGGTTTTTTAGATCTTGGAATTACCCAGTTCAACTTATCCCTGACAGGCCTCCAAGTGAGAAAAGCAGGGAAGAACGGCTCGTTGTGCCAGTTGGGGACCTCCAAGTGACAAAAACGGGGTAGGATGGCTCTTTGTGCTTTTTGAGGACCTGCAAGGGATAAAAGAATGGAAGGGTGGCTCGTTGTGTCAGTTAGGGACCTACAAGAGACAAAAGCAGGGAAGGATGGCTTGTTGTGTCTTTTGGGGACCTAGAAGGGATAAATGCAGTGAAGGATGGCGCTTTGGGCCAGCTGGGGACCTCCAAATGACAAAACAGGGAAGGATGGCTCTTTGTGCTAGTTAGAAACCTCCAAGTGACCAAAGCATGGAAGGGTGGCTCATTGTGTCTTTTGGAGACCTCCAAGTGACAAAAGCAGGGAAGGGTGGCTCGTTGTGCCATTTGGGGATCTACAAGTGACAAACGCAGTTACTTTTTGTGCCAGTTGGGGACCTCCAAGTGACAACACCAAGGAAGGATGGCTTGTTTTGCCTTTTGGGGCCCTCCAAGTGACAAAAGCAGGGAAGGATGGCTCTTTGTGCCAGTTGGGGACATCCAAGTGACAAAAGCAAGGAAGGATGGCTTCCTGTGCCACTTGGGGTGAACCCCTCCCTAATTCCAGCCTGTTTGGAGGCAGCCCTCATCCTGCCCTCCTCCACCCCAGCCCTGAGCCCTGCAGCTGGGACTCCAAGCAGGGCAGGGAGGGGGACCCAGCAGCAGGGAGCTCTTCCCCCAGGTCAGGACACTGGTGCAGGCCCCAAAAGGGTTAACAAACAAAGTGCCTGGATGGCTTTGTTCCCTGGCAATCTAATCAGATGTTAACCTACAGTCTATATCCAAGCAATCCTTTCCTTATGATAGTGATTAGTATTACACTGGGAATGAATAGAGCGAGGAAGGATTCCTATGGTAACCTTCAAAATGCATTCCACCGGCAGGCTCTGCCTACTCGCAGTAATTACGTTCTTAACTCGCCTAACAAACGGCATGCTAATTAGCTGCTTAACCAGCCTCGGCTCATTATTACCAGGGTTGGGCAGGCTGGAGCAAAGTGACCCAGAGAGAACAGGCCCCCACTTTAAAAAAAAATAATAAAAAAATAATAGTAATCATAATCGTTTGTCAGATTGGCCGTGAGGATGGACCTCCTCCATGGCTGGGGACAAGCCCTCGGCACAGAGGCTCTGCTGCCTTGGAATTTGGCTCCCTGGAATGCCTGAGCCTTAGGTTGGCATCTGTTGGTCCTGAGGGTGAGCTCCAGGTGTCACTGGGGCTGTCCCAGGTTTGCTTTGAGTAGTGACTTTGTTCCCTGAGCGTGGCTGGGCCTTGGTGGCTTGGCTGAGCTGTTTCCCCCTCTCCTCTGCTTGGAATCACAGAATCCTGGAATGGTTTGGGTGGGAAGGGACCTGAAAGATCATCTCATTCCACCCCTGCCATGGCAGGGACACTTTCCACTTTTAATTTCCTATTTGGACATAAAACCATCCCCCAAAATTTCACTCTCCCAGGTTGCTCCAAGCCCTGTCCAGCCTGGCCATGGACACTTCCAGGGATGGAACAGCCAAAGCTTCTCTCAGAAGCCTGTGACAGGGCCTCCCCACCCTCCAGGGAAGGGGAATTTGCCCTAACTAGGTCTAATCAAAGTTGTTTTTTATTTTATTGAGTTTAAACTGAGTTAACCATGGAAATTTTGCTGTTTCAGATGAAAGCAGGCCTGGCTCAGTTCAGGGTTGAGCTCCCTTTAGCTCTTTGGAAGTTGGATGAGTGAATAAATTATGCCTGGGCACAAAGGACATAGTTCTGAAGGAAACTGAGCTTCCTGCATTCCTGAAACGCACCAAAATCAAGGATGCTTGCCCCACTGGGCACTGCCCTCCACCTGTCCCATGGTTTTACAGAGTCTCTTGGTTGTTTTTTCTGTGACAGCACATTCAGGGTCATTCCCTGGATGCCAGGAAAAGATTTCTCTTTTTGCTCCTGACAGGCACACACCATCCAGCCATCCCAATCTGGAGCTGAGATGTTTATTCTTTGAGGGTGGAGGGGTTTCCTACAGCTGGGCATGGCACCAGATTTGGGCTGCTGGGATGCTCTGTCCATCAGGAATGTCCTGAGAGCCTCAGGACTGTAACTCTGGGGGGAGAGAAGCTAAACTGAAACTCACTGGAGGATTCCATCAGCTGTTTGCTTGGTTTACTTTCTTTTTTTCTTTCCCCTCAAAAAAAATTTCACTTTCTGCTGGTCCTTGGAGTGGCTTCCAATCCAGGGAGCACAAGTAGAACAGCATTGCTCTTGTGGTAGGTTTTTAGGGGTTTTTTGGGAAGTTTTCTAATTTTATTAGTTGAGACGAGGGAAAGTCCCAGCAGGTCCATTCCAGCAGCCCCTGCAATGGCATTTTCCAAACTGGAGCATGCCTGGGAGGATCCTGCTTCAAAAACCCTCAAAATCCAGTTGTCTTTATGGGCAGCCAGGGTAGCTTACAGTAGCTGCTGTGGTTAAGGAGAGATCACAAAAGTGAGGAGGTTTTAAAACTCTTTTTACAGTTCTTTAGCGTCAATCCACAAAGTTAATCCTAATGTCAACAAAGAATAACACCATTTATGTGCCACTAAATGCAAACTTGTGCTGTTGCAGAGCCTGCAGTGGTAGGGTTTGCCCTAAATACAATCTGTTCCATTTTTATTCCTTTGCACCAGCTGGAAATGCAAGCTCCTACCACGATTTCAAATATTGATTCGCTTAGCACACATCAAAACATTACCTTGAGATATTAAGCAGAATGTTTATTTTTGGCCTTCACACCTCCAACCCTTTTAACACCTTAATGTGCTCGTGCATTTTGTTGCACTCCTAATTATTTTTCCCCTCTTCACCTCTGCAGTTTATTCTTACATTGTTGAAACCCAAGGGTATGAATAATGAGAGAGAGCAGAGCACTCTGACTCTAACAGAACAGAGTTCCCTTCTTGGATGTGCTTTGGGAGGAACCCAGTGTTGGAATTGTGGTTGTTGAGAATTTCAGGCTTTCTGTGTTGACCCCTAAGAGAACACTGCATTGACCTGAGGCTGTGGAGAAGGCTTCCAAAATGGAATGATAAAATTATGATTATGGGTGTGGAGTTTGAATAGAAGTGTGTAATATCTCATGGTAGAAAACGTAGAGTTTAAGGTTTTAGAATATACTGATGTATATAAAATAAGATAGAGGTTTTAGAGTGGAGGTTAGTCTTTTTTTTTTTCTTGTTTCTTTCACAGAGTTTTCAGTAAAAATAGGAGCTGTATTTACAATTTGTAAATCGTGAGTTTGTTGTGAGATGGTCTTCATTTAAACAAGAGCAAATTTTATGCTCAAATGTTGGTATAGACAGTTTTAACTTTCTAAAATAACTTTATCTTATTAGCAGCAGTGATTTTCCTCCCTTTTCATTCAGGAGGAAATTCCCCATGGAAAGGGTGCTCAGGGCTTGGCAGGGGCTGCCCAGGGAGGTTTGGAGTCCCCATCCCTGGAGGCGTCCAAGGAAGGCCTGGATGTGGCACTCAGTGCTCTGGGCTGGTGACAAGGTGGGGATGGGTCACAGGCTGGACTGGATGGTCTTGGAGAGCTTTTCCAAACTCAGAGATTCTGGGATTCTGGGATCGTGTGTATCTGTAAAACAGAAATGCAGTTTTGTCACCAACTCTCTTCCTCGTCATAAAATGTTGGCCAACTTTACGTCAGCAAAGCCTGGAAATACTTTTTTGTCTACATGTGATGGCTTCTTCAGTTGTTAATTTGGGATTTGCAAAGTTTCAAGAAGCTGGATATCTTTTAATAACCCAGTAGGAGCTCAGTGATTTCATCATTCCCTTATCAATGGCTACTGGTGAACCCAAATATCCACACCCAACAAAGGCTGACTAAGGGATGGATGTTTATTTTGGTTATCAACTCATTTTTCTCTAGTGGAACACTTAATTATATTATAACTCTATCTCTAGTACTGATAATTTCCACAAATATTTTGCATTCTGCCTGTTTAGCCCTTGTTTTTCCATGTTAGCAACTCTCCTGGTAGGAGGAGCAGCATTTGGGAATTTCGTGCCTGCTGTGACAGAACTTAATTTCCTATTTGGACATAAAACCATCCCCAAGAATTCGTGTTCAGCTTCTGTGTGCAGCACAGATATGGCACCGTGCAGAATAATGGAGCTCACGTTTCAGCTCTCCTTGGGAAGCTGCTCCTGCTGCAAGTTGAGAGTGAAAGAACCCCCCAAAAATTCCCTTCTTCTCCCAGCCCAGCTCAGATGGACAATTATTATGGAGTGGCTCTGCTCTGGGTCAGCTCTAACAGCTGCAGCTTCGTGATGTGAGACAGAGAGGGGGGAAATCACGATTCAGGCCAAAAAAATCAGAATGTTTTTATCCACTGGATGTGATTTCAGGCGTTTGATCAGAATCAGAAAGAGGCAAAGAGTCACTGTCGGCCGGCCACGAGCTGGGGCGTGCTGGTGGCAGTGGGAGGAATGCAGCTGCTGAATTTTCTGCTTTCCATGGAGCGCAACAAAGGCTGCAGCAACGTGGGCAGTGGGGAGAAGCATTTTAAAAATCCTGCTGGGAAATGGAAACGTTTAGGAGGCTCTGCCTGTGTTTGGTGTTGGTGACGAGCAGGGCAGCGCTGGGTTTTGGAGGTTGGGCGGGTTTGTGTGGCAAATTCTGGGTGTTGCTTTCATGGCTAATCTGCCATGGACCTTCCAAAATGTCATCGGTGTCTTCAAAGGGGTGCCAGCCACCCCTGAAACCCCGAAAAAAACCCCAAACTGAAATGTGCATCTTTGCATGGAGAATCCACCGAGAAAACAAATTCCACCTGGTTAAAAGAGAGGAGCAAAGCGAGTGCTTGGCTTGACCAGGTGGGCATGGTGGAGGGTGGCTCCTGTTCTCTTGGCTTTTTGGGGTGCAGGGGTTACAGGGTTATGGCATTAAAATAAACCAATTGGGATTTGGCATTGAAATAAAACAGCTGGGATATGGCATTGAAATAAACCAGTTAGGATATGGCATTAAAATCTCTTTCTAGAAAGGATCCCTGCTCTGGTACTGCCCAGAAATGTAATTATTTCTTAGTATTCCACCCCTGTATATTTCTTTCAAATAGAATTTGATGCTAAGAACAGTTCCCTCAGTGGATTTGTGGATTTCTTGTGGCTGCACTCACTCCTCTGCCTTTCAGAGCTGCTGTGGAGGTTCATCCCCGTTGTGTGTTGGTTCAGTTCAGGAACAGACCCTGGCTCCAAGGGTTGGGACACCAAGCTGAGGGTCCCAGGCAGGTCTGGGGCAGGCTGTCCCTGCTCTGCAGGCTCTTCCAGGGAGGGTGGGAGTGGATGAACCAACTGGAATGTGGAAGGTTTTTATTTCTTCCAAGTCAACGGCAGAGTCGCGCAGGGTCCCGTCTCGAATAACTCCCAGGGCAGGAAAATAAACAGCCCAGTGGCTGCAGAACCCTGCCAGTCCTCTGGCCCCAGGTTTTTCAACAGTGTCAAGTGATTTCTGTGTGTACAAAATTTCCTTTCACCGCCGACTCGGGCAGTGATGTGTGTTAAGAACCAGCTGAGACTTTGGCACTAAAACCCTGCAGAATCTTCTGTTATGTTAGAGAAATTCTCTCCCTCTTCCTCAGGCAAGCCCCAGCTTCTCAATTCCCCAGCCCTGTTGGTAAGGAAAGTGGAATTATCAGCAAGGAAATGCCTCATTTTCTGGAATTAAACCAGAAAGTGCTGGAAATCTTCCTCGTGCTTGCAAATCCGTCGGGTTTTTGTGCTGTTTAGCCCTTGGTAGCCAGGGCTCTGCATATTTGGGGTGCCTGTTTGAAACGGCACCTCCCAGGCTGCAGGAGAGATCCCCCTCCTCATGCAGTTGGAGTTTGTGGCTCTGGACAAGCCCCTAACTCTGAAATGCAGCATATTCATAACCGCCCCCGTTTGTGTGAGGCAGAGAAGGAACAAGGAGTATGAAAACACAGCTCTGTGAAAGATTCCCATTATCCCGCCCCAGATGGCACCAGCTGTACTCCTGGACCAACACTAAATGACTGTGGCTTGTGCCAAATATGTACTTGAGTGGGTTGTACATGCCCTTTACAAATAGAAGTTGAATGTTAATAGATACTGAATGAAACCCACTGCCAAACCAAACAGAGCCCCTGGATATACCCAGGGCGTGCAGGGAAATTACACATCGCGGCGGCCATGCGTGCGAAGGATTTCAAAGTGCTGCTGCTGCTGCTGCCTTTAATGTGGCCCTGGCTAATTCTCCCTATGCTAATGGCCATGCAAGGATGCAGGAAGAAGAATGAGGAGAGGTTAAAGGAGCGCTGCACCGATATCATGTAAATTCGGGGGTAGGGTCAGCGTATGGTGTTGTAAACAACATCACATCTCGGAGTACATGGAGTTCTGATCCTTTCAGGTATTCGAGCCTTTGTCTGCTGATATAACGCCTGCCTGTCAGCCCCACGGTCAGAGGCCCAATCTTTTTTTCTTCCCTCGTTGAAAAGGTCCCAGCGCCACATCGGGGCAACACACTGGCTGCCTATTCTCCTTCCCCACGGAACGCAATCACCGGACAACTCGGCTATAATTCACTCCCTGGCCAGCCCTTTGAAAAGGTGGGCTGCCTCAGTGCTGTTAGCCCAGCAAGATAAATCATGTACTCGAAATTAACTTCCATTGAAAGGAAGGGGTGGAAGAAAAGCCGACTGGTCAGGCGGAGCACGCTAAAGAAAAGATGACTGGAGTTGATAAATGTCATTGCGGATAATTTGGGGGCTGTGATTAAGATCTTATCTAGGTAGGAAGTAAATAGAAAAGACTTAATAAAAGTCCTACCCAGGGATCCGTCCTTATGAACTTGTGAAGTTTTAATTTTTTCTTTTTTTTTTTTTTTTTTTTTGTGTGAATATTGAAGAGAACTCCAGAAAGGTCTTCATTAAAGGGGAAGTTGTTTTCAGGGCACTGCCCAGAGAGCTCTGAAAGGCGCCTGGGTGAAACTGTACGTCTTCCCCCCACTCCTTTTTCTTTTCCAGAGGGGAAAGAAAGCATCTTTGTCTAAAAATTCCTTCAAAAAGTTAAAGGATAAACAACTTGGGGGGGAGCTGATGAGGATTTCTGGGTAACAATCATCTGTTCTTTCTCTGCTCTTTTGCTTTCTTTAATGAATGGCCTTTGCTGCCATAAAATTCCCTACAAATAAAATGCAACCTTATCCCCAGTATGTGTAAGGAAGAGAAGGCAGAGGCCCATTTGTCCATAAACTCACAAACTGCTCACCCAGAAAACATAAAACTACCTCCCATTTTTATAGTGCTGCCCAGAATTTGCTTTTATTGTATTATTAGCAGTAGTTTGCTGGAGTTTTTTTTTTTTTTTCCGTTTTCAACCAATTACTGCAGCAACCTGCAAGCAAGGAGCAGTAAACTCTGTGAACATCTGTGGGGCTGAGTGACAGGGATCCAGAATTCCCTGTCCTGGAGAGGAGGGAGCCTCCCCCCTCCCCTGCCTGTGCTGCTTTTCCAGCTCAGAGGGAGCACAGACACCCCCAACAGCTGGACAGATGTGCGGGCACTTCTGCTGCCTAATGAGAATGGTTAACATTTTATGGAAGAGTGTATCCTGTGATCTGTAACCTCCCTAATCCCAATCTCAGAGGGATGCTGGCCTCAGAGAGGTTTCCAGAACCCTGGAATGCCACCTCCTAAATTACCCAGGCTTCTCATTTACTTCCTCCATGTCCTTTTACTACTTTGCCCACCGCACAGAACGTATTTCAGTATGAAAACTGGGTCATTTGCTTTAGGAAAAAATGATGGAAAGACCCAGCTAAGGGCACACAGAGAGGGGAGGTGCAGAGCCAGGGGTGGTTACCCAGAGTGGGGCAAATCCAGTTTGGAGAATTTGGGGAGATAGAAAAGGAGATCAGTGTGATTTTAACCCCTTTGCATCCCAGAGCTTTTGCTGCTCTAAAAAACAAACTGGAAAAGGCAAGGAGTGTGAGCAGTTACAGCATTTGCCTTTCAGAAAGGCTCTGATACTGAGTAAATTATTAGACAGTGGTGAAGGACAAAAGCAGAACCTGCAAAGCGCTGCTGTAGTGTGGAGGGAGATGTGGGG
>NW_005054449.1:1284184-1286513 GCF_000277835.1 Geospiza fortis
CAGCTGAAGCTGGTTTTCAATGCAGATAAATGTTCTGAGAGCTCAGCGTGGATCTCAGCCCACTAAACACAGCCTCAGACCTGCCCAGCTGCACAGGACCCGATCCCCTTCTGAAATTTGGGAAAGGAAAAGGAGAACCAATGTTGGGGGGCTTTACCTTCCTCTCACTTTGTTATAAAACCCTCCTGGGGGGATCTGCCCTGCTGGCATTGATTTTTAATACCCCCTGCACCAACAAAACTTGGGAAGTACCAATGGGATCTGCAAATTTCAAAGGTGTATACTCTCCTCCATGAAAACATGGATTTTGCAGGGGGGAAATGAAGTTCTGCACTTTCTGTTTGGGGATTCTCTGAGAGGTGATGCAGGTTTCTAAATGGGAATTCACCAAATTGAGGCAAAGTTTGGGGTTAAGTGCTCTAATACCAGGAATATTTGCCCTGGGGAGTTGGTCAGGCACAATTCCCATCATTGTGACACTTGAGCCATGAGAGCTTCTGCTGCTGCAATGAAGGGTTATCTGCATTAAAAAATAATTGTAAAATTACTATAAATGTTGGCAATGAACAGATGCTCTTCTTACGGTGATAACCTGGTTTAGGGTAAATTTTGGGGGAAAACCTCTGAAGGGGTTTCCTCTAGAAAGCAAATTCAAGTGGCTTTTTATGTCTGTAAGTGTAAAAATACCAATGGTTATGATAAAAATTTCAGTGCTAGCTCCCATTTCTAGAGTTACTAATGAGAGGTAATGAAAATGATGAAATAGAACTTCCAGCAGATTTGTTTGAGAGATTTTTGCCCTGAGATACAAACAGCTCTTGAATAGTAAAAAGGAAAACTGTGAGTTTGCAATGCAGCAAATTCATAACATGGGGTTTGTGTCTCTGAGCATTTCCTGCAAGCTCTGCTTTAATGACTGCCAATTTCAGGAATTTCTGTTCTTGCTTTTAAGAAATTTTAAGAAATGCTGGGCACAGTTTCTGAGCTGGCTGCTTCTCTCAGTTCCCATTGATGAAGTCACCTGCCAGGCTTCTGCTTTTTCACACGTGTTTGCTGAAGAAAGTGAAATGTTTTTAGGGATTTCTCCCTGAAATCTAATTTCAAATATAAACTCCAGGCATATTTTAACTCACAAATATTTCCCAGACTGTCAGCATCTTCATTTCCCAATGATTTCATCAGCATGTCCAAATCTCCCTCGTTAATGACTCTGAGAAAACTGTGGACCCAATAAACTCCGTGTCAGGCAGAGAATACAGTGAGGATTGGGAAGTGACAGATAAAGCAAATATCCTGCTCCTAAACAAACACAGCAGGACAGGAGAAGATGACAAATGACGGGATTGTGTCAGCTTGGAAACAGATTGGACTAATGGCATGCTGGACTTTGCACTCCAGGAGATCAATACTCCATCAGGCCAGAGAGCTGCAGCCCCCGTGAGTGGCAGGGCCAGGCAGGGAGATGTGCTGATAGCTCTGCTCTAAAGCCCAGCCTCAGCCTGCAAGGGCACTTCTGGCCACTGGCATTTCCATTCTTCACCCTTCCCTCACGGCTGGAGGCGGCCATGGGGCAGAGTCTGGCTCTTTGTGGAGTTTGGGCGCTGCCAAGTGCAGGGCTTGTGTTGCTCCTCTCCTCCAAACCTTCTCTTTTTATTTTACATATTTTTCCCCCCTGCTCATTTTTTTTTCCATTTCCTCCTTTCCTTTCCTTTCCTTTCCTTTCCTTTCCTTTCCTTTCCTTTCCTTTCCTTTCCTTTCCTTTCCTTTCCTTTCCTTTCCTTTCCTTTCCTTTCCTTTCCTCTTATTCTCCTTATCTCATCTCTTTCTCTCTCATTCTTTCTGTCTTTTTCTTTCTTTCTCCCATTTTTAATCTCTTTCTTCCTCCATCCCCTTCTCTCTTTTTCTCTTATTTTTTCTCTCTTTCTCTCTCTCTCTTTCTTTCTTTCTTTCCCTCTTCTCTTTCTCTCTCATTCTGTCTTTCTCTCTCTTTTAATCTCTTTCTCCTTCCATCCCTTTCTCTCTCTCATTTTTTCTCCTTTTTTCTCTCTCTCCCCCTTTCTCCCTTTTCCTCTCTTTCTCTCTCTTTTCTCTCATTTTTTCTCTCTCTCTCTCTCTCTCTCTCTCTCCCTGCCCCTACAGGAGCTGGGTGACAAGCTGGGTCACAAGTTGGACTCGAGAACCTTTTCCAACCTCTGGGACTGTGGCATTCTGTAAAACCCACACTCCAAAGGGTTAACTGCCTCCTGATAAATTGCACTCTCTTTAATAGCTGTTAGTTGTTTACCTGAGCTAATAAGATTAATGTCGTGCTGAATATGGTGGGGGGGGG
>NW_005054449.1:1286534-1287046 GCF_000277835.1 Geospiza fortis
GGGGGAAATTCCCAACACATGCTTTTAGATTTATATGCTAATCACCAGGAGCAGGGAATTAATGCTGAGGAGGCATGGAGGGAATGCTTTTGCCTGCTCCAGAAATCAGAAAAATGAACAAACTCCAGTGTGGCCTGAGAGATCCCATCCTGTGGATGCTGTGGAAGGGGAATCAGCACGGGGAAGCAGCAGGAAAGCTCCTGTGAGGGAGGGTTTGGAGGATCAGCCTGGAAAATGTGTATTTTTAACTTGGAGAGGTCAGGTTCAGAACCCAGGAGATCCCTCTATTGCTTGTGCTTTTCCAAGGTGTTTATTCAGCTTTTAAGTCTCTTCAGAAGGAGAAGGAAAGGAAGCCTCTGGTGTGCCTATCGCTTTCTCTGTTGATGTTTCTCTCTACCCATTTGATATTTTAGATAAACAGGCATTATCTAACCTGAAGGAACTTTTTGGAAGGCCTAGTGAGTAGTTTTATTGGAGCCTAACAAGCTGCTATTTTAGAAATTATTTATATA
>NW_005054449.1:1287217-1288928 GCF_000277835.1 Geospiza fortis
AGGCAAACAAACTGCTATTTTAGAAATTATATATATATATATATATATATATATATGTATAACTATGGTATGGAAAGGTGGAGTTTATGTGAAGGCCATATAATAAAAAAAAAAAAAAGGCAAATTAAATTCCAAGAAAAATATATAGAAATAAGTCATGGAGAAATTTAGCTATGAACAACATAAATATTTTTCATGGTGTAGGATTTAATTAAAATCAAGTACTCTCAGTTGGCACAGAGGTGCTAAAATGTACCTGGGTTGTAACAACCGATGTGGACGATTTGTAAAATACAATATTTTGGAAATAAATTCGTTTTGGAAAGGCTGGCTCTCACAGGGAGGAGGATAGATGGAGAATTGGGAAGGCTGTGCCATTCCATAAGGGAAGAGCCTGCCCAAACCAGTGCTCCCAGTCCCTCCTGGCCCACCTTGCTGCTGCCCTCTTAATTCCTACCAAGAACACACTCCAGGGCCAGTGAGGAACTGCAAGGGAATTGCTCAGGCATGGAAGTCATCACAGAGCTGGAATTTGCTGTTTAAATCCTTTTTTTGACTGACATCTCTCCCCTCTTTCCAAGAGTCTTGGAGAAGAGGGATTGCTCACCTACCTTGCCTTCATTCCTGAATGCAGGGAGGTTGGAGGAGAGAGTTTCCAGTCGAGGATTGCTGCTCTGAGGGGGCTGACCTGGCTGAAAATCAGATTTTGGAGGTGAATTGTGGGAGGGGGAGCGGGCAGAGAGAAGTTTAGTCTCGGTATTGTCTGGCTGGCTTGGTTACTGCCATGATCTCACTGCTTCTGGTTGTCAGACTGGACTAAAATCATGGAGATGATTTGCTGAGAATGAGAAAGTGAAGCCTTCTCACAAATATTTCAAGTGTTGCCTCTGTTTTCCTGGGTTTTCTTGAACACAGCAATTTAACCCAAACAACAAACAGAAACCCCTCTCTTACTCGCTTTTCTCTTCCCCCCCTGCTCCGTAATTTATGCACAACGTGTGCTGGAGGAAACTGGAGGAAAAGGAGACTTTCACATTTATTTTGGCTTCTCTTCCCTTCTAGGGTTGCTTGGGCCAGAGAAATTGCTCCTCATATGGGTGGGGGAGTGGGGGCAGGCTCAGACAATTCCAAAAAATTCTCCCATCCCTTTCCCCCTTCCCCTCAGCATCAAATGGATTTCTTCACAGAGGCATTAATTTGAGTTAATAAATTAGAGTTAATAAATTGGAGTTAATAAATTGGAGATGAATAAAATATTGTGTATTTGATGTATAAATTGTAGAAATTTACACACCTTATTTATCCATATTTGGTGTATAAATTGGAGATGTATAAAATAAATTCGAGCTAACTCCCCTCTCAGGTAGCTCAGAGGAATCTGCTAATTTAGTTTTCTTTAGGAAAATCAGAAACCATGGGCTTGGCTGTGACCAAAGGATCCCTCACTTGTGCACCGGGGATCTGTGTGTGTTTGTGTGCGTGTGTGGCACGAAATTTGGCGTTTTCAGGAGGATTTTGTCTCAAGCAGGAGCTCAGAAAGGGGCAGGATGCCCATCCCGAGCTCTCGGTGCTGTCGGGCAGCAGCAGCAGCAGCAGCGAGTTCTCGCAGCGAGGGAAGTTCCTGAGTGGCCGAGTAAAAACGCCTCGAAGGCGCCGCTCTCGTTTGGTTTTTTTTTTGGTTGTTTTTTTTTTTTTTTTTGGGTTTTTTTTT
>NW_005054449.1:1289298-1298425 GCF_000277835.1 Geospiza fortis
CCCTGCACAGCATCCCTGCATCCCCCTGCACAGCATCCCTGCATCCCCTGCACAGCATCCCTGCATCCCCCTGCACAGCATCCCTGCATCCCCCTGCACAGCATCCCTGCATCCCCCGACATCCGAGCTTCCCTGCTGGCTTCCTGCAGGGATTCTGCATGGATTCCTGTGTGGATTCCTGTGTGATTGTGCATAGATCCTGCATGGATTCCTGCATGGATTCCTGTGAGAATTCCTACATAGGTTCCTGTGTGGATTCCTGTGTGGACTCCAGAATGGATTCCTGCACGGATTCCTGCGCGGATTCTTGCTTGATTCCTGAATGGATTCCTGCATGGATTCCTGCACGGATTCCTGCATGGATTGTGCATGGATTGTGCATGGGTTGTGCATGGATTTCTGCATGTATCCTGCGTGGATTCCTGTGTGGATTCCTGCATGGATTTCTGCATGGATTCTACACAGATTCCTGCACGGATTCCTGCACGGATTCGCATGGGCTCCCTGCATGGATTCTGCATAGATTCTGCACGGACTCCAGCATGGATTCTGCATGGATTCCTTCATGGATTTCTGCATGGATTGCTGCAGGAATTCCTGCATGGATTCCTGCATGAATTCTGCATGGATTCAGCACAGATTCCTGCATGAATTCCTGCATGGACTCCTGCTTGATTCCTGCATGGATTCCTGCACGGACTCCATGCTGCCCCAGCAGGACGAGCCCTGCCCTGGCTGTGGCTCTTCCCGAGCATCCCCAGCCGGGTCTGTCTGTCCCTTGCCCGGGTCTGTCTGTCCCTTGCCCGGGGCAGGGACAGGATGAATGAAGTGCCACCGGGCCAGCTCCCACAGTGGCGGCCCATTGTGCTGCCAGGCAGGAGATCTGGGCATGGGCTCGTCCCTTCACAAGCCTTCTTAATTATCTTTCACAAATTCCAGCTCAGAATGATATTTCAATCCAATTTCTTCCTAAATATTCATGTGCTGGTTTGTTGGGATGCTGAGCAGCCGGGGATGGGGAGAAGTGGGAGGAATCTGACAATTTTAAGTGTAAATATTAAGAGCTTGGATGGGGTAGAAGGAGAACTGAAAGCCACCTCTTCTCAAAGACATGTTTTATGGTTAGTTTTCTTCCTTCCTTCCTTTTAACTATTTTTAATGCAGCATAAAGTGAAGTGCAGCTATTTGACCAGATTCAACAAGTGAAAGGCTGTGAAGATCTGTTGGGGAAAGCTGTTTGATGATAAAAACATTCCTGTAATTAAAAATCAGCTGTTCCATTTCCCCCTTTTCGCCCCTGCTCCCTTCTCTTTTCTCTCTGTTTTCCAATATAGATCCAAATATTTTATTCTGTGTTAAGGAAGCTGCTGGGTGACTCCTTAAGGCATTGGATGATGTTTTGGGAAATCTTCCATTTTTTTGGTGACCAAGTGGAGATACCCGAGTGAGGCTGCAGCTTTTTTCTCCCAAATTCTCTTCAAGCCTTTCCCTTCTCTCCCAGTTTACCCATGAAACCAGGTGGTCCCTTCCCAGCACTGACCCATGGTAGCCCTGTGGTCTCCCCTCCAACAGATGCTGAATTCCCCTGGGATGGAAACTTGGCAGGTTTGTGGAGGTGCTGTCTGAAGAGCAGGGCATTAATTCATCTCTCTAAAGGTGCTTTGTGCAACCAAACCCCTCCAGGGCCTCTAAGAGCAATGTTCAGGCTTTTAATATCAGGCTTCTGTGTCCCAGAGGAGCCTGGGGAAAATAGAAATACTTTTAAGAGTCAGGTTCTAGTTAAAAAAAAAAAAAAAAGCCAACACACCAAACCCAAAATAATTAAAAAGATGGATGCAGTCTGGTTCGGGCCTTTTGTTTATTCAGCATTATTTAATTTCACAAATATTAAGTTTCCCTTTTCCATCATCAACACCTCTCCCACGGGATGCAGGTGGCCACCAGTTCCATTCTTCTGAAGCCTCATTATTCTCACCAGTTGCTCACTTTGACTTACGGAATCCCCAGAGCGTGGAACAAGTGTAAATATCGTTGTGAAGCCCTTCCACCCTCCAAACTCTGGTGGTAGACAAGAGCTGGGACACTCAGGAGGCTGCAGGGCAGGTTGGATATTGAGACAACTCCCTCTAAACCTCCTTGCCAGGAAGCAAAGCCCAGAGTGAGCAGTGTGACCAGGCCAGCTGCAGTAACAGGGAGAAGAAATAGGAGAAATACAGAAATACAGAAATTCCTGAGGGATTTCTGCCATGAGCAGAGCTCTCTCCTCACTGGTGTTTTTGCAGCGCTGAGGGACACGGTGCCTGCTGCTGATCACCCAGAGCACTCATGGAACATGAGGGGCAGGAGGATGTGGGCACAAGGGGGTGATGGGGAACACCCCGGATGAAGTGGGAATGGGGAGGGATGTGGGACACCCCTCACCCTGTGTTTCTGGGGGTGTTTCCTCAGCAGAGCCCACCCCAGGCTCAGAGAACAGCACTGCTGCTCTCACACAGTGGAATATAAATAATAATATAACATAACATAACATAACATAACATAACATAACAATAACAATAAATAATATAAATATAATAATAAATATAATAAATATAATATAATATAATATATATATTCGTTGAGGTTTTTCCTCAAAGAATATTTCGGTGAAAGTTGGGGAGAGGCACTGAACCAACAAACTTGGTGTAATTCATTACTTTCTCTTTAAATACTTTAAAACACTTTAAATACTATAACTATAAAAATATATTTGCTGTTGATTTTCATATTCTGTGCTTTTAAAGCCTCAAGTAAAATAGAATGTGATTCCTAAGGAAACATGGAGGGAGCTCTGGGTTGTAGCATCAGATGAACCTCAGGTGGATGCTGAGTTCTTTTAAAGAAACACAGCAAAGGGGAAAAATGGGACTGTCAGGAACCTGAGGCTGAGGAACAGGCACTTGGAAATATTTCCTGAACCTCACAGTTTTACAGGAGGGTTTATAACCCTGGCACCATAGTGGGAGGGTGATTTGGTATGAAAACCCTGTTTGACTCATGGGCTTGTGGCAAAATGAGCTCAGCCACAAGACTTCAATCATTTCATGTGTGGACGTTAAGCTGTGAGTGTTGGAAGTGTCATCCTGGTTGTTCCCTCTCCAAAGAACAGCTCTTTGCTATTTAGATTAGCAAGAGGAAATAATAAACTCGTTACCATGTCAAAAATCTCTTGTTGGGAAAAAGCTTCGTGGTCTCCTCCTTTCAGTTTGGTGTGTGGCAGTGATCAGTGCTGAGAGGGCAGGATGGGAACGATCAGGAGCAGCCTGGGATGGCCTGGCATTGGGAATTCTCTCCTCATTCCCAATATAAAGTGTATAAAACCAGGAAAACATCACAAGATTTGACTGCAGCTCACACACAGGTGAGAAACCAGGCCCAGTGCTTGCAGTGGGGTTTGTGGATATTCCCAGCCTGCAGAGGAAAAAAGGATAAATGGGATTTCCTACTAGAAAGTATTCCTGCTAATGATAACACAGATTTTTGTTGCACCTATTTATTTATTTATCCCAAAGCCGTGAAACCCCGCGCAGGCCGCAAACGTTCCTGCGAAACAAAACAAGCCAACGAGGAGCAATGGGGGGAAAAAGCTCCTTGATAGGGAACAAAAACATTTTTGTTGAGGCCTAATAGAAGTTTGAGCTTTGTCTTAAAGCTCTCCCCAGCCTGCAGTGCCTCTCAGCGCTTATTGAATAAGTGAAATGAAGCCCTTGGCGGGAGCGAGCGAGTGTGGGACAAAGGGCAGCAGTGAAAAATGAACACAGTTTCAAACTGCAGAGAAACAGATGTGAATCTGCAGCGGGGAGAGAGAGCCAGGAGAGCCCAGCACGGCCACCAGAGCACAGGCAGCCTTGGGAAAAAAAAAAAGGAAAATATTTCGCTCGTTGCGCTTCTGCCGCCATACGGGACTTGGCGGGCTTGGCATCCTCATCCTAATCCTTGTCCTAATTCTCATCCTAATCTTCATCCTCATCCTCATCCTCTCCCTGGGGAGGGTATGGAGAGGTCACATCCCAAAGTGTGGGGAACAGCTGAGGGGTTTTGGGGAATGGGCATCAAAAGGGCCAGGGCAGGGCGGGGAGAAGGAGAAGGAGAAGGGGAAGGAGAAGGAGAAGGAGAAGGAGAAGGAGAAGGAGAAGGAGAAGGAGAAGGAGAAGGAGAAGGAGAAGGAGAAGGAGAAGGGGAAGGTGGGTGCTTATTAAGGCCTGCTAATGTTGGTGATGTATTGAGTGAAACATCATGAAAAATGAAAGCAAATCCTCCCATAATCTTGACAGAACAAAAGGCTTTCAGTTAAAATAGAAAAATGCTACGGCGGCATATATCAAACATAACTTTTATATTAAATGTGCATGTGGTAGAATATGGATCACATTAGAAGAAATGTTGTTTGGCTTTTTTTTTCTTTTTTTTTTTTTGCCTTTAACAAGCACCTAAAGCTCTTGCTTGAGAAATATTTGGACAGTGCTGCTTTCTCCTGGCAAAATTAGATTTTCTTTTGTTTTTTAATTGTGAGGGATTTGCCCATCTGCACTTGGAAGAGAAAAAAATTTTGCTCATCAGTCATTAACTACAAGGTTTACATGTCTGGCCTGAGTGAAAGTAGCTGGACTTCTCATTCATCTTCCCCTGACAGGATAAACCCAATATATTGAAGCAGTTCTTTCTTGCTTTTAAAAATCCCACCTCTCATAACCAGCCCGTGGTATCAAATTTATCTGATGGCTCCATCTCTTTGAGCACAACTTCCCCAATTCTAATTACTGCAACCTTTTGTTCTAAGAATAATAAAATATAAGCCAGAGCTGGCACAGGAGCAAAGTGCCCCCTGACAAAAGTCAAGGGCTTGCAGAGAAAACAGAGTTCCTCCTCAGAGCCCAGTAGCAGCAGCAGTTGTTTCCTTTAATGCATTTAATTTGTCACAACTGGAGAAAAAGTGTTTTAAAAGACTTTCTCTCTTTAAAAAGCAGTGTATTCCTCTGGCTCATCCTGCCTGGTGCTGCTGCTGTCATCTTGGCAGGGAGGAGAATTCATGTATTAGTTTAGGGCTCAAGCAACATAAACAAAACTCAAGTGGCTGGAGGGAAAAAAGGATCATTATGTGAGGGGGAAAAAAAAAAATTAAACATCTTGACTCAACAAATGCTCCAGCCCTGTCTTATACCAGACTGTCTGTGTGCCAAGTTACAAAAAAGTCATCTGACTTGGGAGGGGAGAAAGGGAAATGGGGTTGTGTTTCCATGTGCAGAAACGTAAGACAGGGGAAAGTGGAAAGGATTTTTCTAAATATAATTCTTTACAGCTCTCTCTTTTTTTTTTTTTTTTCCTTTTTCTGTCTTTAAGAGGGTTTTGCTGTAAATACAGTTGTGCCAAATGCAAATGAGTGTTGAAAAGGAAGTTGGAGTTCTTTTAGGGTGGTGGGGGGAGTTAAAGCCAAACTCAGGATTGAGAGACCATCACGTGCTGAGCCCTCTTCTAGAAAGAAACCGTGACAGATTGGAGGGAAAAGATTTCTCTATCCATCTTGTTATGTCACCTCTTATAAATCAACATATCTTAATTAATTACATTCTTTTCATAGCGAGACTTTAAAATTGATGAGGGTGTGCCAGTGTGTATTTATTGCTCATTAGCTGCATGACTCTACAGAGTTTCTGTACTCTATTCCCACATGTTTCAGAACTCTGCAGCTCGCTGTGGACATCTCATTTTACTGGCTCTGGGGATAATTGTCTCCGTCACGGTGACTTAATTGTGCTGCCATCCTGCAGCAGACATGGGAGAGGCAGAAAATGATTCTCTGTGTGTGTCTGTATGTGTGTGTGTGTGCATTTTTACCTGTCTCATAAATATCTGTGCATTAATGGCTGTTCACAGAGACCTCAGACTGATTCCACTTAGGGACAGCAGCATATCTGAGATGGCAGATGTGTGGGGGTTTTTTTGGCTGATTTGTCTCATTTTTAAATCACTGATTTTTAAATTACTGATTTTGGCTGATTTGTCTCATATTTAGTCAGTGGAAAAGGGTTAATTCTTGGTGATAGCAGGAGTTGATCTTCCTTAGAAGTGCAGAAGGTCGCACATTAAATATTTCTCTCTCATCATGATGCACCAAAATTTCCTGAAAACCAAACAGAAATGAAACTGAAATGCATCTTGAATTTTCAAGTAATAGCAGAGCATGTTTGATACGAGCTGCAGAGGTTGATTTGAGCCACAAAACAAGGCAGAAGGGAAGTGAAGCAGCCTGGAATTGTGCTGTGGGTGCAGAGCTCTGGGCTCATCCTGGATTTTGGAGGAGCCATCCCAGAAATGCTGAGGGAAGGGACAGCACAGAGAGTTTCCCAGAGCACAGGGAGAGAGCAGCAGATGGAAAGTGTCAGTGAGTGAGGGCACTGCTGCTGCTGCAGAACGGGCAGGGGAAGGGATGGGGGAAAAGAGAGGGGGAAGAGGCCAGTGAAAGATGGATTGCACTGGAGAGAGACTGAAAAAGGAGTGGGGAAGGGGTGTGTATGTGTGGGGTTTTTTGGCTGATTTGTCTCATTTTAAAATTAAATATTTAGTCAGTGGAAAAGGGTTAATTCTTGGTGATAGCAGGAGTTGATTTTCCTTAAAGTGCAGAAGGTCACACATTAAATATTTCTCTCTCATCCTGATGCACCAAAATTTCCTGAAAAATCAAATAGAAATGAAACTGAGTTTTTAAATTTTAATTAATTTCTTTAATTTTTAAGCAATAGCGGAGCATGTTTGATACGAGCTGCAGAGGTTGATTTGAGCCACAAAACAAGGCAGAAGGGAAGTGAAGCAGCCTGGAATTGTGCTGTGGGCGCAGAGCTCTGGGCTCATCCTGGATTTTGGAGGAGCCATCCCAGAAATGCTGAGGGAAGGGACAGCACAGAGAGTTTCCCAGAGCACAGGGAGAGAGCAGCAGATGGAAAGTGTCAGTGAGTGAGGGCACTGCTGCTGCTGCAGAACGGGCAGGGGAAGGGATGGGGGAAAAGAGAGGGGGAAGAGGCCAGTGAAAGATGGATTGCACTGGAGAGAGACTGAAAAAGGAGTGGGGAAGGGGTGTGTGAGTGCAGCTGAGCTGGCTGCACAGTGGGGAACACACTGTGCCTCAAAAAAGAGCAGAATTCAGTTTAAATTTGCCCACGGACAACGCAGACAACTTTCAGCATTTGCACCAAGATCCTGACAGATCTGGTTTCTAAAATACCCAATGAATAGGGCAAATAAATCCTGGGGTTTATTTTTTTTTTAATCCCCTTTTAAACCTGGGTCTCCCTCATCTGTGACCCACCTAAAACAACCCCACCTAGGCAGGAGCAGTGGCCCTGGGGCAAAAAACCCCAGTTCTGGAGGGGTTTCAAAACCCCAATTCCCTGCTGGAGGGAGAGCAGGGAGGGTTTCCCATTCTGACAGGATTTACCTGCAGTTAATGATTTTAACCATTTAAAATGGTTAAATCCCCATTTTCACCAGTCCTGTTCTCTTGCCACCACGTTTAGCTGCTTTGAGGTGAAGCTTTTTGGAGAAAAACTGAGAAAACTTGGCCAAAACTTCCTGCCAGGTGTACCTGAGACTTTCTCTGTCTGCTTGGGACTTAAAAATGATGAGTGGCAGCAGGCAGCACCCACTGGGTGAGCTCAGGGTGAGCCTGTTCTGGATCCTGGGTGGGGAGGAGGAGGAGGAGAAGGAGGAGAGGGGAGCAAGGTCAACCCCAGCCTCAGATCTCCAAGCCTGAGTCTCTCAGCCTCTCATCACCTGTGAGAGCTCCCCCAGCGCTGCTTTCTGGGTGCTGAAAGATCCCTTCTGTCACAGCCCTGGGCCCTGAGCTCCCAAAAGCAGCGGGGTCAGCTCCCAGCTAGAATTTGTTTTGCCCAAACACCAAATTTCTGCACCGAGGGCCAGCAACAACCTGATAGTGGAAAGCAAACATCTGGACCTCAAGAGAAAAGAGTCATTCCTGATTTAGCTTCTGGGAAAAATTCCTTCTTTTTCCTATAACTGATTTTTTATAAAATCTGCTACCTACAAATGAGTATTTTGCCAAGTGCTAAAGTGTTTTCAGTTTTCTGCTGTAAAATACAAAAATATGCTTTAATAATTTGTTTAGGACTCTTATTTCTTAATCTTTTTACTTTGAGGTGCTGTGCCTGTGGTTTAATTGCTTAACTTTGTCCATATGAGATTAAATTCCCTTAAATGAAGCATCCTGGCCCCTCTCAGCCCAACCTGGGACCGGGATGGGATGGGATGGGATCAATGGGATGGGATGGGGATGAGGATGAGGAAGAGGAGGATGAGATGAGGATGAGGATGAGAATGAGATGAGGATGAGGACAAGGACGAGGATGGGGATGAGGATGAGGATGAGGACAAGAATGAGGATGAGGATGGGGATGAGGATGGGGATGAGGACAAGGATGAGGATGAGGATGAGGATGAGGATGAGGATGAGGATGAGGATGAGGATGAGGATGAGGACAGAATGAGGATGAGGATGAGGATGAGAAGAGAGAGAGGACAAGGACGAGGACAAGGGTGGGGACAATGACGTGAGGATGAGGATGAGGACGAGGACGAGGATGAGGATGAGGATGAGGATGAGGATGAGGATGAGGATGAGGATGAGGATGAGGATGAGGATGAGGATGAGGATGAGGATGAGGATGAGGATGAGGATGAGGATGAGGATGAGGACGAGGACGAGGATGAGGATGAGGATGAGGATGAGGACGAGGACGAGGATGAGGATGAGGACGAGGACGAGGATGAGGATGAGGATGAGGATGAGGATGAGGATGAGAACAAGGATGAGGATGAGGACGAGGACGAGGATGAGGATGAGGATGAGGATGAGGACGAGGACGAGGATGAGGATGAGGATGAGGATGAGGATGAGGACAAGGATGAGGATGAGGATGAGGATGGAGTCAGGCGCATCCCGCGGGGGCTGCCCAGGCAAGGCCAGCCGGGGCGCTGATTCCAGGAGATGCCGCATCTCTCCCCGCTGCGCAGCCCCGTTGCGCAGGTTGAACTGAAGGTTCCCATCCTCCCTCTGGGGCGGGAGGAAGGCTGCAAG
>NW_005054449.1:1298895-1299139 GCF_000277835.1 Geospiza fortis
GTGGGTGCTGCCCCGCGGTTCCGAAGTGCCGCCCGCGGGAGGCGCAGCGCCAGCGCCCGCGGCCGCCTAATTCACTAAATGCTGGGTGCCCGCTTTGTTTGTGTGGAGCTCGCAGCCCTATTGATGTCAAGCAGGCTGTTAAAAAGCATAATGACATGGCATTAGAGACCCCGAGAGCAATTAACAGGCTGCTTAATTAGCAAAAGGAATTAGAATTTGAGTGGCTGATCTTTGCTTAAAGACT
>NW_005054449.1:1299149-1313626 GCF_000277835.1 Geospiza fortis
AAAAAAAAAAAAAAAAAAAGCTGGAGCAGTTATCTGATTATGCATTGATCGCACGGCTAACCCTGTCCTTGGGTAATTCTCGTCCCTCCATTGTGGGCTGTGAATATAAAACTGTTTAAATATTCTGACCTGCCCCGAGAGCTCAGGGGGGCTGGGGAGGGTCCCAGGCTGGGCAGGGGGCTGGGGGTCAGCACATGGGGATGGCAGCAGGGATGTCCTGGCAGCCTGAAAAACCAAAAAAAAGTGTCAAAAACACCCCCAAAAAACCAGCTGGAAAAATGGAGAAGGGTCTGGAGGGGCCACACGAGGAGAGGATGAGGGGGTTTGGTTTGTTCAGCTGGAGGAGAGGGGCTGAGGGGCTGCAGGGACAGCTCAGATCTCTGCTCTGGGACAGGGACACCCCCAGGGAACCCCTGGAGCTGGGCCAGGGGGGTTCAGGTTGGATTTTGGGAAAGGTTCATCCCCCAGAGGGTGCTGGGCACTGCCCAGGCTGCCCAGGAATGGGCACAGAGGCTGCCAGAGCTGCAGGAGCTGCCAGGGGTGCCCAGGGTGGGATTTTGGGGTGATCAATGATCCTGAGGGTCCCAGGAGCTGTCAGGGGTGCCCAGGGTGTGACTTTGGGGTGATCAATGACCCTGAGGGTCCCTTCCAGCTCAGGACATTCTGCATTTCCATTTTCCCCTCTCTCCCCGTGCCTGGGCCATGGTGTGTGGGTGTCAGTGCCAGCAGAGCCGCCCCTCACCCCTGTGTGCCACTGTCCCGGGGATCTGGGCACGGGCAGGACCCCTCTGCCAGGGGAAGGGGCAGTTTTGGGATGAGGATGAGAGGGAATGGGTGGGTCAGAGTGAGTTTCTCACTGGGACAGGTGGGGATGGATCCCCCAGGAGTGCCCAGCCATGCTCGCTGCCCAGCTGGAGCAGCAGAGGAGCCCCCAAAAATGGATTTTTCCACAAAAAATGTATTTTTTCCACAAACTCCCCCTGCCCCCAGGGATGGATTTCACGCAGAAATTCTCCCGCTGTGTTTGC
Organism: Geospiza fortis; assembly: GCF_000277835.1. Taxonomy (NCBI): domain Eukaryota; kingdom Metazoa; phylum Chordata; class Aves; order Passeriformes; family Thraupidae; genus Geospiza; species Geospiza fortis. The sequence goes on from NW_005054449.1 coordinate 1,300,178, forward strand.
TCTGCCTGCTGAGGGGTTTGAGCCGCCCCAAACCTGTCTCCACTCTCTCCCTCCCCAAATCATTGTGGGAGCAGGGAAGGGCTGGTGGGAAGGGCGAACACAAAAATATATTTATTTTTGGTGGTGTGTGCAGCAAAACAAACACATCCAAAGAAAAGAAAATGTACCAGAGGAAAAAGCGAGTTATAAATGTGAGTTATAAAAGGGAAGGTCAGAGGCAATGCTGACAGAATTTCTTGGGTTTTAATTTTAATTTTTTTAATTTTAACCTGGATGTGACACCTGCCTGAGCTCGCTGTGCTTTTGGCAGGTGCTTCCCTATTTCTGTGTGGCACTGAGTTATTAAAAAAACCATTAATGCCTGTGTTTGGACTTGCCAGAGTTCCACCTTCCCGAATTCTTTTTTCTTTTATATTCTCTTTGCTGCACATAATTTTTGGTCTTATTGGGAAGATATTATTTCCCCACTTCTCGATGCAGCAAACACATAAATTTTTATGGATTTGTGAGAGTGAAGAGACAGAATTAACCTTTCCAAGGCAGGGAATTCTGCTGGAGCCAGTAGAGTTTTCATTGTTTTACTTGCAGAAGTTTTGTTTGACCCAAGCCTGATTGTGTTTAGTTCCTGTCAATTTGAGTTTGGAAATGTTAGTTCTAAACATAACCACCCAGTCACTAAAAGGCCACCATTGTTTATTGTTTTCCTTTTAATAATCTTATTTTTTCCTGTCTTCTAGATGGCTACAAAGAGAACTAAAATCAGCTCCATGCCCCCAACTTAGTTATAAAACATCTATATTAGATTTTGGGGTTTTCTTTCTATAGATGCTGTCTGGGAGTTGTGCTGTGGGATCCTCTTCCAGTGATCCAAGTTCCAGTGAGAGGCTGATGAGTTTTTAATGCCCTCGAAATGAGTAAATTGTGATTTGGGTTACAGTAAATCTCTGCTTACAGGGAAATGATTCTGTAGGGAAGTATTTATTGCCTCGCTCGGAGTTAGTGTGAGAGAGATCAAATATGTGTTGTATTTCACATTGTGTTTGAGTGAAATATTGGAGATATTATCAGACTGAAGTTAATCAGCTACTCCTTGGCTCACTGACCCCTCAGATTCCCTCCTTTCACACTTTTCCTCCTGAATGCAGCAGTTTTTTGTTTGTTTGTGTGATTTTTTTTTGAAGCTGGGTCGTTTCTGTTGTCATCATCTTTGCCTTAATTTTATTTTTATTTTGCCTTTAGAAGTACAAGTCCCTAAAATAGAAAAAGAGGGAAATGCCTGCACTCGAGTTTTTCATATCAGGAGGTTGTGTGATGCAATTGCCAGGGAAATTTCGAAGCTGACATTCCAAGGTCTTGATCCAGACATCAGCTCCGTGTAGGCAGAGCTCTGCACTCATGATTTAATTGGGATTTCTTGTCTCTTCAGGGATCTGTCCAGACGGGCACCAGGCTGCTAGCAGAGAAAAGCCTGTGTTGCACACAAGCATTTTCCTCATCTTTCTACTCTCATGACATATTTCTCCCAGAAAAAATGCTGAATCTTTTCCAATAGCTGCTAAAGTGTATTTGAAATAAAAAAAAATCTCATCCCTCCAGAGGCTTCCCTCGCTGATAAATGGACTATTATGCTGTGCAGCCAAAGGAGATATTCATATCTTCCCAAAATTGAAAGAACATATTAATAACTGATCTTGTGTCTTAAATAAATTCCACATTAAGTCGAATAAAACATATTTTTAAGGAAAGGAAATGACAGGCCCACATTTGATACGCATCACTGGGTGAATGAGTGTGTAAAGTTATGCTCATGTTTAAACATTTGTGGGATGAAAAATGAACTGCTCAGGCTTTGCTCTTGCTTCAATCCTGGGCAACCTTTGACTTTCTCAAAGCCTTTACCATGAAGATAACCAGAATTTCTTGAGAAAGGTTTTACTGAGGGTTGTTTCTGGTCATCAGGAGTTGGTTGTGAAGATAACCAGAATTTCTCTGAAAGGTTTTCCTGAGGGTTTTTTTCTGGTCATCAGGAGTTGGTTGTGAGAAGGAGAAGCAACCACCCAGCTCAGTGATACCTGAGCCACACCAGTCACTTAAATGGGATATTAGGGAGAAATTCTTCCCTGTGAGAAGCTGTGGCTGCTCCTGGAACCCTGGAAGTGCCCAAGGCTAGGTTGGATGGGGCTTGGAGCCATGTGGGATAATGGGAGGTGTCCCTGCCATGGCAGAGGATGGAATTGGATTGAAACCCCAATTTTCAGGTCCCTTCCAAGCCAAACCATTCCAGGATTCTGTGATCCCCTCTGGTATTCACTCACTCAGGTGTTTTTATTTCTTTATAGGTTCTCTTTATTTCTTTATTAATAGTTGCCCAAGACCTTTGTGCTCTCTGGGGGAGGAAAGAGAAAAAGGGAACAAAATTCCAAACAGTGCAAGTTTAAGGCCAGGAGGGAGGGAATTTCAATTGAGTTGGTGGAGTCATACCCTTGTAGGTAATCTTGACCTAATTAGTCTAATGGAACATAGTCCAGCACTAAGCATCCGCGCTCCGATTTTTCAAGAAGCAAAGATTAAATTTAAAGAGATTAAGCAACTTTTTTTTTTTTTTTTTTTTTTTTTTTTGCCCCCCTCTGCAAGATATTAGCTGTTCAAAAATGACAAAAATGTCTTTAAGCCTCTCTGAAGGAAGGGTGACCAAACAAGGCTGCCTTTTGTTCAGATCCAGGGCTGGCTCGCGAGCGCGGAGAGGTGGTGTCCGGTCACCGTGTGCGGGACCAGGGACACGACTTATCCATGGCCAGCAAAGCCAATCAGCCCGGGAATTAGCAGGGGGATTAGGAGCTGGAGTTGCCAGTGCAGCAGGGAAATCACTGGCCACCCACCAGGCCTGCTGGAGAGAGGAGTTTGTGAAAGGTTTCTCTAAAAAATGCGGGGTGATGTTCTCAGTGCTGGTGGGTTGTGGTGCTGGCGGACCACCTTGGCTTCTGCCTGTTCTTGTGGGCTCTGAAATGAATTCAAGCTCCTAAATCTCACTTTTGGTGGTTCTGAGAGTTTCAGACAGGCTGAGAGTGCTGATGATTCACGGAATTCACAGAATGACCAGGTTGGGAGAGACCTTCAAGACCATCAAGTCCAACCCAGCCCCAGCCCCTCAACTCAACCCTGGCACCCAGTGCCACATCCAGGCTTTGTTAAACACACCCAGGGATGGTGACTCCACCACCTCCCTGGTTCCTGGGAATTCCCAAAATTCCCCCAAATTCAGAGAATTCCCCCAGATTCTCAGAATGGGCAGGTTGGAAACTACCTTCAAGATCATCGAGTCCAACGCAGCCCCAACCCTTCAACTAAATCCTGGCACCCAGTGCCACATCCAGGGATGATGACTCCACCACCTCTCCAGTTCCTGGAATCCCCAAAATTCAGAGAATTCACAGAATTCACAGAATTCTACCATCAAGTCCAACCCAACCCCAACACCTCAACTCAACCCTGGCACCCAGTGCCACATCCAGGCTTTGTTAAACACACCCAGGGATGGGGACTCCACCACCTCCCTGGGCAGAACATTCCAGAACTTTATCACCCTTTCTGTGAAAAACTTTCTCCTAATCTCCAACCTGTATTTCCCTTGGTGCAGCTTAAGGCTGTGTCCTCTGGTTCTGAGAAAGAGCCCAACCCCACCTGAGCACAGCCACCTTTCAGGAGTTGTAGATGTTGAGCACAGAGGAGAAAAGGCTTCAGGGAGAATTTAGTGCAGCCTTCCAGCACCTGGAATGCTGGAAAAAAGGAGAGGGACTTTTTATATGGGCAGAATGTGACAGGAGTAGGGGGAATGGGTTCAGACTGAAAGGGGAGGAATTTAGGTTGGATATTGGGATGGAATTCTCTGTGAGGGTGGTGAGCTCTGGCACAGGGTGCCCAGAGCAGCTGGGGCTGTCCCTGGATCCCTGGCAGTGCCCAAGGCCAGGCTGGACAGGGCTTGGAGCAGCCTGGGACAGTGGGAGGCATCCCTGCCATGGCAGGGGTGGCACTGGGTGAGATTTAAGTTCCCTTCTGACCCAAACCTGCTGTGATTCTTCATGACAGGCACATGGGAAAGAGAAATTTTTGAAGTGTCTGCCCAGGAAGGAAGTGAAGGTGCTGATTTTGGAGATGGTCAGTTGTTAATCTATTAACGTTCCACTTGAGGGGACAAAAGCTGGTCATGAATTCACAGCACAGTGGGGACTTCAAACGATGATTGTAGGTCTGAGTCCATGGCATCGTCCTAAACATTTTCCTCTTGTTCCTGGCTGGGGTCTGTGTGAGTTCTGTGGAGTAAGAATGAAGCAGGATGTGTCCAACCTGACTGAGAGAGGGTGGATGGATTTTACCATCCAAACTGGTAGAAATAATCAGATTTTCTAACAGCGCTTCTGAATGAATTCTGTCTGTGCTCAAACATGAGAGCCTCACATCATCCCAGCCAATGCCAATGTGGATTTTTTTTTAAAGTGTGATGATTTTCCTAGATTTATTTTGGTTGATTTGTGTTTTGAGGGCTGGAATTAAACAGCATGACTGTCTGAGGATCACTGGTAATTCCAGGGCTTGTATTGCCTGATGAGAACCAGGTATTTCCATGTTACCTACAATTCCCCCAAAGGGGTGAAGCACAGAACTGCAGCACAGATACTGTTCAAATTTCAGCAGAAACAATAAGAAGAAAAAGATAGGAAAAAAATAGAAAAAATAGAAAAAATAGAAACCAGCTACCTGAGTCTTCCTTTTACCTGCTGGTTAAAAATAACCTTGATTTTCTTTTCCCTGAAATCAGAACCTCAGAGAAATATCTCTAAGCATTTTACCTCTCTCTGCTCTCAATCCTAACAAACATCTTAAAAGAACAATCAAAGAAACTTCTAGAAACAGCAAATCAAAAATTAAAAAAAACCCTCACAACTCTCCATACTCCACAAAAATAATAACAACAGAACTCACCAAAAAACCATATTTCAAATATAAAAAATTGAAACACATAACAAAGTATTGCCCAAAATTTACAGAAAATACAAAAGCACCAAACCATTACCCAAAACACAGAATAAAACCCCGCTATTCAAATCAATACTATTCTAAATATAACACAGATAGAAATCTTTTAGTCCCTGTTGATGATCTTCAGACCCTGGCAATCAGAAAATGCAGCTAAACCCTGGCTAAAACTCAGTTCTGTGCTCATTCCTTTCTCTGCTTTGCTTTTCATGATTTGAAATTTCAACCCTTTGGAGAGATTTCAATTCTAGAAACCATTGCATGCAATTAAAAAAAAAATTAGGTGTTCTTTACATCCCTCCTCGCAAAACTATTGGCTGTTCTCTGCTTTACTGCTCTGGGGGGATGATGTCTGCCATCATATCCCAAAAATATATATGGGACTGGAGTGGTGTGGGTTGGAGGCACTCAGTGTGAGGCTGTGCTGTCCAGAGAAAGGAGAACTGCTCTGCCAGAGATAAATCCCCTGGGAGATGTTTGCTGTTGGGAGGTGTTGATTTGAATGTCAAGGTTATGGCATGGGGAGGGCACCCTGCTCAGCAAACCTGGGCTGGCCCCAGTCGCTGCCGCTGGTTCCCAGTAGCTCATGATTGAGTCAAGTGACCTGGGAAGCTTTTAGGAGTGGTTTTGTGTTTGTTTAATCTCTAGTTTTTTTAGGTTTTGCTTTGTTTTTCTGCACAGCTTTGGGCTCTGAGCAAAGCAGGAGTGTCTCAGTTCAGAAAGTGTTGTTAGAAACCTGGTGAGGAACCCTCTGGATGCAGCAGATTTTGTGGGACTGGAAGGATTTATTTATCCATCCCAGACTGTTTTAAGGATTTATTTATCCCAGACTGTCCATCTTCTAAAGTGGGAAGGTTGTGAGACCCTCAGCACTGCCTGCACAATCCTACGGGTGAAGCCTCACCCGTCCCTAAAATTTATCCATGCAAAAGAATAAGTGTTCCCAGCACCTTTATGAAATCCCAATTCTACCAGTAGGGTTTTCTTTTTTTCTTAACAAACCCCTTGACTGTGAAGCCTCAGCTGAAACACTTCTTGACCTTTCCAAGTGAATCGGCGAGACACCGACCATGTGAGGTGGGTCATATGGAACAGATTTAGACACAAAACTCATATCATCCCACCAGAGGAATGCAAAGTCCCTCCAGATCCCTTCCACAAAGCTGCATCATGTGTGTGAGATAAATCCAAGGGACACAAGGGGCTGCCAGACAGCCCAAAGGACAATAACTTTGCTATCTCAGACCAAACAGGCAGCGCTGCCCGCGGGTTTCCCTCTTAAAGGTGTAGGAACTTCTCCCTGGGAATGGCTGGGTGAGGGGGTCAAGGTGCAAGGACCAGGGGTTTGTTGCCGTTTTGGGTCTGTGGCGGGCTGGCAAAATGGGTAATCATGAGCAGGAAGGTGCCTTTTGGAAGCTGTGCCAGATTTTAAGACATCAGGAGCAATTATGGTTTTTTCCTAAGCTCCAGAACATCCTGGGAGAAGCTTCCACCAGCTCTTGTTTTATAAAACAAACCTATAAGGGATAGGGAGCTCAGAGGTGAATTTTCTCATTATGTGACCTCTCATGAGGGAGAGGTTGTGTGAGAGGTGTCCTGTGCTGAGAAATGAATCTTACAGGCCTGAGAGAAACATCTTACAGGCCTGAGAGAAACATCTTAAAGGCCTGAGAGAAACATCCCTTACAGCCCCAAAAGAAATACATCTTCAGAGTCTAAGAGAAACACATCTCATGGGTCTAGGAGAAATACAACTCACAGGCCTAAGGGAAGTACATCTTATGGGTTTAAGAGAAACAAATCTCATGAGCCTGAGAGAAATATGCCCTCATGGCCTAAGGAAAACACACATCTTACAGGCCTGAAAGAAACTCATCCTAGGCCTAAGGAAAATAGATGTTACAGGTCTAAGAGCAGCACATCTTGTGGGCCCAAGGGAAATACATCTTTCAGGCCTAAAGGAAGAATAAACATTTTACAGGCCCAGGGAAGAACAAACCAGTGAGAACTTCAGCCGGTGTGGAGCAGAAGAAATAGGTGACAGTGGGAGATTAAAAAGCATCATCCAGTTTGGTGCTCCAGGTGTGCAGGGGGAGATGTGGATCCTCAGAACGCCCCCCAAAATCCCTGTTTTGGGATGTGCTGCCTGTGGAGCTCTACACAAAACCCCTCATTTTTAGGTGCTGACCTGAGGGGTGAAGCATCTCCTGCTCATTTGTCATCATCTCCTTGTTCTGGTGACACTGAGTAAAGGTTCTTTGGCTTAAAATCTGCTGAGGAAATTCAGCTATTATTGATGACTTTACTCATTCACAGTCTATTAACAAGAGGAGCATCTTTAAGCCTTTAGGCAATAGTTCAGCTGATGGGGACAACTCCCTGCTGTCTCACTTTGTGCAGGAGGAGCTGCTTCAGCAGCAGACGTTGACAGTCTGCAGGCCCTGGCGATTAGGATTTTCTTCCCCAGTGAAAAAAGGAAATTACATCTTCCCTTGGGAAGGGGAGGAGGAGCTCCACAACAGAAGACCATTATGGTCACCTTGTGCTGCTCCTTTTGATGGAACCCACAAATCCAGCAGACAGAGATAGTGCTGAAGGCTTTGACAGAGGCAAAGCCATTCTTCAGCATTTTATTTGACACTGTGACTGTGCAAACACTTCCCTGCTCAGTCTCAAGGCCCTTTATGAACCCTCCTCCAAATTTCCAATGGATTTTTAAAGCGAGAATAGATTCCTAACACCAGTGGTGTGTCCAAAAAACAAAATGTGGTGCCTAAATGCCATTTAGGCACTGAATAACAGCTGGAGGTTCCTGAAGGTGTGGGTATGCCCTGGGTGTGGAGTTCTGTCGGAAATCCAGCCACCAGTGGGAACCACCAAGGCACAGCCCTTCAGCAGCTGGGACCCTGTTGGGAATTCTGACCTCTGTGTTCTGTTTTTTACTGGTGAAGGGAGGAAAAAAAACTGAGCATCAGGCTTGAGGGTCAAAGCTTTGCAAGGTAATTTGAATCACAGAAAGTTTGGGTTGGAAGAGACCTTAAGGATAATCTCTTTCCAACCCCCTGCCATGGGCAGGGACACCTCCCACTATCCCAGGCCTCATCCAACCTGGTCTTGGACACTTCCAGGGGCTGTCACAGCTTCTCTGTGCTAGGACCTGCCCTCACTGGGAGGAATTTCTTCCCAATATCCCACCTAAACTTCCCCTCTCTCTGAACCCATTCCTGCTCGTCCTGCCGCTCCAACTCCTGGTCTAGAGACCCCTTCAGACCCTGCAGGGTGCTGTGAGGTGTCCACAGAACCTTCTCTCCTCCAGGATGATCATTCCCAACCCTTCCAGCCTGGCTCCAGCTCCCTTGGGAGCTTTATGGCCTCCTCTCCAACAGCCCCATGTCCTTACCCTGGGGGCACCAGAAGTGTTTGCAGCATTCCAGCTGGGATCCCACGAGAGCAGGGCACAGAGAATCCCCTCCCCTGGCTCACTGAGAGGTGTCAGGTGCTTGAGCAGCCTCATCCTTCATTCCCTTATTTCTGAGCTCTTTCCTTTTGCCTCAGGACTCCACAACTCTGACCTCCAGCACCAACATTATACCTTTAATTACGTCTGCCAGACAAATGTGTCACCTTCCACTTATTTTAGTGCTGTCTGAACAACCCTGGGCCACGGGGCTGGGAGGCTCAGGGCTGACAGTGCCCTGAGCACGGAGCATTTGAAGCTGTGCCTTGCCTAATCACCCTGTAAAGGTGGTGCTTTGCTCTTAAATTAATCAGCGGGGCTCGTATTTAAGCAACAATGATACCTGTATTTTTTTCCCCCCTGAGATTTACAGGCCTCTCTCTCATCCACGGTGACCTGGGTTCTGCTGTTTATGTGATTTGTGGGGTTTTAAGAAGTTTGGCCTGCACAGAAGTAAACATGTGCTTGACCTTGAGCAGAACAGAAGAGGAGCTCAAGCCCCCGTTGGTGCTGCTGACAAAGCAAAGGGTTTAAACGTGGAAATCAAAACTCTATTTTCCTTCAGTATTTATCCTGCTTTTAGTTAAGCTACAGCAGAAGAAAAATACAGCTCGGGCTACATCTGCACCAATCCTCAGATTATTAATATTCCTATTAAAGAGCAATGGGGATAAAGAGCAAATGGGCAAGAATAGGAATTTCCTTTGCTTGCTGGCACTACGGCATAAAACATTATTAAGATGATTTGTTAAATAATAGAAAGGGTTTTTCATTTCCTAATTTTCCAGCTGCAGCTAAAGCTATCTCCCAGCAACCAGCTTCTCATTCCTTAATATTTAGACTTATGGACCAATTTGAGAGTATTTTCTTTGCTGCTATGATTAATGCTCCTGTGAAACAATGTCATCACCAGCCATCCACCTACCCTGTCAGCCTGGCATCAGCCTGGCTGTGCTCTGCTGTAATTTATGGCTTCAGCCAGTAATTTGCAAATCTAATGTTGGGGAGGCTATGAGGATGTGAAATTTGAATGCTTTCCCCTGATTTGGTAAATATCTCCCCCATTAGTGAAACAAATGGCACAGGGATCAGACATCATCTCCAAGGCTCGATAAATATTTTATCAGCCATAATGGAAATTGTCAAATTGATCTAATTGTACAATACGTTATCAACAAGATATCAAAGTTGGACATGGCCTCTGCCCTTGTCTATCATTTGCAAGCTTTTGTCTTCGATTGCCTCTTCCTGGGAGGAAAGTAGGGAAGTGCAGGGTTCATTGCAAAGTAGGGTGAATAACAGAGCCACTGAATATCCATTTAGAAGATAAATTCTGGAGAAATAATTAACTCTCCCCTGCTTGACTATAAAGTAGGACTGCAGAGGGTTCATGTAAATCTCCCGAATGGGAACTGCAATTTTTATGTTGAACCCATATCCATTGATCTCATACATAAAGGGAAATTATCCATCATGGATACTGCTTTTGGGGGAACATTCATGGCTTTGTTCCTTTAAGAAGAGGCTGAATGGATTCAAAAGTGAATTTTAGATGTCTGGCAGCAGCTCGGGGGATGATTTAATTAATTTATTTTTAAAAATTTAGGGGTAAAATGACCTGACTTTAGCTAAAATTAAATGTAACCATTACTCTGCTTGGAAATGGTCAGTCACAGGAAATCCAAAGTTGTAAATAATGAAAGATTTATTTGAATGTCTGATGTTAAAAAGATAAAAGTAGAAGATTTTGCCACGTTTATATTCATTCTTGTAGAGTTGCCTGGTTAAACCTCAGCCTATAGAGATGCTTGATTTAACAGAGCTGTGTTTTCAGATATTTTGAGAATTTTGGGGGAGAGGGAATCCCATCCATTAATAGAGAAAAACCCACTTACAGAAAAATGCCGGGGACAATTTCTCATTTCAGAATTCCCTGAAAAGTTAAAAGGGGAGAGGCTTCTCCTGCCTGGGAGAGTGAGAGGAGGAGAACTGGGATGTTCTCACTCCCTATTCTCTGCAGCAGATCCAACCAGGCAGCCAATACCCTCAGGGGCTTGGGGGAAACTGGAGTCTGATGGAGTAAATTCCTGATATTTCTCAAGGTGGAAAGTCCTGTCATCTTTTCTTTCAGAAAGAACTCCATTTGCAGCCAGCCTGTTAATATTTAATGGCCTGGGACACAGGAAGGGACCTGGGCTGTGCATGGAGCACTGGTCAACCCTTCCATGGTTTTTTTGTTCATATTATTTTTTTTTTGCCCCAATTATGCATTGTCTAGGAGCCATAGGACCTGTTTTTCTCTGTGCCTCAGGCTGTTTATTGCTAAAAATGAGGATGTCCCTCCTTCCCTGCTGCACTGAGGGTGTGGACAGTGCCCAGGTTCTTGAGATCTTTGAACTCGAGGTGCAGAAGAAATGGAAGAGCCTTTCTTTCTTTTCCTTGCTATTGTTTGGGTCTCAAAGTGCTCAAAAAGCAGCAGAAGGATGTCAGTGGCCTTTCCAGAGCTGGAATATTTAAACATGTTCTTGGATGCAGCCCTTAATTAATGTTTTTCATTACATCTCTTGGAGGCCTAAAGGGAAGGTCCACACTTGATGTTTTGTCTTGGCGCCTGGAGTTTGATTTTGTGCTTCACAGGAAGATCTGTTAAGTGGAGAAGGTTTTTGTAAATCCTGAAAGCTTTGCATGTTTCTCCTGGATGACGATTTTTTAGATCAAATACTGCAGCTTTTAATTATGTTTTTCATTACATCTCCTGGAGGTCTAAAGGAGAGGTCCACCCTTGATGTTTTTGGTTTCCTGTCGTTTTGAATAAAAAGAAGGAGGGAGAAGGAGGTATCTTAATAGGAACCTGGAGTAAAAGTAGCTTTAGGTAGCAATGCCTTTGAGGAAGTGCTTCAGGTTCAAGCTAACAAGCTGCAAACATCCTGCAGAGCATTTTCTGCTCTGAAGTTGGGCGGGTGCAGCAACTTTCGGGCATCCTAAATGGGGACCAGAGGTACATGGGAGAGAGTGTGTGTGCGGAATTAGAATCCATTTCAGCATGTTAATAACTGAGCACAAGCAAGATCACAATGCTCATTAAGTCAGGGAAGGGTAAAAAGGGGCTCTTTTAACAAAACACAGCACACACACAGCCCAGACCGAGGGGCTTCAAGGCAGCCCCGTAGCCTCGGGCTTGTGGAATCAAGAGAGGTTTTTAAACATAAGCCATATGCTGGTTCTTTCTTCCAAATGTTCTTTGAAAGTCCATGTTCAGCTTCCCACCCCTGCTCCCCGTGTCCTGTGAGCATGGGAGTTGTTTGGTATGGTTTGCTCCAAAGGACTTCTGGATATGATTTTTATTTTTTTTAATTTTTTTTTTTCCTCCCAAACAGGATCTGAGCTTGATGGAGTGATAGCTCCACAGATAGTATCGAGATCCTGACATTATTCAAAATGTTTTAAAAGAGTGGGTTTGGATGGCTTTAGGCTCTGTTGTGTAGCAGCATAGTAACAAGTGGGTGTAATTCAATTTTTGCTGAAGAGATGACATGGCTCAATATTTGCTTGGCTCAGCCTACACAGGCTCATTTTTGGAGTAGTCTTTTCCTAGATCTGTAAAAATACAAAATTAGACGCCACCTTGCCTTGCCTTACAATACAGGTGAGTGTGAAGCCTTTCTCTCGAATTATTCATTCCTGTAAAAATGTATTTACTGAATACCAACCCTCTGTGGTGCAGGACCCTGTAAGGAGGAGAGTTTTATTTGGCATTGGAGCTTTTGACCATCCTTAAGCCAGGCTCAGCCAGGAGCCAAGTTCTTCCACATCCTTAAGGGCAACCAGGGAGTGAGGAGGGCTGAGAGTGACAAAGGGTCTGATCCTGGCACTGCACCAGGAGGCTGGGTCAGAATATCCTGATTTTCCAGCACTGGTTGGTTTGGATCCTGTGCTACTGAGTCTGTTCATTCCTTTCAGCTCCACCACTCATGGCCAAGGAGAAGCTGGGAATTTTTCCACTCTTCCCTATCCTCCCCCAGTGCTGACTTCCACAAAGATCCATGTTGGATTAAGCCCCAGAGATGGGGCTTTTTAAAAACTTTCATTTTATTTTCAGTCTCATGTGAAGGGTGAGTCCATACAGATGTTATAATTCACACCATCACAATCAGAAGCCAACTATTTCTATATTTCTATATCCATATTTCGAGAAATTCCAAAATTCACTTCGAAATTCCAAAATTCACTTCGAAATTTCAAAATTTCACTTCAAAACTCCAAAAATTCACTTCCCACAATCCACACTCATGACTTTGTGGTGGAGGGAAGGTTTGAGCCATAAAATCCTAGTCATGGGTCCTTTTTTATTTGGCCTGGCTGGGAGCTGGCTCATTCCCAGCCTCCTGCACTCTGCCCATTGTGCTCTCTGGAGCACCTCAGGAGCTCTGCAGGGCTTTTTGTGCCTCTCTGCACACACACACAGAGCACACAGCATTTTCCCTGGACCATTCAGGTGGCTGTGAGCAAGCCCAGATCCATCACCACTGACCTGCCCTTCTTTGGTGAGCTATCTCCTCCCTCCGCCTTCCATCCCGCGCACACGCCCACTTCCAAATCAGCAGACCTAAGATTTTTATCTGCAATGGCTTCTGGTGAGAGGAAAAAAAACCCCAGTTGTTCTTAAACATTCATTTTCTAGGCCAACAATAACCCTGGCCTAGACAAATAACTCCCTCCTAGTTCCTACAGAGAGAAGTGTTAGACTACACAGACAGTGAGGTCATTCATAGCCACTATTGTTTCTTGATAACCCAATTAAGAAAGTGCAATTTATCTCGCCTGTTTCCATTTAATTATCTAATTTGTCTGCCCAGCCAGGGTAGTTATCTGCCCTGCACTCTGGGGTTGCTCTCCTGCCTCAGCCCTGCTCCCCAGGTGCTGCTCATCCCTTTGACCTATAGCCAGGGACACTTATA
>NW_005054449.1:1313793-1337450 GCF_000277835.1 Geospiza fortis
CAAAAAAGAAAAGGGTGGGAGGGAGGAGAGGGATTTGTCAGGGTGGGTGTTCCACAGCAAAGGGTTAAACTCTTGATATTAATATCCACTGGAGGAGTTATTAACACCTGTAATCCTGATATTAATCCTGGCTATTAATTATATATATTATATATATATATATATATAATATATATAATTAATAGCCAGGATTAATATCAGGATTACAGGTGTTAATAACTCCTCCAGTGGATATTAATATCAAGAGTTTAACCCTTTGCTGTGGAACACCCACCCTGACAAATCCCTCTCCTCACTCCAACCCTTTTCTTTTTTGTTTTTTTTTCTCCAAGCCAACCTGTATTTAAATAAAATCCCTGCATTAAAGTTTAGTCTGGGCTTAGCAGGAAGGCAAGAGCTTTGTGCCTCTCCACCCAGCACACACATTTCTCCCCTCCTCGCCATAAAAGAAGGCGGAGAGAGGTGATGGCTCTTCAGGAAGCTGCTGGAATGGATCCAGAGGAGCCCAAGAGGATCTTGTGGGGAAAATAAATTTGTGAAAAAAATCCTCACAATCAATCAGATTGTGAGAATTGGGATTGTTCATCCTGGAGAATTTCTGAGGCCCAGCCCTGCAAGGCCCACCTCAAACACTGTGCTAGACACTGCAAACCCTTACCAGAGATAGAAACAACTCAGATTTGTGTTCTGGGCGGAGATCTAGAAGCCGAAAGCATCATTTGGGACTCAATGTGGTGAAAATGAGGCACCTAAAAATGCTGGGTAGGGATTAGAGAGTATTTCAATTTTTTCCTGTCCTCATGCTGGAATGGATCCAGAGGAGGCCAAGAGGGTCAGAGGGATGGAGCAGCTCTGCTGCGAGGGGGAAAAAAAAATTGTGAGAAAAATCCTCACAATCAATCAGATTGTGAGAATTGGGATTGTTCATCCTGGAGAAAAATTGTGAAAAAAATTCTCACAATCAGTCAGATTGTTAGAATTGGGATTGTTCATCCTGGAGAATTTCTGAGCCCCAGCCCTGCAAGGCCCACTTCAAACACTGTGCTAGACACACTGCAAACCCTTAAAAGAGATACTCAGATTTGTGTTCTGGGCGGAGATCTAGAGGCTAGGAAGCATCATTTGGGACTCAATGTGGTGAAAATGAGGCACCTAAAAATGCTGCTGGGTAGGGATCAGAGAGCATTTCAGTTTTTCCTGTCCTCATGCTGCTGTGTAAGTGCAGCAGCAGTGACCTCGTGTACTTTCAGTTCTGACTTTTGGGAGCCAGGGCCATCCACCCTTCCGAGGGTGCTCTGTGTGTGTGTGTGTGTGTGTTTTCAGTTTTCTTCCGAGCTTGTTTGAGCTGCTGCTGTTTCTCAAGAGGTGTGTTCTGCGCCACTTGGAGTTAACCATGAACTGTGCTATCTGCTGATAGCTCAGGGATTGTGTTTGCTTTGCTGCAGCCCTGTGCAGTCCAAGCAGGTGGACAAATACCTCAGCAGGGCTTGGCTCTGTTTGTGTTGTGTTGTGTGTGTGGGTTTCTTCCTCTCTGCTCTCCACCCCTTTAGCCCTGGGGCAGAGGAGCTCTGGCACTTGCAGGGGGGCAGGCTGGGTCTTGCTGAATCATGTTTAGAGAAGAATTTAGCAGAGCAACCACAAACTTGGTGCCCTCCGTGATTTCCAGCAAATCTCTGAGAGCTCATGGGCTGGCAGAGGGAACGAGGATTTAATTTAAATTTAGATTTATCCCACACATCACCAAGCGAGGCTCTCCTGCCTCGTTTGCAGAGTGTCAGACTTCAGTGCAACTCTGATTTGGTGTCATCTTCTCCCTCCTTTTGACAGGGATTATCAGGCTGGAGCAGCCTGGTGGGAAATGCCCCTGGAGGAGTTTCTGACTGTGCTGATTTTGTGCTGTGTACCTCCAAATCCTTGGGCATTTTGCTCAGGAATGATTATCGTGACTGGGTGAATCATGTTTAGAGAAGAGTTTATACAGGACAACAAGAAACTTGGTGCCCTGCAGGGAATCTCAGTGATTTCCAGCAAATCTCTGAGAGCTCTGGCTCAGGGGCTGGCCAAGGGAATGAGGAGCAGGTATTTGGATTTATCCCACACATCACCCAGTGAGGCTCTCCTGCCTTGTTTGCAGAGTGTCAGAATTCAGTGCAACTCTGATTTGGCGTCATATGCTCTCCCCTTTCTACTATCAGATCACGTGGCTGGAGCAGCCTGTTGGGAAGTGCCTCTGGAGGAGTTCCGAATGTGCTGATTTTGTGCTGTGTTTCTCCAAATCCTTGGGCATTTTTTTTCAGGATTATCATGCACTGATGCCTGCGTGCATCCATACCTGGCGGGGCTCCTGGCGCTGTGCTAGCACTGGGATGATTTACACCCAGTGGGCCCATCTCACCCCGTACCATGGGCAGGGACATCTTCCACCATCCCAGGCTGCTCCGAGCCCTGTCCAACCTGGCCTGGGACATTTCCAGGGATCCAGGAGCAGCCACAGCTCTGCCAGGGCCTTTCCTGAAGTAAAGAATTCCTCCTAAAAAACCACAGCCAATCAAACCAAACCACAGAAAGGGCTCAAGGACTTTTTTAGGTGCTTAGGGGGATGCAATGTTAATTTAGAGAGTGCAAGAGCAGAGTTTGGGGCTTGCTGGCCATGCAGAAATTGCTGTCTGAACCTCCACGAGCATCTTATTGAATCCTTCTGCCCCTGCTCTCCCTCCCCTGTCGTTCTGGGGAACCACAGCAGTGAAATCTGCCTCCTCTTTCATGGCAGAAAGCCTGGGAAGGATCCCGTGCTCGTTTCCATTATGATAAAAGACAAAACAACTAAATTAAATTGGAAGCAATCTCTGCATTACACAAGTCTGCATACTCCAAAATTCTCAAAACAAAAGAGGTGCAGGGGAAGCCAATCACTATCAGAAAGCAGGAAAAAAAGTGTCTGTGGACTAGAACTTTTACAGCTCCTTAACTCAGAACTGAAATATTTTAACTCTTCCACAACCAGAGCTGTAGAAAGAGCAAAGGCAGGGAAGGGGGCACTGGATGTGGACATTCCCTGGATTTAGTGAATTTAGGGAATGGCATCATTGCAGAGCAGAGCTGCCCCCAGTTGCTGTCAGGGCTGCTGCAGCAGGGCTGTCTGGAGCTGCAGTTTGCAGATGTTCACAGGGAGATGTGGTCGCCAGCCAGAGGGAAAACACGACTTGGCAAGGGGAGGATGCTGAGGAAATCCAAACTGTCTTCAGCACTCGGGTTCTTAAAGGAAAAAAAAAAAAGAAAAGAAGAGGTTGAAACTTTGAAAGACTAGACTATTATTTGTTATGGTTAAATTGGCCACTGACCCACTGGCATAGAGAACAAGGTTTTGCATAAAGTTGTTGCTAGATTTTATTTCCTTGGAAATGGAGGAATGGAAAAGTTCACTGCTCAGGTATCTTGCCTCATCCAATTTAATTATTTTAAGCAAAAAGGAAAAAAAAAAAAAAGGGGGGGGTGTGGGGGGAGGGAATTCCTTGGAGCTCAAGTCACAATGTTATTATCAATTCAAATTCAGCTTTTCTGTCCCTCACTCTGGATGGAACCTGATCTCATGAAACAGAGCTCCTTTACCTGCTGCTGTGTGTGTCGTGTGCACTGAAATTTGCTGTTGATGTGTTCAACCTTCTTTAATCTGTGTTAAAAACAAATGGAATAGACTTACGTTCCTTTTTAAAATTATTATTTTATGTTTAAATAATAAATATGATTTACGTAAGTGAGCTTTCAGCTTTTTCAAAGACCAGAACTGGTCTTTGCTGCCTGCTTGTGAATTAAATTTTGAAAGGAATATCAGGTCACAGGATACCTTAAACACATTGTTTAGGAAAACCTTTGCCAAGGTGACACCTGTGATCTTTGTGGAGCTCTGGGCTCAGTGCAGAGGAGTCACTGACGGGCTGGGATGCTCCCAGGAAATGTGCTCAGCCCTTTGCAGGATCGTTTCCTGCCCTGTGAATTTCCTGAGAAGGGTCAGGACAAGGATTGGTGCCCATCACAGCATCCCTGGCGCTGGGCTCAGCTCCTGGGAGCCCCAGCAGTGAAAAACAGAGAGGGTTTTGCATCAAATGCTTTAAAACAAGATTTAGTAAAAGCCCAGACAGATCCATGACCCTCACTCCGTCACCTTGGCCAAACCACATCCCTAGGGTTTGGGGTTTTAGGTCTAAAGTTTTGTTTCTCATCTGTCTTTTTCTGTCTGTTCAGGTCTAAAGTTTCCTGGGATTCTGTGCAGTTTTTGTCTCACTGGCCCCTGGTACAAGAGGGGTTTGCTCTGGGTTGTGGAATCTGTAAATGACATTACAGGGACAGCTGGAATTGGCTGGGTGCACACAAACCCCAGACCCTACAAGGGATACACAAATTGGTGAAAATGCCCAGAAATTCCACGAGCCTGCTGTTCACAGCTCTGGATTTCCCTCCCTGGTTACAGCTGCCACCAAACCCAGCAGAGTGTGGGGAGTGTGGCTGCCCCTCATCAGCGACAGCAGCAAAAGTGTGCAGAAAAATACAGAATTTGGAGTTTGAGGGGTGGCAGGTACCAATTCACCTTTCTGGCTTATCAAGGGGCCTCTTTTTGGCAGGGATTAATTCAGAGATGAGACCAGCATTGGGTTTAACAGACCTGGACTTATCCAGGGATGGGCCAGCAGTAAGTGGTGCTGGGATTGCAAACTGGAATGAGCAAAACCACTGTTATTCCTGCAGAATTTCCCATCTGAGATGACTGTGAATAAAAAACATCCCTGCAGAAGTGATGTAATCCCATAAAATTTTGTGATGAAAGTGCAATCAGCCTTTTTTTTTTTTAAGGGGGGGGGATTTTTTCATTGGGGGGAAAAAAACTCTTGTTTTTTAAAAGGATTTCAGGCCCAGTGTGGGAATTTCAGGCCCTGCTGAAGGACTCTGCAGTCACCTGGCTCTGCCTCCCTCGTGACTGATAAGTCCCAGCTCTATTTTGATAAGGCTCCATGGTGACACAGCTGCCACAAAGGAGGGGCTTTCTCCTGTTTCAGACAGGGTTCCCCCCAGGTGAGGCCACTGGGTTGTTCCTGAGTTGACCCATTGACCTTCTAATCACTGACAAATTATCCACTGCTGTATTCCCCAGCCCTCCTCCTGCACTGTTATTAAACACACTAATTTCTGTTTTATTAGGGCAGGAGCACTGAGGAGCAATAATGATCCTTTTCCTTGACTGCACCGAGGGGTTATGGAAATATTTTTTATGCTTTCCCCATAAATTTTAGTGTCTTGCTGTAGTTCCCATGGCTGTTTTGCAGACTGGTGGCACAGTGGGCTTTCAGGTATTGCATTTAGTGCTTTAAAACTGAAATTCCTACAGAGGAAAATCCTTCACACAAGGTGTCTCCCATCCCACCAGCCATGGGATGTGCAGCTGGGTTTGGATTTTGTTGGGATAAACTCTTCCCAAGCTGGGTTGGGACTTGCCTGTGGCTCCTGGGCTCTGCACAGTTGGAGGTGCTGCTGCAGGAGGAGGATTTGGAGGATTTTGAGGATTTTTAACCCCAGGGAACCCCAGGTGGAGGTGGAGCTGCTGCTGCAAGAGAAGGATTTTGAGGATTTTTCCCCCAGGGAACCCCAGCACCAGGGACCTGCTGTGGATGGGACCCAGCCCAGGCTCCACTGCAGGCCTGGAGGGAGCCTGAAGGGGGGAAAAAAAAGCAGGAAACACATTTGGCCTAAAATAACAGAGATAACTTGATGTTGCTTGCCTGATATTTTTTAACGTTTCCCATCAGTCTTTTCACTAAAGCATTTCCAGTTTTTCAAAGGATTTATTGTGAAGGTATAGGGAGCATGGGGGGAGGGCAAACAAATTAGGGGGTTTAAAATTACTATTAAGTATCTTATTTTCAAGCCCCTTGACTGAGTCCCTCAGTTCAGAAGGGAAGAAATCAATGAACCATAGTCTACATTTTGAAAGAGAACTGGAGAGCTTAAGTTTCCAACACTGGACTCTTAAAGAAACCCAATTTTTCAGAAAGCTGCAAGTGCCCACATCCCACACAGACATTTCCTTTCTGGTGTTTCCATTGGGAAGCAAATGCTGAGACACCTGAATTAGAATTGAAAGCTTAAAACAGTATCTTTGATAATCATTTTTATGAAGGGATGGAGTTTGTTGTACTTCAGAATGTAAAAAATAATCGAAATTAACTATTTTCCTAAAAGTTCTTTTGAGCATGGTTGGCTGGGGGAAGTTACCAACAGTCCTGAGCGTACAAGGTGATCAAATGAGAATTTAGCCCTTATTAGGGTTTTGAGAAATTTCATATTTGATCTTTTTATTGTGTTTATTTGGGTTCATTTGGGCTGCATCATCAGAGGCAGAACTGTTGTATATTCAATATACTATTTTTTAAAATATATGTGTAGTGTGTGTATAGAGTGCTGACCATCCTTAGTCTCAGCTTATCCTTCAGCACACAGAGGCAGAACTCCAATGACATTTTAGGACTGAACTTAATCAGGGCACCATAGATTCCCTCAAAAAGCAGTGAAAAAGCACAAAACCAGCTTAGATTGGCCAAGCAGATGCAACAACCCAGGGAATCCCAGCACAGGGTGATAAATCCCTGCCCCTGCGTGCCTGGTGGGTGCAAGCTGGGGGTGTTTTAGTCCCAAGTCTTTTGTTGCAAGGTTTAAACAATGAGTAAATCAAGTGCAATCAAAGCCTGGCTTTGCCTGGATGGGGACAGGGCCTGCACTTGGCTGCTCTCACCAAACAGGCCCCGGCTCCAGGTTCACAGAATTATTTCCCCCTTATCTTTGTTGTCGATGCCCTGATTGTATTTAGATTTCCACAGAAGGGCTCTGTTATTTTGGAGTAAAAGGGACCTGTTGTATTGTTTGAGAGGCACTTGTTCCAATTCTGAGGACTTTCCATCTGTTTTCCTCTTTCCTTCCTCTCGATAGGAGCAGCATTTCCTCCCCTCCTGACGCTGCTGCAGGGGTGGAGAGGGAGCTGTGCTCAGCCTTCCTCAGGATTTAATTCCAGGATTTAATCCCTGTCTCTGGGCAAAGAGAAGAGGCAAAGAAGGGAGAAGGAGCAGTTTTTTGTTCTTTTATTCAAAGGATTTGGAGAAAGGACACATGCAAGGCCTGGGCAGAGAGCAGGATGAGGAGTTTTGGTACCTAGGAGCTCGTGGGTGGCCCACACGACACAAGTTTGGGCCCTTGTCCAGGTCATGGTGAATTAGTGGCCCACAACAGAGAAAAACCTTCTCCAAGCAGTGCTAATTTCTGCCTCTTTCCTCTCCCATCCCCACACACCCTTCTCTTCACAGCTCCAGCGAGTGTTGGACGTGCTGGGCTGGCAAAGGAGGGTTTATTCTTCTCTCAGCCTTGATGTGTGGCTGCTTGTTGGAGCCCTGGATGCTGAGAATTTTAAACTTTGTATGCTGAAGGGCACAGACCCGCAAGGAAATATTATATTTGACCTGAGGTCGTGGAGAAGGCTTCCCAAATTGATTGATGGGACTGGGATTACGGGTGTGGAGTTTGATAGAAGTGTGTGATATCACAGGGTGGAAAACTTAGAGTTTGGGGTTTTAGAATATAGTGATATATATATAAAACAAGATGGAGGTTTTAGGGTGGTGGCTGGTCCTTCTCCTTCTCCTCCTCTTCCTCTTCTTCCTCCTCTTCTTCTCCTTCTTTCTCCTTCTTTCTCCTTCTTTCTCCTTCTCCTTCTCCTTCTCCTTCTCCTTCTCCTTCTCCTTCTCCTTCTTCTCCTTCTCCCTCTTCTTCACCTTTTTCTTCTCTTTCTTCTTCACCTTCTTCTCCACGGGTTTGGGTGGTATTTTGTAATTGGATAAAAAAATCCACATTGCAGAATTTGAGTGGTTGGTTATTGGGTTAAAAGTGAAAATAATTTAGGTGTCATTCCTTAATTGGATAGTTTAGCCTTTAAAGACCTTGCATAGAGGGATAGTTTGGCATTTTGTAGCTTGTTAGTAGAATCCTGTAAAACTCATAACTTGTAATACAGATAAGAAATAATAAACTTCTAAGCCTGAACATGAAATAACATCTCTAGTGCTTCAATCCTGACCTTGACAGACATAAAAAAGAAGCTGAGGACTGGCAATTGCTGCCATGAATTACCCACAATGAGACACTCTGGTGACACCTCTGTACCCTCTCTGAGGTGGGCAGGGCTCAGCAACCTGCCAAACCAAAGCAGAGAGAGGAACTGAGAGGAAGAAAGTTGACAGGCTAAGAAATGTTTCTAGTGTATTGTAATTAGGGAATAGTTGGGTTTTCTGATGGTGGGAATTGTAGCACTTGTATTGTCTCACTTCTTAAATGAGACTGAAAATGGAATAAAAGTTTTTAAACCGCCTCTCAGTTGACCCGTCTGTGGGTTAGAAAAGAGATATAATATAATAATAATTTTTACATATAATAGAATAGAATAATACAATATATAATAATATGATATAATATAAAAATTTTACATACATGATATAATATACTATAATATACCATAATATACTATAATAATTTAATAATATACTATAATTATATTATATTATATTATATTATATTATATTATATTATATTATATTATATTATATTATATTATATTATATTATATTATATTATATTATATATAAAATAAAAATATTTGTACATATGATATTATATCATATAGTGTAATATAATATAATAATAGTATCTAATGATAATGATAATGATCATGATAATGATAATAATAATATAATATAAATTTCCAAAAAATTCATTTCCCACAGAAAAACCTGCCAAAAAATCCGATTTTCCAAGGAAACTGAGCATCCTGAGGTGGTGGCAGCAGGGCTGTGTCTGCAGGTGACCCCCAGCTGCCTCTACCAGCTCTTATGTAACCTTGTCCTCCCCTCGGAGCCCGATGGGATAATGGATTTCTTTAAATTAATAATGCGTAAAGGGAGATTTACACCACGCCACTGCAATATTGTCTTTGCCTTTTATTCCTGCATTTGTCACTGTAATCCCTGATGGAGGTGTGCAGTGGGGGGGGATAAATAATGAAGGCTAAAAAAATTCTGTCATCAGCCAGAGCTGTTTGCAAATTCATCATTGATATTCTTTGGGAGGCAGAGACTGAGGGGGATGAAAAATAAGGAGTGGTGCTAATATATCTCACTGATTTCCATCTCCCATTTATTCCACTTTGAGCTGTGATAGAATGTGAATCCCAGAATGTGAATCCCAGGAATTGCCATTCCTTTTTTAGGGATGAGCCTAAGGCTGCTCCTGAGCCTCTCAAGCAACAGAGTAAATACCAATTTTATGGACAGAGTAAAAACCAAATTAATGGCCTTTAAACTCAGATGTAATACACTTACCTGGAGGTTTTTGATTAATTAGGGTTTAACCCTAATTAAAGGGTTAAAATAGTGACAAAAATAGTGAGGAAATATGGACAAAATCGCGAGAAAATTGTGGCAATTCCTTAGCATTTAAACTGCTGGGAAATATTTTAAGACAGGTTTTAAAAGACAGGGAAATAAAGCAAGTGTTTTAAAGTAGAAACCCTGTAAAGATTTATTTGTTCATTATTACAAGGATGTCTGAAATAGTTAAGAAGAGTCACCCTGAACAAGACGCAATTTCTGATTTCTTTAACCTTCCTAAAAAATGTTGCAACTCCTAAATTTTGAAATTGTGGTCTTGTGACAAAAAGAAAATGGGATATTGCAAAAGAGCTTCCCTTGCCGTATTCCCTGAGCATCCCAGCCTAGGAATTCTTACCAAATTTTGAGGGTGAAACCAATTTTTTTTCCCCTCAGATGAAGTGTGACAGGCTGCAGGGGTATTCAGGGTAGGACAAAGTATCTAATATATTAATTCAAAATAAATAAAGGGATTTTTTAAACTTTTACTGGAGCTTTTGTGATCGTCCTGGTACCAAAGTGATCCCATGAGCTTAAAAATTCCTGAATTTCCAGAATCCAGTGCTGGATGCTCAATCCCTGCCAAGGCCAGGCAGCAGAGTGAAACCAGAATGTAGTAGCACTCAGAGAAGGGGGAGAAGATGAAATATATCACAAGATAATAAGAAAATAAACCATTAAAAGGCTCTGTTTCCCATTATCATGTGGTTTTATGTTAATGAAGTTGTTCCAGGCCTGTTTGAGTTTAACTCAAGCAGGGGAATATGAGTAATATGAAAAATATGTGGGGCTGAAGACCCTAAGTTGAAAAGTCTGTGAGCCATGGGATGTTTTTGTTCAGCAGGCATTTCACAAGAAGGAATAAAGCAGCCAGAAAGTGGCACGGAAAAATCCCTGAGTGCCAGATTTTCCTTTTTTTTTTTCTCAGCTCTGTGTCCCCACTTTGTGTCCACCAGGACAGGGCAGCCCTGGTTGGTTCAAAAATTGGAATTTCCAGCTCAGATTCATCCTCTTGGTTGTCCATATTTTTTATAAATGCTTTTATGGATCTTAAAATTCCAAAAAAAAAAGAGATTATATTAGTGGTAAATCGGCAGCTCTGTCCAGGTTGAACTAGAGTTGGGTGTTTTTGAAACAGATAATTGTTTTGTAAAAGAAGAAAAAAACGCTGGAGGTAGGATTTGGAAAGCAGCTTCCATCAGCGAATGGAAAATTGTGAAAATGGCCAGACTTGAATATTTTTTGTAGTGTTTTATTTCAGAAAAGCTGAAAAATTGAGCTCTGACCTGAACTGACCTGATTTTAATACCAGAAAAGAGTAAGCACAAAAGGACTAAGATGTCCCAGATGTAGCAAAACAGATTCTTCTGTAAATTGAATGATCTACTTTAAAAAAAATTATTATTTTCAGTTAATTGAAAATGTTGAACAAAATCTGTTATTTAACATGCACTGAGCTCTTTAATTTTCTTTTTTTTTTTTAACTTTAAAAATGAACTTTAAAAAACCATGTTCCACGATAACAAGGATCAGATCCTGGAATTGTGTTGGAAAAGTTGTGAGCAAAAAGTTTTTTGATTTTTTGGGCATGGTTTGTCTTGGTTTTCTTTTTATTTATTTACGTTTAAAGTAGTTCAGATTTTTATTTTCCTGCTGGATATAAGGAGCAGTGAAGCTTCAGATTCTGGATCTGGCCCTTGCCCCAGGCGAGTAAAAGATTCTCCTTTTCAAAGGCAGATATTCAGATTTCAAAAGCAAAATCTCCTAAAAATCAAAACAGAGATAAAGAACCCATCCCTGATTTAAGGAAAGTAATTTTTAAAGCATTTTCTCAAAAAGAGAATAAACCAGGTGGCTCCAACCTGGCCATGGACACTGCCAGGGATGGGGCAGTCACAGCTTCCCTGAGTAGCAGCTGGCAGGAGCAGAATTGAACTCTAAATCAAAATAAAATGTTAATTTTGAGTGCTGTCCTTTCAGTGCATCTGCATTAATTCCTGAAAAATCAACAGTGAAAAGCAGCAGCCCCTCAGACACCTGGGTGACAGCATAAGAATTTTCCCTCTCTACAAGAAAGCTTGGAGTCCCAGCAGTTCATATTTCAGACTGCGGGACAATCGCCGGCCAGCAGAAGCAAAATGTAAAAATATTTTTATCTTAAATATTTTTCTTAATAATAGCTTCAAAGGCAGAGAAATGGCTGGTTGGACTGCAGCTGACTGCTGCGTGCTGTGGCCTGGCAAGGCTGAGCTGGGGGGAAGAGAAAACCTTGGATTTTGGTGTGTTCCTGGCCAGGCTGGAATGTGGATTATTCTACCCAGCAAAAGTATTTCTAGAAGGAGTGACACAGGAGGAGGAGATGTTGTGGGGCTGTGTGTGGAGATCCCACCAGGAATGAAGCAGTTGTGTGGATTTCACGTGGAATTCTCCTGGATTTAGCTGTCGAGTTGCAATGAAAATGTTCATAATTAACAGTGGAGAGTGGAGCTGTGTGTGAGAAAGGGTGGAATGGAGGGGGAGCCAGCAGAGGTTAAATGGGAAAATTCACTTTATTTCGTTGTTCTAATTCACTTTATTTCATTGTTCTAATTCACTTTATTTCGTTGTTCTAATCAATAATCTCCCTGCTGTGAGTGAGGAGAGCAGGAAGCTCAGTGTGGAACCCCCGAGGAAGCTGGGGATACTCATGGAGGAGATGTTGTGGGGCTGTGTGTGGAGATCCCACCAGGAAAGAAGCAGTTGTGTGGATTTCACATGGAATTCTTCTGGATTTAGCCGTTGAGTTGCAATGAAAATGTTCATAATTAACAGTGGAGAGTGGAGCTGTGCATGAGAATGGGGTGGAATGGAATGGGAGCCACCAGTTCTTAAATGGGAAAATTCGTTGTTCTAATCAATAATCTCCCTGCTGTGAGTGAGGAGAGCAGGAAGCTCAGTGTGGAATCCCTGAGGAAGCTGGGGATACTCATGGAGTAGGTCTGTAGCAAGGCTGAGCATTCTTTCCCCACCTCTCTGAATGAGATTGAGACTTTCCCCTTCTCTTCCCAAGGCATTTGAGCTCTCTGTGAGTCAAGGAATGGCTCTGGGAGGGAGGAAAAGCTCCTGTCTGAGCCACAAGGATGCTGAGGCTGCCCGGGGGAGCCCTGAATTTTCAGTTATCCCCAAACCTGGCTGGGCTGGGTGACACACACGGGAGCAACCCATCCAAAGAGCTGTGGAGTCTTCCAGGCCAGGTTGGATGGTGCTTGGACCAACCTGGGATGGTGGAAGGTGGAACGAGGATCCCTTCCCAACCCAAACCATTCTGTGTCTCCAAACAGGCACAAACTTTAGGCAGAACTTTGCTTTTTATCATTAAAGCTACTTTTGCACCCATCTCAAGCCCTCAAATGAAAGGGTGGTGTGTGAGGCCACAGGAACTTCTGCCAGGCCTGCAGGACCCGTGGTTTGCACCTCCACTGGTTCTTGTTCCTGCTTTGATGCTTAAATTCACAAAAGTTGCAAATGGGACGAAACAGCTTGGGGGTGGAAGAGCCCAAATTGGCCCAAGGTGGCACTTGGTGCTGGCAGTGGTGCAGGGCTGGGGACACACATGGGATCCTTTAGAGCCCCCAGGGAGTGCTGCAGAGGGGCTGCAACATTAAACAGCAATATCACCTTGCCTCCTGTTTTGCTGAAATGAATTAACCGGCAGGAAATCATGGATTTCCGTTTCCTTACGGAATTCCTCGCTGCAAAAGGAGAATGAAACCGGTGAAAGTGAGTAACAAGAAACAGGCTCTAGAATTATTCTGTGTGGCAAGAGGGGAACAACATCGACCTGGGGAGCAGCAGCTCTTTTAGGAAAGGGGTTTGGAGTAAAGAAGGTGACTGAGGGAATGGAGAGTGCAGGGAATTGATCAGAAGGTGCTGGGTTGCAAAGGAGGCATAAAATCTGTTAGAGGTGAGAAATCACCACAAACACCCCAAAAACTGGGGCTGTGTCACATCAGTCCTGAGTTATTGGAGATTGTTCCAGAAAGTTCTCTTTTTTAAAATTCATTTTCTTAAATCTCTCATGGGTTCTTGATACCTGCTTTGATTTTTAAGAGATTTTTCTTGGAGAAAGCATATCTGGCTTTGAAGAAAGAATGATCATCTCTCACAGCACTTGGCTGTGTGTGTTTGCAGAACTGGGGGAGAGAATCCACTGAGCACTTCTGAAAATTCGCCCTTAAATCCCTTATTAGGTCATGAATAGAAAAAAAAACCAAAACAAAACAAAAAAAAAACCAACCCAGCAGTAAAAAGTTTTGAAGGGGATTTTTGGAATTCTCACCATGGTTTTATCATCTTCCCAGCACTGAATGGCCTCACTGTTGGAACTGCTGTGGTGGGAGTTGGGGACTGATGGGACAGGGCAAGGCTGCAGGAATGTGCTTTCCTTGCCACGGATTGTCCAGTACAGCAGGAACATTCAAACCACTGCAAAGATTCATTCTTTGCCCTGCTCTTCCAGAGCTCATGTGAGTTCCCCTTCCTCGCGTGCTCTTCCTCCAGATTCCCCTTCTCAGCTGTTTCTGATGACTTCTGAATTTAAAATTTGCAGTTATATCCATGTGTTGTCCTGGATTGCTGCAGCGCTGTGTTGAGGAACTGTGCCACTGGGGGAAATTCTGTTTTCTGTGAATTTTCATGTTTGGGTTTGGGGTTTTTCTTCTCTAAACATTGGGCAGTGTTCAAAAGCTTGAAATTAGAAGCCACGTTCCAAGAAAACAATGAGTGCTCCTTGCCATGTTCACTGATAGCTTCTTTCTGAGTGTCCTGAGAGCTCTGGGGTCTGGAAGCCAGCAGATCTCAGGGATCAATATTTTGGAGGTAGGATCCATTTCCTGTGAAATGTCGTTGCTCTCAGGATGAGAGGGGACGGCCTCAAGCTGTGCCAGGGCAGGCTCACCTTGGACATCAGGAGGAATTTCTCCGTGGAAAGGGTGGTCAGACCTTGGCAGGGGCAGCCCAGGGAGGTTTGGAGTGCCCATCTCTGGAGGTGTCCAAGGAAGGGCTGGAGGTGTCCAAGGAAGGGCTGGAGGTGGCACTCAGAGCTCTGGGCTGGGGACAAGGTGGGGATTGGTCACAGCTTGGACATGATGGCCTTAGAGGTCTTTTCCTACCTCAGTGATACTTGAAATTTGCAGGGAGAGAGAGGAGAGGCCTTGAGGAATGAGCTTTGATCAAACCAACCGTGCT
This sequence comes from Geospiza fortis, assembly GCF_000277835.1. Taxonomy (NCBI): domain Eukaryota; kingdom Metazoa; phylum Chordata; class Aves; order Passeriformes; family Thraupidae; genus Geospiza; species Geospiza fortis. The sequence continues at coordinate 1,328,478 of NW_005054449.1, forward strand.
TCCCAGAATTTCCCAAATTGTCCCCGGTAAAGCGCTGTGAACTTAAGATCAAATTCCTGCAGCCTCTCCTGCTTGAAAGTTGCAGGAGGGATGTCAGGACCAGCAAGACACAGCTGCTTTACCTTATCCACCATCCCTCCTTCACTTTTCTCCTCTTTCCTTTTTTTCCCCGCCTCAGCAGCTGAGCGAGAAGACAGCGAGACGAAAATAAAAAAAAAAAAAAAAAAAAAAAAAAACCTGAAAAAACCCAACGAAAAATTCCTTTCTTCCCCAGCCCCGTGGCTGTGCTCTCCTTGCCTGTGCTCGTGTCCCAGAGCCGTGCTCGGGTCAGCAGCGAGCTCACGCTTTTGTCAGCGTGATTAATAGCGCTGTGGATTGTCGTTAATTCACTGGCTAATGACTGCAACTCTGGCCGCTCCCGGAGTAATCGGGTGATGTATGTGGGGAGCGAGCACCTCATGGCAGAGGTGAAAATCATTTCGACAAGTCAAATATTGTCACAGGGAACAAATGGCTCTCCCTGTTAATAAAAATTAATGAATTTTTTTTACCGCCGGCCCGCTAAATGAAGCCGTGGAGTGAAGGGAGCGGAGTGGAAGGGACAGGCTCGGCGGAATTAGAGCGCTTTATTCAGTGGTTAAAAGTGTAAACATCTTTATTACGGCGGTGATGGGATGTGGCAAGGGGTGGTGGGGCTTTTGTTTGTGCTCAGGAGGGGTTTGCTCGGATGCACCGAGGCTTTTCTGAAACTTTTGGGGCTGTGTTTGCATCCAGAGGGAGAGGAAGGCAGGAGACAAAGAGGTTTAGTGGAGAAAAAAAATGAATATTTAATATTAGGAGGTGGTGGATCCCTGCCTTCGCTCTTTCAAGGAGTGCCCTGGCTGCTGTCAGGCAGAGATCTTTGGCAAAGCCACCTCTGAGCTTGCCCAGTGCTGGCTGGTTCTGCATTTCCATCAATTCCAGCCAGGGTTCCAGATAATTGTCCACACCAAGCCCAGCCAGGGTCTGGTCCAGTGGGAGAGGTTGTTCTGGTGCCTGGTGGGTTTGGAGACCAGCTGGGAGAGGAAGGACTGGCATGGCAGAGGCAGCACCCCTGGAGAAGTCAGCAGAATTTTGGGATTCTCCATCCCAAACTGGTACCTTATCACCTGTTAATTAGTGAGCTCTGGCTCACAGGTAGCCACAGAACAGTTTGGGTTGGTTTCATGAGGATTTTTGGCTCTGACTGTGCTGATGAGAAGCGCTGGCTCCTGTCAGTGAGGTGATTTTTGAGGTGCAATCCCTGGAGCAGGTGGCTCACTCACAGGATTGGGATGCAGCCCACCAGCCCCTCAGAATTCCAGGGAGATTGATGGGAACACTGCTGGAGTACTTTGGGAATGGGTTTTGGCACCACTGCAGGTGGATGAACTCCTCTCAAGGAGCTTGGACCAACTCCTGGCTTGCCTTAGCTGTAATTTTTATACTCTTGCCAGTCTGACTGATGAAAATTCTGGTACTGAGTAGAAAACAAGAGTTAAACAACCTTGCTCTGAGGCCTTGCTTGTATTACCAAACTTGTGAGGGAAATCGTCAAGCAATTCCACCAGTTAAAGTCGGGTATATGAAGAAAAATAACACTTGACCCGCAAGGGACCTTTAAAGTTCTCTGAGTTTCCATGGATTTGGCTGTGGAGGGAGCAGAAAAGCAGAGGGATTAGAGAAGGAAAACACAGGGAAGCTTTGGACAAACAAACAAACAAACAAAAGCCCTCAGTGCACTCCTGGAGGGAACGTTGAAGTGCCCAGGCTCCTGTTGCAGCCAGGGCACGGACAGATCCTGCAGCTTGGTTTTTTTGGGAATGCTGGAGTTGTGCAGAGCTGCTCTGACAGAGGCTCTCTTGGTGAACACGAGGAGAAATATTTGTGCTACTCAAAAAATGCCTCACTTTTCACAGCTGGGTGTAGGTGCTGTCTTGGGAGATAAAGACTTTCATATTTTTGGCTTGTGTTTCCTTCAATGAACTGATTTTCCTGTCTGCATTTAATTTTAATGTAAATACATTTGCTGGTGATCCATAAAGCAGGATGTCATCTTGGTGATTTTAATCCACTTTTTGTGGGTATAATTTTAGGGTTAGCAAAGTTTAGAAATGTGTTTAAATCTCTGAACAGCAGCGAAAACTTCCTGCATAAAGGATTATTAATTGTCAGCTAATTGGGAGGGTGATGATCTCTGACTAAACACTAAGGCAAGGTGTTGATTTGTATTAATTGTTGAAGATCCCATTAGGGTGTTAACTCCTGTTTTCTGTAACAGTATTTTGGATATTGATGCATTTTTTTCCCCTTGAGGTGAATTGTTCTTTCCCTGATGCTCTCAGCTCTGTGTGATAGGGACGGCAAATGAGGACTGGATCCCAAACAGGACCAGTTTAGAGAGATATAAAAAAATACTGGATTTCCTAATTTGTAATTATTCACTTTATTAGAGGCGGTGGGCGTTTTATAAATGCAGGTCAACAAACAGCTCCTGCTGCAGCTTCTGCTTTCGAGGGATATTTTATGAGTGTACTTGAACACTTGGCATATATTTCATTGGAAAATCCACCCTATTTGTCAATGAGACAGACTAAATTAAAACTTGATTAGGCAATCCCAAATCTGGGTTAAGCGTTACTGTGTTTAAAAACCAAATTCTTTGTGGGAGATAAGAAATGAAGAGCCTTTTTTTTATTTTTGAAAAAAGACTTTGAAAACTCCAAATTTCAACTTTGCGGACTTTCACATAAGTCACTGCCGTGTTCAGATTTATAATAAGTGGATGAAAATACTTTTATAGAGATGGACGAATTTGCCTTGTATAATAAACAACACGAGCCAGAGCTGCTCCTCCTGCCTTGCCCTTAATCCCTCCTTTTCCAGAGCAGCTTTGGTGCATCTCTTTAACCATGTGACTGCTCCAAATCCAGGAACTGAAGAGTTAAGGCACAAATAAAATCTCAAGTTCAGACTGTCAGCTTAGATAGTGCTTAGCAATGGTCGAGGAAAAAAAAAAAAAAAAAAGCCAGTTGTGATTTAGAAGAAAAACAGTGAGATTTGACCAATTCCATGGAATACCTTTCTTAGCCCCGGGGCGAGTGGAAGTGGTATATTAACCAAGGAATAGAGCAGAGGAGGAAAAAGGCCAAATCACATTTCTTTGAAACAAAGAGGCTTTTTACCAGGAACAAGCCTTGATAAAAATTACAGTGGCATCGCAAGTCATTTCAGCCGCTCTGCCTCGGGCCATATTAGAGCAGTGAGGAAATAGGGGATGCAGCAGCCCTGAAATACAAATACAGTAGTCCCAGGAGTGTTTTTAGTATAAATAATCCTTTTTTTGGAATAATGCTGTGGCTTTAAATAGGGCCAGGTGGTGGGTGCAACACCCAGGGTTGCTTTGGAAGGAGGAGAGGGAAATGAGAAGCTCTGGCTGGATGTTGGGAGTGCCCTGGGAGAGCCCCAAATCCTCGTGGTTCCACAGCTTCCCAGGTTGTGACTGCACCAGAATCTGCTGGAATCAGATTAAAATGAATGTGAATGCATCTGTCAGGCTGAGCCAGGAGGATTTTGTGGTGTGGCCATGAAATGAGTAGGTCCAAAACAACTGTGGAGTCCTCTGGAATTGGGCAAAGCTCCTTTGGAGAGGATTCTCCCAGGAATCCCACCTGTACCAGGGTTTGTTCACAGTGTTGGGGAAGGACTTTACGGAGTGTCACTTCCCACTGCCATTTGTTGAACCTCCCATCTCTCCTGTCCTGCATTTTGCAGACAAACTCTGGGAGCACTTTCTCTGTCAGAAGTGACTTGTAAACAGACTGCAGTGGGGAAAAGCAGGAGGATTAAACACACGCTCAGTTCTTTGTCAGGTTCTTGTTCCCAGAGAGAAAAGAGCACTTGAGTGGCCAGGAGAAAAGTGCCCCAAACAGCAGCTCTGTGGAGGTGCTCCCAGTGCAAACATTTATTGAAATAAATCATTTATTCAATGGGATGAGGGCAGGAGAAATGGAGAGATCTCTGCAGAGAACAGCACTAAAACCCCCACTTGTTTCTTACTGTCATCACTCGGTTAAAATTCCATTTTTCATCGTAATTAAACATTTCTACAATTATCAGGACACTGGTAGCCAGAGGAAAGGTGTTTGGCCAAGGAAAGGAGTTCAGTTCTGGTCCCAAAATTTCAGGAACCTCCTCAGCCCAGTGGTGGGAAATGCTTGGTAGACCTCTGAATTTTCCTTATTTACATGGTCAAAATGTGACAGGTGAAATGTGAATTGGCTGGATGGACACAACTGGATGGGTGCAGTCAGAGATGTGTCCCAAATATATTTTGCCTTGGTGGGCTCAGGGCAAGCTGGGATGTGTGGGAGCATAAAATGAAACCCAAAACGAGTCAGGGGCTGATGTAAAACCCCAGAGCATTCCATGGGCTTTAGGAATGAACCCATGAGGAGTGGGAAGGCCATTTCCAGCTGATTTTTGAGCACAATCCTTTGCTCCCAGCACAGATTTAGCTTTGTCCTTGAGGGTCACAGTGAGGAAAGTAGCCCAGCCCAAAGATCAAAGCTTGAGAGCCCTCTGTGTGTCCGGTGTGGGGCAGAGCTTGGGCAGCCCCTTCTGTGCCAGGAGGGGTTTTCACCCTGATCTTCACTCCCAGATCTGGGAGAAACATTCCTGGGCCCAACTGAGGCTGTTGCAAAAATGTGTCTTTGAGTGAAAAACTCATTTGTTTGGTCAAAGCACGGGGAGAACTCGGCTCAGTGACCCAGTGGGGTCTGTGCTAAAAGGCTTTGAGGTGGAATGGTTGGATTTGGTTTCACTGATATTGTGAGTCGGAGCATTTGGGAAACTCTTTGGCAGCATCCCTGTGCATTCTGCTTGTGCTGTTTGTAATCAAAGAGTGTGTGAAAGAATGATAAAGACTTCCAAAGACTGAATTAAAAAAATGGGGCTGATCCTTTGGAAAAGGTGGAAAAAGTTTTACAGAATTTTTTGGCTTTAAAACGGAGGGGTGGTAGTAGAAAAGAGCTTGAAATACAAACATAGAAAACTGGTAAATGTGGACAGACTTGAATTTAAAAAATATCTGTGTGGTGTTCTGAGTGTTGAGGAAAATACAGTTTGCAGAGTACAGCCTTACTTGGGAGGGCAAAAAATAGGATGCAGGATATTTTCCCCCTGTTTTTGCAGAGCTCTGCTGTTTCTTCCCTGATATAAAACCAGCGAGCTTCCCCGGAATTTTTTCTTTTTGGCCGGGGCGAGGCAAATCCCACTTATCTGGTGGCATTAAAATGTGCGCCTGTGTGTGCCTGTGAAAATAGAGCCCTGCTTTTGACACCCACCTCACGGCTCCGTCCTGTGCCCTGCATTGATTCCCTGCTCCCCTTTCATTCCCCGCTCCGTGGGCACCGTCCCCTTCCATCCCTCCTCTCCTCTCCTCCCGCGCCGTTTGCGCGCCTCCCGTCAGGAAGTGGAAATTGTTATCGATTAATATTAATATTTGGCTTGTTTGTGAAAATGCCTCTCTCCCCTCTGCTATTAATCTGCCCTGTTAATAATGCCAGGACTCCTGTTCGGGACCCTGGGGAAGCCACAGTGAGCGGAATGACAATGAGACGGTGACAACAGCCCCAAAGGCTGCGCTTGGCAGAGCCGCGAATTCCAATGGCGAGGGCTCCTTTTGGAGGCTCACAAACGCTTTATTCTCGCTCCATGGCCTGACATCCAGCACCGAGAGAAATCTCCAGCACGGGCTGGTAGTTTTTGGAGGGCCAGCCCGAGTGCATTTCTTTATTTATTCTAACTAGGGAGCGTTTCTCCCAGCGGAGAATTTTCTCGCGCGCTCGTTTCCAAAGTTCCACTTTGCTGCGTTTTTCAGCGGGGTTGGAGCCTTTCTATAGATTTTTTTAAAGGGGAGGGATTTGGGAGCAAAAATAAGCAAAGCAATGAGGATTTTCCTGCACCGAGTGGAGCTTTTCTCCAGGCTTTCCTCTCTTCCTCCCCTGAATTTTTTTGCTGTTGTGTTATTGCTCCCCAAATGTTTGTGACCGCTCTGGTAATGCACTGTACATCTCTCGTGACACTTCACTGGAGCTTTTATCTCATAAATAGTTCAGAGACAGAAATCCCAAAGGCTGATATTTTTTCCAGCTCCTTTAATAGTAAGATAGCAGAGCTTTTTTGTTTTGGTTTGGTTTGGTTTGGGTTTTTTTTGCTTAAAAGAACCAACTTTATCTACTGCATCCAAATATGGATCAAATCAATATTTGGACGTAGCACAAATTGTAAAAATGTCAGCTTGAATACAAATATAAAACAAAATTGTGGATTCAGGGAGATCAGGTGAAGAAAAGTTACGGACAACAAACAGCAACAACAACATTCTCTGCAGAGTTTGATTCTAAAAGGATCTTATGTGGAAATATTTTTGATGCCTGCTTGAACCAGACTTTTACTGGAAATATAATACTGGCATTTAGAGCAGAGTAATTTGGACACTTTCCCTGCTGGTTTTACTAGAGGAAAATGGGTATTAAGGAACACACTGAAATACTGTTTCGAGCTTTATTCTTCATTTCTGCCAGCAGAAATCCTTTAATAAAAGAAAACACTTAATTTTTTTTTGCTTAAAACCAAAGGTACTTGAAATCCTTAATACCTGTTCTACTCACAGCCAAGTTCTGCAGCAAGTGCTTTTGGAATGTTTATTGAAAAATGCACCCGATTAACTCTGCTCAGTCCTCATCTGCTCTCGCTGCTCCTTTCGGATCTGCTTTCTGTTTCCTTTTAATAAAGGGACTTGAAGCTGCCTCGAGAGGTGCAGTTCCAGCTAAGACAAAGCAGGGCATGAACATGAAACTTGAAAAATGAATATACAAAGTAAGCACAGGAAAGGGGCTGTGTTTCCAAGGGTTCAATTTTTATACGAGTCCTTCTTCCTTTTCCTCATCCTGCCTCATCCCTCACTGTCTCTGCAGTTCTGAGTATTTTTCAGCAGAAAATTGGGTTTTTAATGTGCTCTGCAGCAGTTCTGCATCAGCCAGACCCAGGGAAATTCCATGTATTTTGTCCTTAAACTCCAGCTGCAAAGATTTGGGCAGCAGAGGCAGACTCAGCAGTACCTGGGGCAGGTTCCTGTGCTGGGAATGCTCAGAGCTTGTTCCTGGCTGGGATCTTACACAGGGATGTGCTGAAACTTGTGGCTCCTCCACAATTCATTGCAATGGCAGCTGTAAATCAAAATTTCCATGTGTGGCCTGGCAAATGGGAGTGTTTGGGGCTGTCACTGGGGTACAGGGAGCTTGGCCAGCAGACTTTGGTCCCTCAGGGGTGGCTTCTTGAGCACTCACCTCCAGAATCCTGTTTACCCCATCAGCACCTTCCTGCTTCTTGAGCATTCCCAAAGTTCTGGGCTTTGTGGTGTGGAAGAGAAATAGAAATATTTCTGTTAAAGGAAATAGAAATATATTAAATTTTCTATGAATCCGCTTCCCACGTTAGTGTTTTAAGGGAAACAAGCTGAGAGTGGAGTTTGGGTATCTGCAGGAGCTGGGCTGGTGGGTTTATTGTGGGATCAGCTCAGATCTGACTGAGTACCCAACAGTTTGAGGTTGGCAGGGTCTGAATTCTCCATGCACACCTATTTAGTGGGATTTAGCTTGTCAGCTGGACAAAGCTGTGACCTGTGACTCGTTCTGTGCCACCATTCCAGCTTGAACAGGGAATAGGGAAGACCAGATCTCACCCACAGCCATTTTGATTGTCCCTAATTCCTTTTATTCATAGCATTTTAGGTTTTCTCAGGTGTCAGGGAGCTGTGAGAAGCCCTGGATTTGATTTATCTAAGGAAGAAAAAAGATTATTCCACTGAAAAATAATCTGAGGTGCTTGGTGTGTCCGTGTCATGTTAAAGGCCCAAGATTCAGGAGGAATCCAAAGGGACAAATACTAGAATTCCAAGCTGGGTATCTCTAGATATGCTCAGAAAAGTTGGCAAAACCACAGCAAGCTGTAGAAGAAAAATTGAGTAAAGGTTTGTGTGAGCAGCCCCATTTCTCAAAGGTAAAACCAGCCCCTGTGACATTCCCTTGGCACCCTGGCACGGGGGCAAAACCACTTCCCACTCGTGGCCACTTCCCTGCCTGGATATTTATTGCCCAAGCCTTATTTCAACTGTAAAATTGGTGGAAATGAAAGGTTTTTTTGAGTGAACAAAAGTTAAAAAAAAAAGACATTTCCCAATGATCGTTTAAAGCAGAATTTCCCCTGTCTCTGGCAGCAGCCAGAGGCGATGGGAAAAGCTGTCAGAGCATCCTCTGCAGTCTGAGGACCTGCTCAGGGGGTTCCTCATGGCCAGGCTCTCCTTTGGGTGCTGCATGTGCTCATTTCAGATCAGCAAACATTGGAGATCCCAGTACAGCTCGGATGGAGGTGGAGGAGAAAGGTTCTTGCAATGAATGGGATGAAGAAACTGGGTGGTGGGCTTGAGAATCTTAAACAACTGATTGTTAATTGTCCTTCCCTTACAGCATTCTCATTAATATTGTCCATGGATGAGGAAAAAGCCATTTTTTATGACCTTGAAGCATTTAATGCTTCAACCCTATCCTTAATAGAAGAAGAATAATTCCTCTCATGACATTTTGTCACTAATTTGTATTTTTTTCTGGCAGAAGTATTTCACACCAACTTCCAGAGAGGGTGTTGCCCAATCCAACCCACAAAGGCACATTTCTTTCATCACACAAGGCTGAGGAAAAGTGTTCCTGGGGTTTGTAGCACCCAGAAGTGAGATCCCCCTGGGAATCCAGGCATTTCCCTGGCTGCAGCTTCAGGTTTGCACCCAGCAGGGAGAAAAGGCTGGGAAGGAAGGTGTGGATCCGTGAGGACAGGGAAAATTTAGGGAGAATTCTCATTTCTTCTCATTTCAGGGGGGATTTTAGAGGACTTTTA
>NW_005054449.1:1337466-1343620 GCF_000277835.1 Geospiza fortis
GGAATGCCAGGGCTGGATCCAGAGCTGACTGACCCCAAAAGTTCCCACCACCTTGAGGAAAATCTGAATTTTTGGGCTGATACAGCAGAGCAGGGCCTGGATTTGGGATTTCCTATTGTATTTCAGCTGTGGCCATCAGGTGGCAATCTGACCACTGGGATCATTCTGTGCTGGAGGCACTTTGGGGTGGGTTCTCCTTGGGCTTTCCAAGCTCCTTTGTGATTTAGGGCCGTGTTTGCCAAGCTCTGGGCTGTGCCTGCTGTCAGCTCCCGCCCTGTGCAGGGCACAGAGGGATGGGAGAGGGTCCTGCAGAATTCCCAGGGGATTAAGGCAGGATGGAGGGCAGGAATTGCTCAGAATTCACCTGAATTCGGGTGGGATGAGCAGCGCAGCACCCCGAGGTGATGAACCTGGCAGCAGTAGCTAAGCACCTCATTAATGGGGATATTTCCTTCTTGGTTGAGCAGGGCTGGGTTTTGATGACCTGATGCAGCTCCTCTGGCCTACAAAGGGGTCAGAAAAATGAGTTTATCTTTGGCCTGAGTCCATAGAAATGGAGACAGAATCCTGTCACCCCAGAGTTAGAAATGTAGGTGATTTTGTTTACTGGAGGTGTGAAATAAAGAATCATGGAATGAGAGAATTCCTTGGGTTGGAGTGACCTTAAAAATTATCCAATTCCAACCCCACTGCCATGAGCAGCTCCCACCAAACCAGGCTGCTCAATGCCCACAAGATATTGCTCCAAGTGCTCAAATTTTACCTGCCTTCCTCACCGGCTGTTACATCAGGAATTGTTCGGTTTGGTTTGGTTTGACTGGTTTATTTTCTTCCCTGGGGAATGTTTCTAAAGGGAAATCACAGAGCAGGACCATCAGATCATCCAAAGACCTGTAAAGGTGGTGGTGATGTCCCTCTATGGGCTGGAAAAGATGTTTGAGGTCACTCCACTGCTCTTTCTGTAAAGCCAGAAAATGGAAACAAATCCCAGGGAAGTCCTGGCCTAATGAATATTTTCTTAATAATAATAATAATAATAATAATAATAATAATAACAACAACTATTATTATTACCACTTAGCAAGCAGTTCTAGACAGCACTGAGGTTTTAATACTCACATATGATTTTAAACTCACAGCTAGGAATGAGCTGCAAAGTTTGGATAATGATGTAAAAACCCTTCCAACACCCAGTTAATCCCTAAGGAAAAGGCACCTGTTGGTCTGTGCCTGTGTGGTTCCATTCTTATCTACAAAGTCAAAATTCTCTGTGAATATTTGTATTTTCTACTCTTTTGCTTGGATATTTCCTTTGGGTCTGAGGCTCCAGGTTCTGAGGCAAAGTGTGAGTTCAGGGGGTGCCTGGCATTCTCCTCCTTGCTTAGAAAATAAAAATACCTGGGTCTCACACAAATGTTGAATTATCCAGGTCAGTGAAACTCAAGATTGTGCTGATCAGGCGCTGCAATTAATTCTTGGGATGTTCTTTAAATGTTTCCAGTGAAGAAGTCAAAGAAGCTCTTTGCAATCTGTGAGTGTAAAAAACACTCAATCATTTCAGATAATTGGGTATTTCCACAGCAGAATCAGATATCTAACAACAACAACAATAATTAAAGCAGGAATAACGACAATAATGATCACAAAAACAATAATAAGCATATTAAACCCCAAACACAACAAACCCACCCCAAAACCTAACTCGTTATTTCCCCTACCACCATTTCCTTTACCATCGGCCTTGCTTTTGCTTTCATTACAGCTGCTAAATAGATTATTCATGAGCTCTCTCAGCACCACTAAACCATCCCTCTCTTTGTTGCCAGCCCCTCATTGGTGTCACACAGATTTTCAGCGTCTGCCCATATCTGATTATCTGTGGAAACAACCTTTCAATGAGCCTTTTTATCCGCTCCTTTCGCCGGGGAGCTTTGAGCGACTAATTTCAGTTTCATGACAATAACAATAAGGTCAAGTTGTATTTCTGTGCTGCTTTTCACCCAGGCAGACATTCCAGAGGGGCAGATGTGGCACAGAGGGGTTGTCACTGTTTGTCACCACGGAGCGGCCACGTCCGGCTCTCCACGGCTGAGTTGGGATGGAGATCAGGAGAGCTGGGGGTTGTTCCTGGAAAATCAGATGTTCTCTGCTTTTTTTTTTTTTAATTTTTTAATGTGTTTTTTTTAACTTAACCAATTGTGGAATATTTGGGGTAAAGCTGAGAGGAGCCCCGCAGGGATGAAAGGGTTGAGTGGGGACAATCTAGAAAATTCTGCAGGATAATCAAAAACTGAGCCCCAGCTGTTGGATTTCCCCCAAATCCCTGGAATAAACACAACCTGTGGAGGAGATCAGCTCCCTCACCTGTGGGGCTCACCCTGGGCAAAAGGAGGCTCAGGAGGGACCTTTTTTCTTCATAGTTCCAAGGCAAGAGGGTGCAGCCAGGTGGGGTTGGGCTCTGCTCCCAGGGAACAGGGACAGGACAAGGGGAAATGGCCTCAGCTTGGACACCAGCAGGCATTCCCCCATGGAAAAGGTGCTCAGGCCTTGGCAGGGGCTGCCCAGGGAGGTTTGGAGTGCCCATCCCTGGAGGTGCCCAAGGAAAGCCTGGATGTGCCGCTCTGGGCTGGTGACAAGGTGGGGATGGGTCACAGTTTGCACCTGATGATCCTGGAGGTCTTTTCCAACCTCAGTGATTCTGGGATTGTGTGAAATCCACCTGGCAGTGCACAAAAAAATCCTTGGGCACAGCACGGATTTTCCCTGGCTGTTAATCAATGCTGGGTACAACTTGTTGAGCTCAGCACGGGGTTGTGCTGAGGAACCCAACATTCCCACATCTGAATCCCAATGTGGGATTCAGCTCCCGCAGATGCCACCTGGAACCTCTGCTATCAGACCTATCATGACCTGAAATTGTTGTTTCATTGTCATTTCCTGCCTCTTGCCAGTCCCTGGTCATTTAACAACTGAAAAAAAACCACATTTACTGTCTTTTGATGATTCCTCTTCAAATATGAGGTCAGTCAGAGGAAGGATCAGCTTCACTGTTAATTAAAATTTAATCAGAACTACCCTGCTTGTCCTGTAGAATAAATTAAATTAACCATGTTCAGTAGTAAGGTATCTTTATACTTGTATCCTCTGGAAATTTTCACAGGTTGTGCTCCAAAAAACCCAGTTTTGCTCTTCAGCTCAGTTGGAATTCCTGTTCCTTAAGTGCAAAAGAGGCTAATCATAGAGCAGAAAATAATTTGACTTGCTAATACTGGCTGAGAAAACATTTACTGCAACCACAAATATTTTCAGGATGATGGAGTATCTCATGTTCATGAAAGCTTGGTTCTGGTGACATGTTTGAGTAGGGAGGGCTGCACTTTCTAGCAGAGGAAACCCATGTCAGCTGCAGCAGGCAGCTCCCTGTTCTCCTCCAAAAACTGGAGCAAAAAAAAAAAAAAAATGTTGGCAGAGGAATCAAAATCCTCCTCTTCAGTCGAGTCTGCCACCGGGTTTCTTAGGCATGAACTCCGGAAAATCTTTATTAGGCATAAAAAAAAAAATATAAAAAAATAAAAAAGAAATAGAGGGGGAGATGTGTCTTGCAGACAGAAGGTACATTCTGAGGTTAGCAAAGAGATGAATTATAAATACTTCAAGGGGAGCCGTGCTTTTCCAGCTATTCTTCTTCTGATGGTTCCTAGCTGGGAGCCAGTGAAAAATGTCCTTTTGGTGGGTGACAAACCCACCCCTGGTGCCACCAGTGGCCAGGCTTTGGCTGTGCCCCGTGGGAGCGCCCACAGAGCGGCGGTTGTTGGGTTGGTTGGGTGGTTGGGTTTGTTATCGTGGTGGGAGCTGCTGAGCACACCCTGCTGCCTCGTGGCTGCTGGAGACAGGGCAAACCTGCTCCCAAAATACTCCAGCTACTTCTGCTGGGTGACAAATTGTGGTTTTCTTTCCCCCCTTTCATGTTTTGCTCCCCCACCACCACCGGTTTTTTTGCTTTTTGGATGAGAAAGCTCCGTTTTCATTTTGGAGCTTTCATTTCATTTCATGAATGGCCTTGCTTAGAAATTGATTCCCCTTGGAAAAATCCCCAAACTTTGCCTCCCTCTGTATATCCAGGGTTTTCATTTCAGGGCAAGGGGGAATTGGCTTCAAAGCGACAGAGAGTAGGGTTGGATTAGAGATTAGCAAGGAGGAAGGTATTGATCACTTCCAGGTGTCTCTGAAAATAAGGATAAATTTTCCTCTAGGAATATGCCAAATTAATTATTTGTAGGCTGCAATGTGAAAGATGAATCCTGGCACAGGGTGTCCAGAGAAGCTGTGGCTGCCCTTGGATCCCTGGAAATGTCCAAGACCAGCTTGGACAGGGTTTGGAGCACCCTGGGCTAGTGGAAGGTGTCCCTGCCATGGCAGGGGTGGAACTGGATGGTTTTGAGGCCCCTTCCAAGCTGAACCACCCCAGGATTCAGTGATTACAAGGCAGGGATGCTCTGTGACACCTGCAGGGGTGCATGGCTGAGCTGTAGCCTGGAGCTCACAGCTGCTGGTGTGGGACACACTGAGCAGGAACCCCAAGCACCAGGCAAACACTTCTTGCCAAACTTGGATTTTACCCTAATTTATTTTTGGTTTTTCATTTCAAGTCAAAGGGGGAATTGGCTTCAAACTAACAGAGAATAAGGCTGGATTAGAGATTAGCAAGGAATTCTTCCCTGGGAGGGTGGAGAGGCCCTGGCACAGGGTGCCCAGAGCAGCTGTGATCCCTGGAAGTGTCCAAGGCCTACCTTTTGATGATTCCTCTTTTAAATTCTTATACCCCTTTTATAAAATACACTGAACCAGTCAAAGCAAGAAGTGGCCAAAGAGAACCTCAACCACCTCTTCTGTGTTTTTTCCCCTTCTTTCCAAAACTGAGGTTTTGGGATCTATGGGATCAGGAGTCCTCTGCTGTTTGCAGAGATTTTTTTCCCAAAACTGAGGTTTTGGAAAGAAGGGGAAAAAACTGAGCTTTTGGGATCTATGGGATCAGGAGTCCTCTGCTGTTTGCAGAGATTTTTTTCCCAAAACTGAGGTTTTGGAAAGAAGGGGAAAAAACACTCTGCAAACAGCAGAGGAGCCCTGATCCCATAGAACCCAGCAGGCTGCAAAGAGCCTCACCCTACGGTGATCAGCCCCTTACCTCAGCTCCACCCGAGCTCCTCAAGGGAGGTTTTTATCCTTTGGAAGAATTTGAGCTCGGCTTAGCCAAACTTTGAACCAATGTTCACGTGAGTATCTCAGTGTGTTTTGTTCTGCTGTTTCCCCCTTTTAGGTGACAGCGAGATTGTAAATAATATGTACGAGACCGACCCCGATCTCCTTGCTGGAGAAAGCGCAGAGGAGGAAACTGAGGACAGTATAATGTCCCCCATCCCTGTGGGACCTCCGTCACCCTTCCCCACCAGTGAGGACTTCACTCCCAAGGAGGGCTCACCCTATGAAGCTCCCGTCTACATTCCTGATGACATTCCAATCCCACCAGATTTTGAACTCAGAGAATCTTCGATCCCAGGGGCAGGGCTAGGGATTTGGGCCAAAAAGAAGATTGAAGTTGGGGAGAGATTTGGACCCTATATGGCAGTACAGAGGAGCACATTAAAGGAAACAAACTTTGGATGGGAGGTAAGCGTGTGGAATGTGGGCACCATGTTCCTTTGTCTTCTCTGCCGAGTGTTCCTGGAGCTGGACTGGGGACAGAGGTGGTGACTTTGCTGATGCCGCGTTTCCCCGAGTAACTCCCCACCCCCATTACCTGAAGGATTTAAAAATCAGCAGAAATCCCTTTTAAGTTCACTTCTTGGGCCACAAGAACTGCTCGAGCACCGTTTTGGAAGTCTTGGTTTTTGAATGGTGTCGGGTCACTTCATCAAGCGCTTGTCATTTCCAAATTGTGTTCGGGAGTTGTCGCGCGGAGGGAATGGGATTAATCCCATGTTTGGTGGTTGGGGGTGTTACCTTTGACTCCCAGCCCGTGTCAGCAGTGCAGGCATTATTAACTGGGCAGGGAAAAATAGCATGTAGCCATTAACAGCCCCCATGTTCTCGAGTTCTCGTGCTGCAGCAAAGATGGAGAAATGTGAAAGTCATTTTTTCCCCAAGAGCTGAACAA
>NW_005054449.1:1343667-1373469 GCF_000277835.1 Geospiza fortis
TTATCTTTCTCCCTGCTTTTCTGGGCTTGTCCCAGAAATCATCTTAGCTCTTCTACTCTTGATTAGAGAATATCTAGATCCGTAATTATCCTGGAATATTCATTAACAGTGAAGTGTATCTTGGGATTTCTGCTCTGGGCTCACAGTCCTATCCCAATGTATATAATTCCTTCTCTCTCCTCCATCCCAGCATTCCATCCCCTGCTGCCATGGGAGCTGCTGGCTCTTGTCCTGAGGCTGTGTCTGGGGCAGTGGGGGCAGAGAGGTTTCCTGGCAGGATTTTGCTGTAGGATAGGCGAAGCTTATCCCAAAAAGCGGGAGCTGAATTTTCCCTCATTTTTTTCCCTGGGTGGAGCAGTCCCTTGCCCCGTTTCCCCCATCAGCCACTGCTGGGGTGAGCTGGTTCACAAAACCCTGGAGGATTTACAGGCTGGGAAGCAGCTGAGGGCTGGAAATGTAAGGTTTTCCCAGGAGAAGGCACCAGTGCAGTGACAGAACCCTGTTTTCTTAGAAACTGATGTCAGAAAGGCCAGGCTGAAGCATTAACAGTTTTCATTTTCTCTGATTATATTTGCACTCTTGATTGTGAAGTCAAAAAGCAGCGAGACCCAGTGAAGCCCAGAGAAGCAGGTCCAAATGTTTTTGTTTTGTTGACTTTTTCAATGTGTCTGAAGTGCAGGAAACAGAAAAAACCCTCCTGTTTTAACAACAAAACTCAATTGTGTTTTGTTGCTGTGCAGTAGGAAGTGTCTGAAGAGCTAAAATCAGAGTTTGGTTGAATGACTGAGTGGAGAGTTTCCTTTTCCTTCTATCCTAGTGCAGGAAAAGGAGGAGAATTCAGCTGAGTTTTGATCCCCTCTCCCCTCCAATGACATTCCTCGGAAATTCCTCTTGGTATTGGTTTCTATTGTGAATATCATTGCATGATATTTGATTGGAGCATCAAAAAGTGAAGGTTTTGGGGGGGAAAATCCCTTTTATTTCACTGGCAATACATGGCCTGGTTCAGGGGGACTGTAGGTGTGAGGAGCTCGAGATTCCTGAGGAAGGTATTGATTGTCTCTGAAAATAAGGATAATTTTCCTCTAGGAATATGCCAAATTAATTATTTGTAGGCTGCAATGTGAAAGATGAATCCTCTTTTTTTTTCACCCAGTTACTGATAGGTGGCATTTGTTGTTTCAATGGATATCTTTGTTTGTTATTTTGTTTAAAGGCTGATTTTTAGGAGCAAACTGCAATCCTCATTGGCTGGCAGGAGTCGAACAGTGCAAACCTTTTTTTCTCTGACCTTGGCAAAACACTGTCCTTGCATTTCATAATTCTGATAAAAGTTGCTATTTGCACTCATGATTTTCAGAAAGGTTCCTCACATCCCCACCGCTCTGGCTGCTCTGATAGGAGCTGCATTTATCAATCCCCGTTGACTTTGTGATACTGTTTGTTTTTGTAGTGTAATTGAGCAAACTTTCCCTCTCTGGGCACTTCTCCTGTTCCAGCAGTGTTCCTTTGTCCCCTGTTGTGGCAGGGACATTTCACACCTCAAAGGAAGGGCTTTGTCCTCCCTCAGGTGTCCCCAAACCCACCCCAACACTCTCTGCTTGTCCTTGCAGAAACCTCTTGAATTTTCCCATTCCCCAGGGTGTTTGAGGACATTTCAGGGCTCTGTTTCCAGAAATTCCTTCAGAATTTCATTTGGGATTAACATCCATTAATCCCTTCATGTGCTGGACAGGAATTCATGGAATAAACTCTGTCTGCTCAGCTCTACCTGATGGCAGGTTGGGAATTTGGGGTGTTCATGGCAGCCCTATCAGATGGCAAATTGGGAAATGGGAAAGCCCTGAGAAGTTCTAAGCAGCTCTACCTGATGGCAAATTGGAATTTGGGAACTTGGGATGTTCTGGGCAGCTCTACCTGATGGCAAATTGGGAAATGGGAATTTGGGATGTTCTAGGCAGCTCTACCTGATGGCAAATTGGGAAAAGCCCTGAGATGTTCTAAGCACCTCTGCCTGATGGCAAATTGGGAATTTGGGATGTTCTAGGCAGCTCTGCCTGATGGCAAAATGGGAAATGGGACCTTGGGATGTTCTAGGCAGCTCTACCTGATGGCAAATTGGGAATTTGGGATGTTCTAAGCAGCTCTGTCTGATGGCAAATTGGGAATTTGGGATGTTCTAAGCAGCTCTACTTGATGGCAAATTGGGAAATGGGAACTTGGGATGTGTTTGCATCCTCTGCTCCTAAAATTGAAACAGGCAGGACATGAGCAATGGCTGGGAAAAAAAGGAAAGGGGAAGAGCTTATTGTCACCCAGGAACTTGTTGGCTTTTGCTTCCATGTGCTGTTTCTTTTGGTGGTAATAAACTCAACACATCTGAGATTTTTAAGTTCACAAGGAATGCTCCTTCTGCAGTTCAACACTGGGTTTTTTGGTCAGTATTTCTCTGGAATTTGTATTTTTGGCATACAGTGACTTGTGGGTTGAATGCTGGTGTAAGATTTCCACACAACTCCTTGTTACGGCCAATTAGAATATATTCTGTTTGAATTGCCTCTCATATTAGAAATTTATTTCAGGAATGATACCTGTTCTTCACACCTCAACCTCTTCTCTATTCATATTTCTCAATTCATTTCCTGTAGTTTATAGTCTTGATAATCCCACTTTTGTGCACACCTCACTCCCCAAACTCCGAAAACTTGGTCTTTTTATTTGTTTGTTTGTTTTTAGGAGTCATCAGCTCCTTAATTTGAAAAGTGCTTCTGCCTTTGGCACAAGAAGTCTTTGCCCTTCATCACAGGAAATTTAGTGTCAGGCTTTGACTAAACTGGGAGTTCACTGGAAGTGGAATTGGCTGCAAAGTGATCATTCCTCAGCACCATCTTAATTTTGCTAGAAAAATTTTCTTGTCATACAGGACATGCTTCATAATTAATGTCTGTTCCTTCTGATTTCTGCATAAAAAAAAAAATAAAAACAACATTTTGGGGCATGGAAAATGTGCCACTGAGGGCTTTGATGTGAGAGTGGATCTTTCTCTTCTGCCCAAGGATTACCACTGCAGAAAGAGCTTTCTCTTTTCAAACTCCAGTAAGGAAAGATTTGTGAAAATAAAAAAAAGGCAGCAAATTGTACCTCAAAGTCCTCAGGAAATTAATTTTGTGTTTGTTTCTATCTGAACTCCTCGCAGGTGTAACTTGGTGTTACTTGCTGAAATTTCCAGTTTCACTCATTAATAGCCCAAAATATCCATGGCAGTGCAGAATGCTGTGTTTTATCTGCCATACCTTGAAAAAAGCTGCGTAATTATCTTTATTATTGGTGTTTTTCCTTTCAGGCAGAGAGGAGGGCTGGGTGCTGATGGTTTGAACACGTGTCCTGCCTTATCTGCACCACAGCCTCGTATCTGCTTTGCTTTGTGGGATATGTTTTAAAAAATATTCTTTGCATTAAACCACACCTATCATTCAAGGGCTTTTTTGGACACGGGATGGCAGCGAGTGATTCACTCCCATCTCATAAAAATAAGATGTGTCAACCCTGGCCCCCAGCCCCTCCCAGGGATGATTCAGTGCAGGACCTGTTGGGTGCTTTCCCTCATTCCCTGACACTGCTGATGGTGTCATTTCACCTTTTTCTTTTCTTTTTGTGTGTGTGTGCCTTGAAAGACACCACCTAAAAGCCCTGTGATTATTGAGTGTGACCTGATTGCATTTCTCCTGCTCCCATTGCCCTCCTGCCCGCTGACACCGAGCACAGCACTGCCAGCACCCTGAATAAATCAGGGGCATTTTTGTGCTTTATGGCCTCTGGGAGCTGAGGAAAATGAAAATAAAATAATTACATCACGATTTCCATCGCTTTGGATAAATAATGGTATTTATCACGGCGCTGTTAATTTTCCTAATTGAGAGGAGAACGGGGATCTCATCCTGGGGGGAGATTTAGCACCTGGATTGTAGGAGTCATGATTTTAGCTCAGTTTGCTTCACAGGATTAACACCACTGATAAATGCAGTTTGTTTTAATATATATTTAAATGCAGTTTGTTTTAATTTATGTTTTAATTTATATTTAATTTATGTTTTGAGAGAGGTTATTTGCTGAAGCACAAAGGCTTCTCTCAGCTGAAGTGTCAGAGCCAGGCTGCTCCTTTACATGGAAAAATTAAATGTTTTCATTTCCTACTTGAAGGGGGAAAGGTAGAGCCTGTCCCATGGAAGACAAATAATTGGGGAAAAATAGGAGTCAGCAGCTGGGGATGCAGCAGAGCTCTGGCTCCACATCTGGGCCAGGGAAAACTGCTGGGGGGTTTTGAACACACTTTAAAATGTCACTAATTCACAGCTGTCCAACCTCCCAATTCCTGCAAAATTTAAATTTTTAGCAGGGGGTCTTTTTATTTTCTCTGCTTTTTAAAAATACCTCAAAATTCCAAGGGAAATCTACTTTGTGTGACTGGCCTTAAATGCTGGGAGGAGAATTATACTGCATTTCCTTGTATGCAATAAATATAAAACAAAATATTTAAATGTTTAAGATACATTCAAAATTAAAATATATTTTAAAATTATCTTTAAAATATTAAAAACAGGCTTTTAAGCACTGCATGAAGTGTGATGGTTTTGTCATGGTTTTGTCATGGTTTTGTCAGATCAGCCAGGGATTCCTTCATTTCCCTTTAGAAGCTGACCCAGCTGAAGCTGTGAGTTCTTGTCCATCCTGCCTGAGCCAGAGATGCTGAAAGGAGAGTGAGCCCTTTAAATGAGCAAAGAAATCCCCAGAGCTCCTCGTGTCTCCTGGGCTCTCACCTGGGAGGATGTGATGACATTTCCTGCTCCTTTTCCTGCCCTGATTCATTCATTTTCCCCTCTTCTGCCTTCCCTTGGCCTGGGGAATGATGTTATTGCAGCAGCTTCTCTCCCTCGGGGAAAAGGAGTTCCTGAATTGCTCTTTTCCAACCCTCATCCTGCTCTGGCAGGGAAATTGCTGAGGAATTCTGTGCAATTCAACATCTCCCATGAAATCTTGATGCTCTCCCAGAGCTGCTCCTTAGGAAGGGGATGGAACTGAGCAAACAAAGCTGAGCAACCTCTTCCAGCCCAAAAATCTCATAAAGAACTTAAATATTCAAAATAATTAAAATTATTTACAATCTTTACAATATTTAGAGGTCAGGGACTTGTTTTTCTTCCTTGAGATTAATTTTTTTTTTTCACTTAAGCTCCGAGTTTTGGTCTGAGGCAAAAGTTTCTCTGCAGTTTTATATCCACATGTATATAAAATTCTAACTGGGGATGCTCTTAGCCAGGCAGTTGCACGGTGTTCTGGCATTCTGTTCTCTTCATGAACCCAGAGATTCTTTCATTTTCAGAGTGATTCCAATTTCCCAGATCTCCAGGCTGGAATCAGTCTGAAAATGAAAGAATCTCAGGGTTCATGAAGAGAACAGAATGCCAAAGAACCCTCAGACTGCCCTCAATCGTTGCTAAGAGTTAGAATTTTTATACACGTGAATACAAAACTGCAGAGAAACTTTTGCTTTGGACCAAAACTCACAGCTGAAGTGAAAACAAAATTAATCTCAAGGAAGAAAAATAAATCCTTGACCTCTAAATATTGTAAAGATTTCATTTTTATTCTGTAAGTTTTAATTATTTTAAATATTTACATTTTTTAATTAGTTTTTTTGGGCTGAGGAAGTTGCTCAGCTTTGTGCATGCTCAGTTCCATCCCCTCCCTAAGGAAGCAGCTCTGGGAGAGCACCAATATTTTTATTTTCCCTGCAGGATCTTATTTTCTTATATTCTTATTTTCCCTGCTTTGTTCTGGTGTCAGGGGACACCACGAGGAAGAGGAAGGTCAGATCCAGGTGCTGGGGATTGTTGGGCTGTTTCCTAAGATTGGAATTAAAACCGTGCCAG
Source organism: Geospiza fortis (assembly GCF_000277835.1). Classification (NCBI taxonomy): domain Eukaryota; kingdom Metazoa; phylum Chordata; class Aves; order Passeriformes; family Thraupidae; genus Geospiza; species Geospiza fortis. The sequence goes on from NW_005054449.1 coordinate 1,349,598, forward strand.
GAGGAGCAAGGACTGGCTTGGGATTGAGAGGAAGGAGTTGATGGAATCACAGGACAATCCCCATTTTCTACAGCTCCACCTTTTGGGGGGGTTTTAATTTGATAATTTCTGGATAGAAGTGAAGAATGCACCTTATGGCATCCAAGTGAAACAACCGAAATTTGTCCCGTTTTTTGACATTTCCCCAAATGCTTCAGTGCCAGGGTTAAGAGAGTAAAGCCTTTTTTAGGCCCAAGAATGCCAAGATAAGTTGCTCTATCTTAGGCATTGGCTAAAACATGGGTATATAAGGAATTAAGGGAAAGAAAGAAGAGACAGGGGAAGGGAATGACTAAGAATACCTCCTGATATTTCTCCTTTATTTCCATAAGGGGTAATAACTCATGAGCAATCCGGCAGAGGGCACTTTCTTTAAATAGAACATTCTGATTCACAAGCAGAAAAAGGAAATAAATATTTTCCTTTCGTCTTTGAGAGCCATCCCTGAATGCCAGCTCCTGAAGCAATATTTTATCAGCCACACGTTCAAAAAGGAGAAAGAAAAAGAAAAATCCCATGAACGGCTCAGTGGTGACCGCAGTGGTTTGAAAAATAGCTTTTTATTTTTTTCATTGTCAAAAGCCCTGCAGAATTCAGGGCACTGGAATTTTAACCTACAGAGAAACCCAACCTGGGTTTTGTCCTCTGCCAGCAAAGCCTGGCTGCTGGAGCCTGGAACGCAGTGGGGTTTTGTAAAGGAGATGATCAGTAAGGGAAACCATAAATATACATGGGTTCTGAAAGAGGCAGCGCCCTGGGGACTCCCTCAGAGGCATTTTGGGAAGGTGGGAGCAATGCTAAAGAACTCATTTTGGGGTTTGCAGGCTGCTGGTAGCAGGCAGCTCAGGAGGTTTTTTGGGAATCAGCCTCATGCTCCTCATTGCTCAGAGATGTTCATGTGGGATTGGGGCACTGAGGGCCCACACAGGGTCATCAAACCCTTCAGTAAACCCCATCTGAGCTCCTGGTCAATCCTAAAGTCTTAAAATTCTAAATTCCATCTCTTTACCTCAATCTGTGCAATGCAAGTAGCGCCAACAGCGAATTTTCCCGAGTAAAACGTTGTGTGAATTACTTTGCCCAGCGCAAAAAGTTATTAAAGAAAACAGAGTTTTCCACTGAGGAGTGTCCTCACGCAGTGTCCTGCTCCTGCTTTCTCCTTGCTGGGGTTTATTTTGGCTGCTCTTGGCCTCGTGGTGCTGGGGAAATGAATCCCTGCATGTCCTGGAAGTGATGCCTGGACCCTGAAGGGTTCAGCCCTGACCTTCCAGAGCCACCTCTGTGTCTGGTGTGTGGTGGTACCAGTTGTGGGTCTTTTTGGGTCTGGATTGAAGGCACTTGAGACAGCAGTTCATGTTTGGACTCAAGTATTTATTATTTCTTATCAGTCAAACAGTCTCACTGCTGTGAGTCGGGCAGCTTTTCATTAGAAGGCACAAAATGGCCAACAGTCTCTTGGTACAAGGGCTTTTAAGACTGAACTGTCCAATTAAGAGCTGACACCTGGATTATTTTCCCTTTTAACCCAATAACTGATCCCACAGAGCTGCAATGCAGACTTTTCTGCCCAAGTATAAAATGCCACCCAAACCCATGGAGAAGATGAAGGAAGAAGAAGCATGAAGAAGAAACCCAGGACAACACCCTGTGCCCTACATCTTGCTCCCATCCACAACACACTAAAAACCCCAAAACCTCGATTTCTCACCAAGTGACACACCTACACTACTCTCTATAATCTATTTCACACTTTTGTGGATTGTAGTCTATTCTGGAGTTTAGGAAACTTTCTCCATGGATGAGGGTCAAAGTCAGTGCTGCCCTGGGGGTCAGGGCACCCCAGAGCAGACACAGAAATATTCCCAGTGCTCTGGGTTTCCACAGGTGTGTTTTATAACCTGTGTGCTCCAGGTTCAGCCCCTCCATGGCAGGATAGCACTGAAACCTTTCCCTCAGCACACACAAGAGCTTTTTCCCCCCTGTGTCTCTTCTCCTTCCCACTGGGACAGCGCCCTGCTTTAATCGTACATCTCATTGTGCCATCCCTGCTCCATCCTGCTCAAAAATACCTCCAGCTCACCCTTGTCCCCCACCTCCCTTTTCCCATTTAGATCTCCCTGAAGCCCATTCTCCCTTATCAGCACAGTAATTTCGTGAGCAGAGCTTGGATTTCTGCCGTTTAGGCCCCGGCCATTGTCTGTCGCAGCTGCAGTCAAGATAAACCCTCACCCAGAACAAAGTTGGAATGACCTTTTACAAGCAGAATCTGCCTTGTTTCCCTCCAGACTAATTTATCAGCCTTCATTTCAGCCTAGTCTCTCTCAGCAGAGGCCTGAAAGAACATTACAGAGAGCATGAATGAACAGGGGGATTAAGATGCTTGGCTAGTCCCTCTTTTTCATCAGACACCTTCTGGATTTGCTGGGATGTAAGCTGTAAATGACCGTAAGTGCTGAACTGCCTTCAACTTGGAGCAAGGGGAAGGGAAGAGGAGGAGGGGGGAGCCACCACAGCCAAATGTTTGGAAAAGAAGAGTGATGTGAGGAGCTGGATAAACCTCCTGTCCCAGAGGCAGAGGGCAGCAGGACTGAGCAGCATCCCCAGTCCTTCCCAAGGGCTCTGTCTGTCCTCAGACAGGCTCAGCTCCTTCAGAAGTGGCAAATTTAAATCCAATTTATTGATTCAAAGCAAGTTTCAAAAACTGGGCTACATCCAAATGGTTTTGGCGCAGCAGAGCAGCAAAACTTTTATTTTGATGAATTTTATTTTACGATTTTAATGCTGCAACAGGGGAAATTTTTTGAAGTGAACTTGACAAATGTCAAAGATCCCAACAGCAAAGCCATGATTCTCCTGTAGCTGACAACAGCCACAGTCTAAAGGAATTGCTGTGAGGAGGGGAATAAATATTTGTCTCTTGAAGGAGAGGAGAGTTGACAGCTGTAGTTGGGGTGAATTTCCTGGCAGCTTTAGTGGGATTGGATAGTTCCACCCCTAAACACCATAAAACACAGATTCTGCTTTCCTGCTTACACCTTTCAGCTTCCTCCATCTTTTATGTGATGAAGGAAAAGGTTCTTTAACAGCTTGGAAACTTTACTGTTCAATCACAGCCTGCTCAGCTGAGTGGGGGAAATCCTTCTCCATCAAACTCAGGTCATGGCGTTTCATTCCTTGGAGGAAATAAAAACTCTTTGCAGGGGGAGGATTTGGTGCAAACCCAGGGATTTTGGTTGTCCTGGGGCTGTGGTGGTGCCTTGTGCCCTGGTGGAACTGCAGGGTCCAGCCAGGGAGCGGAAACATCCCCATCTAAAAGGAGCAGAGCTTGCACCTCCAGCTTTTTTTTTTGATTTTTTTTTTTTTTTTTTGGTGTATCAGAACATTTTGGAATGATTCCAAAGGTTTCCAAACATTTTGCTGGAAAGCAAGGAAAGTGCTGCAGGTGAGGGTATGGCAGCAGTAAGTGCAAATGTGCTGTGGGACCAGCTTGAGAAATGGGTGTTGCACTCTCAGGTGATGCTGAACATCAGCCACAGGGTGTTTAGAAATGGGTGCAGATAAAAGATCAACATTTTAGAATTATTTTAAAATTGTAAGATATTTTAAGGAGTTATATCTGTTTAATATAAAATCGTGTACCTATATAATAAACCAGTATATTGAATTTTTAGGTATTTCAAGGAGTTATACCTGTACAGTATAAAATTGTGTACCTATATAATAAAACAATATATTGAATTTTGAGGTATTTTAAGGAGTTATACCTGTATGGTATAAAATTGTGCACCTATATAATAAAACAGTGTATCTAATTTTTAGGTGTTTTAAGGAGTTATACCTGTATGGTATAAAATTGTGCACCTATATAATAAAACAGTGTATCTAATTTTTAGGTGTTTTAAGGAGTTATACCTGTACAGTAAAAAACTGTGCACCTATATAATAAAGCAGTATATTTAATTTTTAGGTATTTTAAGGAGTTCACTGGACCAGCCTGGCATTTGGGCCTATGAGACCACACATACTAATAAATCCTACAATAATAATTATAATAATTGGTATTTTCCTTATAATAATATTTATTATTTTCCAATAGTTGGTATTTTCCTTTCTTAGCAATAACCCCCCAGTTCAGTGCCCCAGATTTCTCTAAACCTTTGCGAGACTTGTGATTTAATTTAGGCATTTGGGTGAAAGTTGGTTTTTCTCTCCTGTCTCCTACCCCAATTTGGTGTCTTTGCAGCTTTTAACCAGTAATATAGAAGGTGTAGGATTTTCAGAGTTGATGCAATCTGGGTTTTGGTGGTTGTGTTTAATCCCTTCTTTAACTCAACAATTCAAAATGCTGCACTGTTGGTAATTACACCAAGTTTACTCGTGCTGAAACCAAAAGTGAGGGCAGCCATTCTGAACCATTGTCCCAAACCTTGATTTATGGACTCTCCCACCTTCAGAAGTGAAGAATCTTTTACCATTCCTAAATGGTTTTATCATCTCCAAAATGAATTTCAGCAGTGTGGCAGGGAGATGGAGATGGTGCCTTTCTGGAGAGTTGTGGAGGCAAAATGCAGATGCTTCGACCAGGACAGATGTTTTTTTGCTCTTGATTTTCTTGGGAAATGGAGAGAAAGAAGCTTAATTTCTTCTAGTTTCCTGCAGCTATGCTTGGGGTTTAATAAGCATAGAAGGTGATTTAAGGGAAAATAAAAAGGCAGAAAGTTCAGCTCCTTGTTGAGCTGTCTGTGCTCTTTGGAGCAGAAATTGGGTTTGCTGCTGAGTGGAGGAGCAGCACTTCTGATGGAAGTTCAGCATCAGGGATGGTGCCCTGCAAAACTCAGTGAATGGGACAAAAAATCACAGGTTAACTTCCATTCAAATATACACAAGGTTCATTTTCGAATATTTAGGATTTAATTTGGAATATGCAGGGAAGAATAATCCAAGTTGTGTCAGTGCAAGGCTGAACTTCAGACTGGGATTGTTGTCTAAATACAAGCAGGATCCTTGTAGAGGAGCATTTACTGAAACAACTGGGAAAAGTGTTTAAATTGAGTAGAAGCAAATTCTGCTTTTTGTAGGGAAAGGTGAATTCCAGAACACAGGAGATCAGGAGGTTCAGAGAGGATGGGGGTGGTATGAGTAAAATAAATTCATCCATTGATCCCAGCAGGGATGTTCTGATGGCTCTTACCTGATGGCTCTGGGTCAGGCTCTCCCAGCCTCCCCAAATCCCATCTCCAGCTTTTATTGTCACTGATGTTGTCCTAAAGTCAAGCAAAGACCAACCTGAAAAACATCCTTTGGGACAGAGGGGCATTGAAGGAGAAAATCCCCTGAGCAGGGAGAAATAAAATGTTGCCGGGTGGTAAGAAAAGGCTCCAAGGGAGGAGCTGTGGGGTCAGGGGGATAAACCAGGGAATACCTGGAGCTTTTCCCTGGGTCAGGGGGGATACCCAGCCCTGTGAGGCTCCCAGTGCATCCCCACCCCCTGCACTGGTGTCACTGGTGCAAATCCCATTTTCAACCCTTCAATATTTCTGTGAATTTTAGATCCAGGCCAACGTTCTCAGTGTAAATTCTCATCTCGCCTGTGGTTTGTTACAAGGGTTTGTTGTTGCTGCTGGAACTTTCAGATTTGGGAATTTGAGCCAAAGTGACTCCTTTCCCTGTCTTTTCCTGTTTTCCAAAGTCACCTCATTTTGCAAAGGGTGTGTGTGTGTGTGTGAAATAAATCAGTGTAAATTTACTGCTCACTATAAATTGTAATTGGCAAGAGTTGGGATATAGCAAATCCAGAATGGGAATGATAAAATACTGATACTGTATCCTTTAATTTATTACCTGTATTATCCACACTCTGTGTTTTCCACTTGGTTCTCTCTCCTTCACCAGTTGTGTTTTCACTAGACTGGCATTTTCCTCCTCTGATGAATTAACTGTCAATTGAAGTTAGTGAGATAAATCAAAACAAATGGACACGCTGCTCCATATTGACTTTCTCACTGCCTGATTCCCAGCCCCACTTTCTGAGCACGGGGCTGTGGTTATGCTCACTTGCTCCTAAGCAAATGTACAAGAAAAGGAGGAATTGGAGGAGTTTTGTGTTTAATAGCCAGTAATTATGTTTTTCCCTGTCTTTGTTTTATCTGGGATATTGTCAATGATGAGATCCAGGCCATTTACCAACAAAGAAGGCACTTGGCATGGTGGGAGAGAGGGAAATGTTAAATGGATTTCAGGAAGCAAACTTGGAAGTTCAGATCTTCTAAAATGTGGTCTTAATCTACATAAGGAAGGAGTTTTTGGGATAACCATAAGGGTTTTGGTGAAAAGGGGGACACTTTTTATCAGCAGGGGTGATATGCAGACCCTCACTTGTTAGAGTGACAAGGCTCCAGCCTGAATCCAGATTTATTAACATTTGTTGTGGGAATTCTGGGTGTAAAATGTTGTTGGGTAGGGGACTCCAAGATGTTGAAGCCTTGGCTTTATCCCAAAATGGCAGAACAATTTCTGGCTGGTTTGTTCTATTAGTGCAAATGTGATCAGGTACCCAAACGATTGGGCTAATCTCTGCTCCCCATCTGACAAAACTAAAAAATAGAAATAGAAAAATATATATATAAATGTATAAAAATTTATAAGGTAATCAGTGAAATAGGTGTGCAATGTGGATCAAGGCTGAGTTTTATCCAAAATCCCAAAATTCCAGAACAGTTTCTGGCTGGTTTGTCCTATTGTTGCAAGTGTGACCAGGCACCCAAATGATTGGGATCATCTCTGTTCCTGATCAGACAAAACTGAAAAATAGAAATATATAAAAATATATATAAATATGTATTTATAGAGGAGATAATCAGTGAAATAGATCTGTAATGTGGATCAAGGCTGAGTTTTATCCAAAATCTCAGAATGGCAGAACAATTTCTGGCTGGTTTGTTCTATTAGTGCAGGCACCCAAATGATTGGGATCATCTCTGTTCCTGATCAGACAAAACTGAAAAATAGAAATATATAAAAATATATATAAATATGTATTTATAGAGGAGATAATCAGTGAAATAGATCTGTAATGTGGATCAAGGTTTCTCTCTTGCCCACAGAGTGAGGCCTACAGGCCCACAGGCCTTCCCTCTGCTGCCACCAAAGTTAGAGCTGTGAGATAAAAAATTCAATTGATTATTTTAAAGCAGGAGAACACAAATCCATGCCTGTGTCTCCAGCAGTGCCATCTGTGTGTGGATGAAACCCCAGGCACACCTCTGGCTGAGCTGGCTCCTCTGCCAGGCTTCAGTGCTCAGAACAAGCACACGCCTGTCACAGAGCAAATTCTTTTGTTATTTGTTTACTTCTACCTTTAACATCTGTTCCTTAACACTCAGCTTTGAAAAGAGCTGGAGATCAAGCAGGGTTTTCTTTCAGGGCTCTCACCCCCACTCTGGGTCGTGTCTTCCTGAGTAACCTTCAGCAAATAAATTTAACACCTTCTCACCTGGAAGGGATCTCCTGCGCTTTAATTCAAGAAATAAAAGGTTAAAAAAAAAAAATAGTCTGTGCAGAGGAATGGATGGTGGAAAGGGGTAAAGCCTCTCAGCAGTAGGTTAATTGGAGAGTGGAATACCAGTGTAGATGGGAGCACATAGTTTCCTTGGACAATGTGCTAAAGAACTGGGAGCTGGGAAGGACCAGCTGGGATTGTTAGTGAATTAGCTGAAGTCAGAAACTGCTGAATGGAGCAAAGAAGTAAAGGGGAAATGAAGGTTAGGGTATAATTCAGTCTAAATTAGGTGGGCCATTCACAATGCATAAAAGGGCTCTGAGCTTCCTTTCTTGGGGAAAATGGGGAGGAAAGCTCACTTTTATTTGGATGCGTGTTGAGTGGTTGATTTTAAGAATGTGCATACCTAGAGCCTACTTTTTGGGGAGTGCATTATCCCACATGAGTTTGGAGGAAGCATTGAAAATGCCATGAGCCTGAAAGACAACAGATTTAGCAAGAAAGCCTCGGGACCCTTGTGCTGCAGGAGAATTTCATTTAATCCCTGATGGGCTGAAATAAATCCTCTTCATTGCTTCTACCTCTGCTTGTTACTCACAGTGAGCACTGTACCTGATCAGCTCCCAGGTGATCCACCCTGCCCCTGGCCCTCCTCTCTGTGAAATTTGTGATTTATCCCAAATCCTGTGCTTTTAATCGTGGCTGACTTTTGTTTCTAAGTGGTTTTTCCATGGAAAGGGATGTGGCAGGCAGCACATGGTCTTGGCGACTGAGTTTGTTCTACATAAATCTAGGGGGGGAAAGGGAATTGCATGAATTTAATACACAAATAGTTGAATTGAAATGCCTCCATGGAGAAGGAGTGGTGCTCCATGCCTTCCAGTGGTGTCTGAGTTCTAATTTGGAAGAGTTTTGCTGCTTCCCTTTGGGTGTTGTCTCTGTAGACCTTCAAATCCATTTGCCCCAAATTTGCTTAGCATCCCTCAGAGATGCATTATCCATTTGATGACCAATAAAATCACAATTTTTCATCCATTTGATGACCAAAAAAATCACAATTTTTTCGATTTTTTAGGTATTTCAGAACTTGCACCCTTTCTTTGGTCTGAGGGTTGTGTGTGAGTGCAAAGTGATTTTAACTTGGACTTAAGTGATGTGCTTGTGGCTGAGCAGAGTCTGCCAAAGGACTGGGCCCTTCATCTCCACTGAGAGAAAAATACAAATTTTCTGGTTTAGAACCCTGGGGGGCTCCTCTGTGTTTTCTGAATAAGCTTAACAACAAGATAAGATAAGAAGAATAGAAGAAATAAGAATTATAAATAGATAACATTTATATATTATTATATATATTTATATATATAATATTTACATTTATATATAAAATTATAAGAATTATATATATTATGTATATTATGTATATTAAAGATTATAGAATTATAAGAATTATAAATATATAATATTTCTATATATTATATAAATTATAAGAAATAAGATAAAGTCCATCTGACTGTGGTTTTCTCAGACATAAAATGCTTAATAAGGAATGGAGAGCACTGATTTTATCAGGGTATAATTCCAGAAGTGCTGGGGCTGGAGGTGGAACTTTTCCCCCTCTTGCTGAACCTTCCAGAGCCTGGACTCACTCCTGTGTTCACTCCAAAGGCTTATGTCAAGCCCAGTCAATTTAAATGAGATTCAGAACTGGAGCAGCAATAAGTGTTCAATCAAAGTATTTGATAAATCACTTAAACAATCTCGCAGATTGCAAATTCTGTAAATGCAAGTTCTGCACTTATTCAAAACTAGTGAATGTGACAGGGCTAAGAGACAGCAAAGTCAAAACAGCAGGAAGAAAAACTCAGATTCTTTGATGAGATTAAAATACCAGCAATTGCAGTGGCAGGCAGGTAGGGCTGTGCTGCTCGTGGAGCCCCTGCTCCTGCTTTTCCAAGGAGAATATACAGATGGGATAAAGAAGAGAAGGCTGATTTGATGATTGCGGCATAATTTTACCTTTACTTCAGGGTATGTGTGTTTTCCTTAACGTCTTGAATGGCCTAATTTAGCTGGTCAGGAAAGTTTTCTCTCTTATTAAACAGAATGACAAGCGACTGTAAAAGTAGGAGAAGGGAAATCTCAACAAAGCCCAGATTGCTCTGAATGCTCAACAATTTTTCTTCAGTTACTCAGACAGGGGCATGAGCTTCCTCAGGTGGAATTTATTCTGGTGAGTGTCTCCACAGAAGAGCTGAAAACAAAATGTTGAAACAAGCTCTTGGAGTTGGCTCGTCACCCACTGCAGAATTAAATACCCAACAGGTATTTAATGATTATTTTTATGCTATGATTTTTATTGTGCTGAAGAAAGATGGAAGAAATTAAGAGATTTTTTTTTTCCTGAGTAAAACCTTGTGTTTTGTCTATTGAACTTTTTCCTGGTTATCAATGAAGGAATTTTAGGAGATTTTGCTGGGACAGGAATAACTCATTGTCAGCACCAACATGAAGCACGATTTGAAATAAGTTTTCATGGAAGAAAGAGAGAAAATGGGATCATTTTTGGCTGTAGCCAGTGTTGAAGTTCAGCATTTTAGTTTTAAAAAGCCCTGGTTGGTTTTGTGTGAGCAGTTCAATGTCCCCTCACCATCTTTGTCCTCATTCACGATATTAGGGGGGCTTTTAATGAGGATCCAGGTGCCAAATTTTGTATATTGTGCATTTTGCTTGCTCCCACCATTACTGTACTCCCAATCCTCAGAAATCAGGGGGGGTTGATCACTTTTAGCTGAAATTACAGTAGAAACCTGCAATTTGGGCTGGTCTCCTCTCTGGCATTTATTCCAAGGACAGGAGCAAGGGATTGATCCCTTTGTCTCCTTTTCTCCACCTGTTTTACTGCAAATGGGAAATGGCTTTAATTGGGGCTGAAAACAAGAATTCTGACAGGTCAAACATTTATTTTCAGGCAGCACAGGGCCTTGTTCAGGGAAGTTTTTAAGGACTTTGGAGATGTTGAAGGAAAATTATGTAGGAATCCCAGTGTATAGGAGTTACATGGGTAACGTGTTGTCCAGCTGTGAACTTGGACAGATTTTCATTATTCTGATTTAAGTCCATAAATATCTGCAGAAATAGACACACAGACTTAAACTTCCAACCCAAAAAACCCTAAATTGTTCCTAGAGGCCTTTGCATCCCTTCTCTGCGATTTCCTGTTCTCTGGGAATGCTTCAGGCAGTTCTCTAAGTTAAGCAAGTTTTAAAAGCCACTCAAATACAAATTAATTTTTTATAAATTAGGAAAGATCTGTGCCCTTTCAGTAGCTACTGAAAAAAAAACAATTACTGAAGCTGCCCTAAAATCCATTTTACATGTGGATACAATTGTCAAAAAACTTTTGAAACTAATCCTTTAACTTGAAACTAATTTTCTGCCCTCCAAAAAGGTAATTTTAAAGTTTTGCTAGCAGCCCTTCTTTCCTTTAACTTCAAACTAATTTTCTGCCCTCCAAAAAGTTAAATTTAAAGCTTTTCTAGCAGCCCATCTTTCTCCCATAAAATATTTATGTTCAACACACTGAGCACATATTAATTAACAGGAGCAATGACGAGGATTCATCTGAAGCTGCGCAGGGTGCGAACGAGGCAGAGTTATTTTAAAAACTTGATTTTCTTGCTGGCAGTGCCTTTATTTTGTGCTGTGGCCATGGCTCTGGAGGGGCTGAGCTCTGGGGGTGTGTGTGAGCGTGTGTGTGCACACGGCTGTTGTTCCTTTCTTCTCCAAATGCTTCACCACAGTAGGCGAAATGGATGAAACACAGAAAAAAAGAGAGACAATAAATAGTTTCCTAACCTGGCTTGGAGAATGGAGAAAGTTCGTTAGATTTATTAATCCTCATTTTCCTTTGGACTGTCAGGCTTGGAGTGACAGTAAAAAAGCTTGTGACGACTTTGGCTAATTTGCACTCCATTCACTTTCTCATGAAAACCCATCAGGATGACTGAAGAACTGCTCTGCAATTGACCTTATTCAATGGCAGAGTGATATACTGGGAAACAGGCCAGTTTTTACAATGCCCAAAAGAGCAAATTGGACGGAATCTTTGTTCCTCTCTTTTTTCCCCTTTCCTTTTTATGCCAGTCTTGCTCTAGTTAAGCTCTCTCATTTGTTCCAGCAGTAGCTCTAGGGCTCAGGTCACCCTCTGGGGCTGCCATTGCAGGTGATCACTGGGCTGCTTGTCTTGGATGCAAAGAGGAGGGAGAAAGGGGAAGAGGCTGCTCAGAGAAAAACTCTGAGGTCTCATTCTCAGCCAGATGTTGGGGGACAGGGCGCTGCTTTTGCCTCTGCACCCAGAAATCCCAAACAGGTTGTGTGAGCCTAAGGCAGGAGCGGGGTTTTTGTGGCGCTCTTTGGGTGAGGAATTAAAGCTGGTGGTGCTCAGGGCAGAGAGGAGACAGGGAGCAGATTCTGTGCTCATCAGTGAGACTTTTCTGTGCTCCTTTTATGTTCACACACAGCAGAGCCAGCATCTTTCACTCTGGGAAAATGAGACAGGGTTGGAGTGGCCAGAGGCTGGTGGGGAGAGATCCCACACAGGGGGTAGGGACAACTGTCCCCTCAAACCAACATTTAATGTTTTATGCAAAAGAGAGCAGCCCTGAATGAGGGTCTGAGTGGGATTAGCACATGAACAGTCCATGGGCTGGCAGATATCGAATTTATCTGAGGCAGTGTAAAGAGGCAAAATAATTTGAATTTGAGTCTGAGAATGGGCTGGTTTGGGGGGATTCTCTCTCTCTCTCTCTCTCTCCTCCTGCCTGAAATTTCTGAAAGCCCAACTTCATTTCCAGGTTTCATCAAAAGTGGGGTTTGTAAAGATTTCTGACCTGGAGGATTGTAGTGATGTTTTTAATAGCAATAATTCCAACCTCTACCCTAGGTCCTGTCTTTACTGGAGTCCCAAACGTGCTGTAATTCCCTGCCAGAGAATCTGTGGTGGTTCCCCTGCTCCTGACACCCCACACAGGGCAGTGTGAAGCTTTCAGGTGGCTTTTGAGCACTTTGGGGACCTGTCTGAGCCAGCAGCTTTGATCCTTTTCTGCAGAGGGCCGGTCCTGCCAGCCAGACCTCAGAGTTCCTGGTTCAGGGCTCTTCAGGTGCACCTGGCAGGAGCAGAAGCAGCACAAAGTGTGCCCCCCATGCTGGAAAGGGAAATGTGGCTCACCCTGTGTGTCCCAGAGCTTCACCCCTGCAAACCAGCAGCAGGGCAGACCCACAGTCAGTCCTGGAGCAGGGTGGGAAAGACCTAAAAGGGTTTGAAAGGACCTTAAAACTCACCTTGTTCCACCCGTGCCATGGGCAGGGACAGGTTCCACTATCCCAGGGTGCTCCAAGCCCCATCCAACCCGGCTTTGGACACTTCCAGGGATGGCTCAGCCACTACTTCAATGTTCCAGCACCTCACCACCCTCACAGGGAAGATTTTCTCCCTCATCTCTAATCCAAACTCACTCTCTGTCACTTTGAAGCCATCCCCCCTTGTCCTGTCACTACACTTTGTTGTAAAAAGTTTCTCTGCATCTTTTTCTGGGTTACTTCAGGAACTGGATCGTAAGGATGGCACTCACCTGTTTCAGTTCTTCTTTTTGAGTTTTTCTATTTTACAGCAAACTTTTTTTTTTTATTTAATACAAGTAAAGAGAACCTGGTGGCTTTGTTAAACCCAAACCACCCAGCAAGGAGCACGTTGCTCCTCTACAACCTCACCAACTGATTAAGCTTATTTTGGGCCTCTACTTCTGAAGGGGCAAGGTGGATTTTGTAAAAAAGTCACTTAAGAACCACACCAAACTTTCAACTTTCCTGAAACATCTCTGGCTTATCAGTGTGCAAACTTTTTTCTGACCAGCATCACTTCTTCTGACTTACTCGCATGAGAAAATAAAAGCCATTGAACTGAAAGAACAGGATTTAGGAGACTTTTTTCTCTCCAATCCATCCCTCCCCTGCATCCACAAGGATTTCAGGTGTTTCAGCACAGGGTTTTAGGCTCCTGCAGGAGAGTTGTAACCTCTGTGTGTTCACGTTTTGGAGTTAAACCAACAGAGTGGAGACTGAGCAATGAGGGGAAGAAGAGAGGAACGTGTTCCAAATGGCATTTTTGGGGCAAAATGAGAAAGGGTCACGTTGGCACAGCGGGTCTTGCTGTGCAGGATAACCCTGGAGAGGTGGGAGATGCTCCTGAGATGTCCCCATGACTGTGAGGGGACAGAAGCATCTCTCCCATCCCAGACCCCTAGCCCTGGGTGGGGTGACTTCCACTGTGCACTCACTGCCATCCTTCTGCTCCTCTCTGTCATCTCCTTGCCCTCCTCCTTCTGGTGCCCTCAGGTCCTCCAATTTCCCCTTCTCTCTCTATCAAATTCTGCCCATGTCCGCACCCTCATTAATCAATGTCAAGTCACAGAGTGTACAACAAGGGCTGTATTCTTCCACTGCCCCCTCAGCCCTCATACATCCCATTGTTCCAAAAAACTGATTCAGATGGCAAGAAAACAGCCGATGCAGCACATAAAAGAGATGAGACAGAAATGAAAAGAATCAAGGAGGGGAAAAAGGGAAAAAAAAAAAAAAAAAAAAAAAAAAAAAAGAGGAGGCATTTTTTTCCCCTGAAACACTCGAATAAATACTCGGCAATGATAATTTAAATTATTCATACATTTATGAAAACATCCATTGAAAAGTGAAGTGTATGATGCTCTTTGTCTACTTTACTTGTCTCTTGTTTGTGATTAACCTTTACTGTAACTTGGGCTGGCAGTGCCACGATCACAAAGACCAGACTTTTCCTTCCATGGGAAAAAATGTTTCATCGGGTCCAAATGAAAAATTAAGTGGAGGTATTTAGTGCTGATGTGGCAATTTGATGCAAAGCATTCAAGATGCAGAATTATCCATGTCTATAGCCCAAACACTGCCTAGTAAAAAAAAAAAGAAAAATACAAACGAGACAAAGCCAGCTTTTAGCAGCGCGTTCCCTCGCAGGGGAGTTTGACATAAATTCTACTTCCAGTCCCATGACATCCCTCAGGAGCTGGAGGGCTCAACACCATGGAGAGTAAAGGGTTTGCTGCCACAAACGAGGAGAATCTGGGTGTGTAAGAACGTGGACAAACACAGCCAGAAAAAAACGGAAATGAAAAAAGCAGCTCAGTTATTTTAATTACGGCTCCCAAACTATGGAAGAGTTCCTAGACCAGCATTAATAATGTCATGGGGAAATGGGAGATATTTGGGACCTGACAGCCTGTGAAAGTCCAGAGGAAATTTATTTTGCCTCTAAGACAGACTTTTTTGTTTTTTACTCATACTTTGTGGTTATTGCTTTACTTTAAAAAAAAATTATTTTGTGGCAAGATCAGTAGTGGAATATTAAATGCCAATAGTGATAAACTATCTGAAATCAGAGAAATAATAATCTGAGAGGTTTTGGAAACTCAGCTCTGTGGGGATTGTATTTTTTGGTGTGTCCCTGCCATTCTTCCAGGGGTTTTTTTGGGTTTTTTGTTTTTTGTTTTTTCCACAGAAACAGTCAAAGCAAAGCTTCTCCTCTAACATTTGTGTCGTGCTTGTAATTCATCAAATTTCGCTCCGACTTCCAAACCGGAGCGGTCTGGAGAATGTCAGATAATTTATAGATAATCATCCAAACATTTTTATTCTCAAGTGAACATATTTAGCCCTGCAAATATGCATTTATGCCTTTCCATAACTGGTTGATTACGTGGGAGGGGGAGCCATTGTCTGGCAGTCAAAGCCAAGGGATTTTCAGCAAAGCTCTCCTTGCTCTTCTGTTGACTCTGCAGTTGACTCTGTGTGTGACCTTGGACGTGTCACTTATCCTCTGAATGCTTCACTTCCTTCTGTAAATGGCTATAACAGTTTGGAGCACATGCAGGAAAGTGTGTCTGGAACTTAGGAAAGCATTTGGAGATTTCAATCCTAAGAGGTGCTGGTGGGCCCTGGCAGCTGAGACAAACAGAGCTCTTCACTTCTTTATTAAAGCATCTTTGTGCCTCATTGCAGGGGTTTGATCCTCATGCCTTTTTCAGTCACTTTTGGAATTTGTTTGCTGATTTTCTAGTAATTTTTCTACCTGGAATTTGTGTCCAAGCGGACTCTCAAAGTTTTTCATTGCATCTATCTTGTCTAGGATTTGCTGGGCTTGATTTTAATGCTGCCTCTGGATTTGTCCTTTGCTGAGGTGAAGTATTTGCCCTTGTTTCAGTAGAAAACATTTTTAGTAAATCCACTAATGGATAAATCTACTAAGAGAGGCTGTCAGCCATAGGATAGAGTATTTATATAGAAAGAGTGGTGGAAAACTGTGTATTAAGAGAAGGAAGGAGCTGGAGCAAAAGTCTTAAATCAAACTGCTGGCAATACACTGTCTTGGTGTGTATTTCTTGCTAGGCTGTGATTCCTTCTTCTTGGAAATTATCCAGGATTTCCTGGCTCAGTGATCTGGGATACATTTCAATATACTGGATATATGGAGCAGTGGGCAGACTTCAAACAGGTCTGGGATTTTTTTTTTTTTTAATTTTTTTTTTTGAGGTATGGAGAGACATCCAAAATAGTGGCTGCCTTTCTCAGCTGATTTGCATAAATCCTCCTTGCTGCTTCCAAGCCTTTCTGGAGTTCCTGAGCGAGCAGGAGGCACCAGATCCCTCCTTGCCTCCCATTCACACACAAACCAGATTGGCTTTGGGATCAGCCAGCCAGGGGCAGAGCCCAGACCGGAATTTTTGCACCTTGGCTCTGCTCGCTCCTTCCTTTGTGAATGAACGAGTGCATGGCCATGAAGAAATACAGTGACACCTCTTGGGAGATGTGGAAGGGTCATTCCTGCACACCCACACCCCAAAACCACAACCAAACTTCTCAGTTTGAGGTTTACAATGGCGATGGTGAATTTGGGTTGCGTTCTTCCCAGCATAAAGTCATCCTGGGATTTAATTGTCCGTGCCCAGGTACCACTCTTTGCTGGGGTTTCTAGAGTGGGGCAATTAAAAATAGATCTATTTTAATACATATATATAATATATGTATTAAATAATACAAATACAAATATACAAATAATACAAATATAATTATTTTAAAATATCTAGCTTTGGGAATGGCTGCTCTATAACTCATTCCCTCCATGGTTGTTCCAGCCCTGGCTGTGCCTCCTCCTGCAGCTCCCAGCACACTTTACTCATGGTGAATTGGGTTGGGCTCTTCTCAGGACAAAATCAACCTGGGATTTGATTTTCTGTGCCCAGGTAACCCCTGGGTGTGAATTTGGGTTGGGTTCTTCCCAGCACAAAGCCTTCCTGGCATTTGGTTGTCCATGCCCAGGGGCCGCTTTTTGCTGGGGTTTCTAGAGTGGGGGAATTTAAAATAAATAGCTTCGGGAATGGCTGCTCTATAACTCATTCCCTCCATGGTTGTTCCTGCCCTGGCTGTGCCTCCTCCTGCAGCTCCCCGCACACTTTACTCATGGTGAATTGGGTTGGGCTCTTCTCAGGACAATATCAACCTGGGATTTGATTTTCTGTGCTCAGGTAACCCCTGCACTGCTCTTTGCTGGGCTTTCTAGACTGGTGGAATTTCAAATAGATCTATTTATATATCTATATATAATAATTTAAAATAAATAGCTTCGGGAATGGCTGCTCTATAACTCATTCCCTCCATGGTTGTTCCTGCCCTGGCTGTGCCTCCTCCTGCAGCTCCCCGCACACTTTACTCATGGTGAATTGGGTTGGGCTCTTCTCAGGACAATATCAACCTGGGATTTGATTTTCTGTGCTCAGGTAACCCCTGCACTGCTCTTTGCTGGGCTTTCTAGACTGGTGGAATTTCAAATAGATCTATTTATATATCTATATATAATAATTTAAAATAAATAGCTTCGGGAATGGCTGCTCTATAACTCATTCCCTCCATGGTTGTTCCTGCCCTGGCTGTGCCTCCTCCTGCAGCTCCCCGCACACTTTACTCATGGTGAATTGGGTTGGGCTCTTCTCAGGACAATATCAACCTGGGATTTGATTTTCTGTGCTCAGGTAACCCCTGCACTGCTCTTTGCTGGGCTTTCTAGACTGGTGGAATTTCAAATAGATCTATTTATATATCTATATATAATAATTTAAAATAAATAGCTTCGGGAATGGCTGCTCTATAACTCATTCCCTCCATGGTTGTTCCTGCCCTGGCTGTGCCTCCTCCTGCAGCTCCCCGCACACTTTACTCATGGTGAATTGGGTTGGGCTCTTCTCAGGACAATATCAACCTGGGATTTGATTTTCTGTGCTCAGGTAACCCCTGCACTGCTCTTTGCTGGGCTTTCTAGACCGGTGGAATTTAAAATAGATCTATTTATATATCTATGCATAATAATTTTAAATATCTAGCTTTGGGAATGGCTGCTCTGTCCCTCCAGCTGTCCCACCCCGGCCGTGCCCCCAGCACACTTTGCCCATAGAAGGTTTGGAGATGCCTCCTTGTGCTTCTCTCCCGCCTCCCACCCTCCCCAGCCACCAAGGCTGGGCTCTGGGAAGGTGGCCAAATGCCACTGAGGACACTGGAGCAATAAATCATCCTCCTTCCAACATCTGCAAGGCCCCAAAGGCGAGCCCCTGGCCGATGATGATCTCGCCTCCCACCCCCTGCTTTTTATCCTGTCCCTGGCTGACAAAACACCTATTGTCACAGCCTGAGTGAAGAAGAGTCCTTTTTTCCTCACAAAGGCCCTCTGAAGCCAAGTTGTGAGCTGCCAGGGAAGATGCTGAGGGCTCGGCAGGGAGTCTATATCTCACTCTTTTGCTCTGTGGTTCATACTTTCTCTCTCTCTCACAGGGGTCACCCAAAGCCTTTCACTCCGGCTTCATATTCACATAAAGACATCAAGAAAAAGAAAAAACCACACCAGAAAGAATTATTAGGCATGGCTGTCAAATGCTTTATGGGGGGGTGGGGGGTGCAAGGGGGGGAAAGAACAGTAACTCTTTATGTGCTGGCATTGTTACAGGAGCTAATGTACCACTGGAGTGCCGTGCAGGAAGACATTACATGCCTCAGGAATTGCAGGGGCATTAGGCTAAAATATTGGATTTCAGCAAAAAAGGGAGCTTGTTTTCACTTCTAGTTTCTTATCTGGGTTTTCTAGATTCCAGGAGGCTCTTTTCCTGATCCTGCCCTCTTGAAGGATTTTTGGGGTTTTTGCGTATGAAGAATCTTTCCTGGTTGTTATTTACATGTGGGGGGTTAGGATCCAATAGATCAAGCTTCTCCAAGTCCATTTTTTTTCTTTTGTTTTTTTTTTTTTTTTGCATGTGAAAGTTAAAAAATCACCACACTGTCGCCACCAAACCCTGTTAAAAAATCACCACACTGTCACCACCAAACCCTGCCCAAAATATTGATATTTCCTGACGGAGCAGGCAAAGCTGAATCAGTGCAAAGCTGAAGGGACAGGAGGTCAGACACTCCCTGCCCTGAGCCCAGCACATCCCCTAAAACAAATTCACAATTCCAGAATTGCCCGTTCCTGGCAGATTTAAAGCTGGAAAGCCTCCCTGGATCTGCTGCCCATCTCTGAGGGAACTTTGGGAGCTGTGAGCTGAAGGCTCAGCAAACAAATCTCCTGCCCGAGGTTCATCCAGATGCCACATCCTTGTGTAGGGTTTAACCCTTTGAGGTTGTGTCCCCCTTTCTCTGCTCATTTTGAAGTGGGTGAGCACTGCTGGGCACGGCTTTAAGAAGATCCCGCCGCCTTAGAGAGGAAGATAAATTAAAAACTTTATTTAATCCTTTGGAAGGCTGAGACTGTAAAGTTAACAGTCAAGCAAGCTATTAAAATTTACAGTGCAAGGCATCAAAACAGAAGGAAAAGTGCACATGGATAAAGTTTAAAGCATCCTTATAAAAAGCCGGAAACCTAACACTGCATTCCTCCAAATTATTCCCTTAGCAAACATTTTTATTTCCAATTAGTAAAAGAAAAATTGCTAATTTGCTGCAGTTGGACAGGCCTGACGTCTCAATCTGCAAAGTGTCAGTGCTGTGAAAGGAAACGTTTCACACTGTGCTGGAGAGAGAGAGCAGCTCTAAAGAGGGTCAGGGCATCGGGCCCAGAAAGCAGATTGACTGGCCATAGTGCTAAATTACTCACACAAGACAGACATTGTCTGCAGTGCCAGCCCTGCACTCCTCACTCGCTCATTCTTTCCCTTTTTTAGTTTTTCGTTGGCGCTCGTGGAGGAGCTGAGGGAGTGGCAGGAGGGGGCACGGAAGAGGAAGGGGAGGAAGGCAGAGCTGGGGGTGGAGGGGGGGGGGGGGATCATCCTCGGCTTCCCCTGGAGAACACGGAGCCCTGAGAGGGGCATGGGGGCGTGGAACAGCCCTGATCCCTCTGGGGTCATCTGGGGAACCACTGAGAGCCCCAATCCCTCTGGGGTCATCTGGGGAACCACTGAGAGCCCCAATCCCTCTGGGGTCATCTGGGGAACCACTGAGAGCCCCAATCCCTCTGGGGTCATCTGGGGAACCACTGAGAGCCCCAGCCCTCTGAGATCTGCTGGGGAGCCTACTGAGAGCCCAAATCTTTCTGAGATCATCTGGTGAACCCATGAGACCCCAAATCCTTCTGAGATTATCCAGGGAACCCACTGAAACCCCCAATCCCTTTGAGATCATCTGGGGAACGCAGTGAGACCCCTAATCCCACTGAGATCATCTGGGGAACGCATTGAGACCCCAAATCCCTCTGTGACCACCTGGGGAACCCACTGAGACCCCCAGAGATCATCTAGAGAACCCACTGAGACCCCAAATCCTTCTGAGGTTATCTGGGGAACTACTGAGACCCCCAGTCCCTCTGTGACCATAAAATAAAATAAAATAAAATAAAATAAATAATAAAGGTGGGAAAGCCCATAGGATGGCAGGCACTGACTTCCCTCCCTAGCCCGCATCCCAGATGCAGTAAACAAATTCCAAGTGACCCTCTTTGGTGACCAGCTGCCAGAATGTGGAACCCTGGTTTCTGGAGGGTGACAAAGCTCTGGAAGGCAAAGGAAAAATCTGTGGTTTTTGTTGCTGCTCCCTGTTTGTGACACCTGGGTTATGTTTATTTCATGGCCTCATCAAGAGCCCTTGAACCCAAGCACTGCTTGGAGAGGATTGAAATCCCTTGACCAGGACGTCTGCATTAACAGACAGGCTGGTATTTGAATTTATTTTGAATTTAACTATTATATTTATAATATTATACTATTCTAATATTTAACAATTATTATATTTACAATATTAACGATTATAATTTATAGTATTAACTATTTATAGTTTTTAACTATAATAACTTTATAATATTAACTGTTATAATTGTTAATATTATAAAGTTATTATAGTTAAAAACTATAAATAGTTAATACTATAAATTATAATCGTTAATATTGTAAATATAATAATTGTTAAATATTAGAATAGTATAATATTATAAATATAATAGTTAAATTCAAGTTAAATTCAAATACCAGCCTGTCTGTTAATGCAGACGTCCTGGTCAAGGGATTTCAATCCTCTCCAAGCAGTGCTTGGGTTCAAGGGCTCTTGATGAGGCCATGAAATAAACATAACCCAGGTGTCACAAACAGGGAGCAGCAACAAAAACCACAGATTTTTCCTTTGCCTTCCAGAGCTTTGTCACCCTCCAGAAACCAGGGTTCCACATTCTGGCAGCTGGTAATATTATAACTTTATAAAATTAACTATTATAATTGTTAATATTATAAAGTTATTAACTATTATAGTTGTTCTATTAATCAGGTATTAAAAAAACCCCAAACCAATAAGATAAAGGATCAAGCCCACAAACAATTCCTGCTTTCTCAACTCCAACCTTCTTATCAGCCTGTGACAAAGTTTGTGACACTCTGAGCTCCTCCTGCTCTCGTGGTGTGTGCTGTGAGGGGTGATGAGGGGGTAGAGCAGGGATATTGGAGGTGGGAAGGGAAAGCTTTGGGTGCTGTGTGATCCCCTGGGATGGGCAGCACTCGGATGGTCTCGGGGCTTTAGCTGCTCACAGGGACCCCAAGATGTGTTAAAGTCTCTTTTCCCAGCCCAGCACTCGATGAAGGAGTCAGAACTCTTCAGTTCTCGTTCTCAAGGTTGTTTATTGTTTCTTATCTATAAAATTCTTTCTCCTGACCTGCCAAGGTCCGCTCAGCAGGACAGACAGAGGCACACTGGTGTTATCTTTTTATACTAAAAACTACGTGTACAATATTTACAATTACTTGATAAAGGACAATAGGAGACAATAGGAGCAGAGAGCAAAGGTTTTTGGGTCAACCAAAACCACACTTATCTTCAGGGATATCCCTTAAATACCTTTTCCCTTCCGTCAGCCCGTTGCATATTCATAAACAATTATGCATAGTAAACTTAAATCAAAGGCACAGGGGTCTTGTGCTCCGTGCCAAGGTCTCTGAGCCCCCTGGCAGGGGTTTGGGTGACCCAGGACAGCCAGAGGAATTTCCTGGGTTCTGACAGGATGGAGAACAGGGCTGAGTTTTTTTGGTTTCTTAATAAGCCACTTGCAAATAACATTTAATTTTTGCTGCTTCTTCTTGCATTTGAATGTGCTTGGGACTTGTCTTTCCTTTCCCCAGGGAATCAGCATCAGGGAAACACTTCCTTGTGCTGCAAATCCCACATGATTTGTTGGAGGAGCCCAGCACTGCTGGGTTTGCTGGGAGGAAGCACCTTGGCACAAACCCCCTCCCAAACCAGACAGCTCCTGGCTTTCTTTCTGCTGATAATCCCACCAGGACCTTTGTTTCCTGATAAAACTGGATTCCACTGGAGAAACCCAAACACATTAGAGGCTCCATTACATCCTCTGCATCCTTCTTAAAACCTGCCCTGTGTTTCCTGAGCATTAACCAGAGCACATCCCTGCTGGGCTCCTGCGTGGCACAGCCACTGCTGATAGCTGATAACACAGTGACATTTCCAACCTGGCCCTGTTAAAAAGGGGAAAAAGGGAGCTTGTCTTGAGTCAGATAACTCTGAGGTATGAGTGGCATGGTTTGTTTTTGTCAAGAGTGGTGATGCTGTTCTGAGGAATCAGCTCCTGGCTTCTTCATTCCTGTGAAAACCTCATCAGGCAGGGATTCATGGTATGGAAACTGTGCTGCTCAGTGGGTGTGAAGGAAAGGAGAGAGAAAAAATCAGTTTATTTTGGGTTCCAGGTTTGAATGTTACAGGCTGGAAAGCCAAATGTGTGTTTCCTTTTTGAGACCTGCCTGTCAAGGTGCTGCTGCCAGGGCAGGGAGCTCCAGGCTGCCAGCGGTTCCAGGAGTGAGCTTCCTGTGAAGAGGCACATTTGGGTCTCTAGTACAGGAAGAAAAGGAAGGGAGAGAGTGATTCAAACTCTGGGGATGATTTAGGAAGTTTTTGCTGGGGCTGGGTGGGATGATCATGCTTGGATGAGTAAGTGACCACAGCTGCCTCCAGCTCAGTTTCCCTTTTCTTTGCCTGTTCTGGGGCAGAACTTTGTGCATTTTGAAAAAGAGTTTTATGAGAAAACTGGATGGGAAGCAGCAAAAAATACTTTTCCCTTTTAAAATTATTTTAAAAATGTTATTTTTGATCATTGTGCTGCTGTCCAAGGAACGAGGAGCAGGCAGAGCTCAGGGCTTTGGTGGAGAGAGTTTGTGCTGAAGGGAGGGACACTCGTGGCTCAGGAGTTGTTCAGGATGAAGGAATTTGCTTCTTTCTCAACCACTGAAATCAAACCCAAGCTGCCTTGATCATTTTTCATTTCATGGGCAGGCTCCAGGTGGGAGCTGAGGGTGATGTGGGGATGCAGATATGGCCACAGCTCATGGCAGGAGCCTGAGCACCGAGCTCCTCCTGCATCCCTGAGCTCCTCCTGGGCACCTGGGGCGCTGCAAACTGGCCAGGCACTTTGCATAAGCAAACACCTCCACCTGGAGCTGCTGCTCCCTCCACAATGGGCACATTCTGGCAGCTGGTCACCACAGAGGGCCACTGGGAATTTGTTTCCTGCATTTGGGATGTGGGCTAGGGAGGGAAGTCAGTACCTGCCATCCTATGGGCTTTCCTGCCTTTTATTTTATTTTATTTTATTTTATTTTATTTTATTTTATTTTATTTTATTTTATTTTATTTCATTTTATTTTATTTTATTTTATTTTATTTTATTTTATTTTATTTTATTTTATTTTATTTTATTTTATTTTATTTTATTTTATTTTATTT
>NW_005054449.1:1373655-1383794 GCF_000277835.1 Geospiza fortis
ATAATATAATATAATATAATATAATATAATATAATATAATATAATATAATATAATATAATATAATATAATATATATAATAATTATATGTAATTATTATATAATAAAATGATAAATTAGCCTTCTAAGAACACGGAGTCAGATTCATTCCTTCCTTCCAGCATCAGGGCACCTGCAAACACAACATCCTCCCCTGTTTGTTTGGTTTTAGGCCTGTTCTGGTGGAGGGGACAGTTACACTGCTGTGAGATAAGCCAGGCTTCAAAGTCTGACTGCATGTGAGAGTAATTCTGAGCTTAGTGGGGTCAAAGGTGTTTGCATCTGGGCAGCACTGACAGCCTTGTGGTTAAGATTAGGCCTAAGGAGCTTGAAAGTCCATTTCTAAATGCCAGAGTGATTTGGGCACCTCACTTAATTTCTCATCTCTGTCTGGTCTGTAAAAATGGGATGGAAATCCTCTTTTGCCATGCTCACTGTTTGTCTCTTGCATTCACTTATTTCCAAGGTGTCTCAGGCAGAATCCTCTTCCTCTTTTATGTCTCAGCTGGGCTTTTGTTCTGGTGGTCCTGATAAAAATGGTGGGAAACTTGGTCAGGCATTGCCTGGGAAGTTCAAGCACAAGGTTTTCTGCCACAGAGCTTCCCCAGGACTAGATGTGGGCAATAATGGGGAAAATTGGAGTGTCCCAAATTCAGAATCAGTGCTGATTTTCATTTCCCCACTGAGCCTTTCCTTTCCTTTCCTTTCCTTTCCTTTCCTTTCCTTTCCTTTCCTTTCCTTTCCTTTCCTTTCCTTTCCTTTCCTTTCCTTTCCTTTCCTTTCCTTTCCTTTCCTTTCCTTTCCTTTCCTTTCCTTTCCTTTCCTTTCCTTTCCTTTCCTTTCCTTTCCTTTCCTTTCCTTTCCTTTCCTTTCCTTTCCTTTCCTTTCCTTTCCTTTCCTTTCCTTTCCTTTCCTTTCCTTTCCTTTCCTTTCCTTTCCTTTCCTTTCCTTTCCTTTCCTTTCCTTTCCTTTCCTTTCCTTTCCTTTCCTTTCCTTTCCTTTCCTTTCCTTTCCTTTCCTTTCCTTTCCTTTCCTTCTTCTCTTCTCTTCTCTTCTCTTCTCTTCTCTTCTCTTCTTTCCCTGAGTTTTTTTTTACTGAAATTCTCTAAATCTACCTGCTGGCAGAGCAGCACATTTACAGAATTATCATTTTCTCCTGCTAATTTCTGGCACTTCCCAAAACCAGCATTGCTGGCTGAGGCTGTGCCTGGGTCTGAGCCAAATTTGCTTTTTGGAGCAGGCTGAGCCAAAGTGTGCTGTGCTCTGGAGAACCAGTGGAAGGTGCTCCTGGCTTGCCCAGCCACAAAAGGCATTTCTCTAAGGGAATGATCAGATAAAGGTCACCCCGTGGCACCACAAAAAGAGCCTTGTTTGTGAAGCAGCTGCTGATTATCATTGGGGAGAAAATGGCTTTGAATTTTATAGCTCCTGTTATCTGAAACGAATAAAAACACAATGCAGTGACGAGCTGAAGGTCATCTCATCTCATCTCATCTCTGCTGGGCTGGGGAGAGCTCAGCACAGCTCCAGATTATGCACAGGTTTTGTTTGAATCTGCAAATGCAAATTTGGGAATGAGGGATGTAAATCAAGGGCATCTCCTGTTCTTCCACACTTGAAAATTTTCATTTCCTAATTTCCCCTCTTGTTTCCCAAGATCCAAGCTCAGCACAGCTCCAGGTTATGCACAGGTTTGGTCTGGTGCAGTCTGCAAATGCAAGTTTAGGAATGAGAGATGTAAATCAAGGGCATCTCCTCTCCTTCCACACTTGAAAGTTTTAATTTCCTATTTTTCCCTCTTGCTTCCCAAGATCAGCACAGCTGCAGATTATGCACAGGTTTTGTTTGAATCTGCAAATGCAAGTTTGGGAACGAGGGATGTAAATCAAGGGCATCTCCTTCCACACTTCAAAGTTTTCATTTCCTATTTTCCCCTCTTGCTTCCCAAGCTCCTGGAGATAAAACCCAGGATGTTCCCACCTGGATTTGGTGCCATTTCAGCTCACCCAGCACTGGAGTGGTCGTGAGCCACCTCTGGAAAATCAGATTTAATAGAAAATCCATGGGAACAATCCACAGGCTCACCCACCTTGCTGTTGTGCCAAGTGCAACGTAAAGAGACAGCAATAAATCACCCTGCTCTGCACCTCAAATAGATAATCAATTTAATTGAAAGCATCAATAATCATAGTTTGACATTTATTACCCTGTGGATGTTTTATCTTTTAGGCAGGGGACAGCGGGGCAATGATGGATGCCACTTCTGCCACGGAACACAATTATGTGGTGCAAGGAAAAGGGGTTTTATATTCTGCAGGGAAAAAAGCAAAGCAGTCAAATTCATATTCAAGCAGACTGCAGGAAACCTGTGAGAAATAAGTGCAAGTAACTCCCATCCCTGGGACCTGAATTCTGCTGTTATGGCTCCTGAGATAATGTTGCAAATGCTGCTTGGTGTGCTCTTTTTGAGTGATTTAGGACAGAAAATCTGCAGGGCCAGGTCTGCCTCTGCAGAATATACAGAATATACAGAATATCAGCTTTTTTGTTCGTTTGTTTTTCACATGTGCACAAGTGAAAACCAAAAGTGAGGCTGGGTTGTTCCTCCTTCGGCTGTTCTCATGGTTTGTGCTCACCTGCTCAGGTCATTGTGCATCCTCAAAGGTGGGAAACAGTGTGGAAGTTACACAGATTGTCTGGACAGAGGAAAAAAAAGGATGGGAATGTTCTTTTTCTCCTGCAGAAATGTTCCCATACCTGCAGGACAACATCCAGAGCAGTGCCTGGATAAATCAGATAAATCAGAGCAGTGGGGGTGTGCGCTGGGTGAGGAGAGCCCCTGGCTGTGCTCACCCATCCTGGAAAGCTTCCAGGAATGTGAAAACCCCAAAGATTTGAAATGGAGAGTTATGGAGCAAATTCTTCCCAAAAAACCCCAAAAGAATTGTCTGTATTAGTTTGAATCAGGTGCTTTTTATGTGTCAGATTAGGCGGGGGTTTTTTTTCTGATTTAGAGATGTAGTTCTGATGTAGAGATACTGCAATGGATCTCTCATAGTTCTATTGCTTTAAAGTGTCCAGTCTTATTTGTAAAGCTATTTTTTGAAACTTTAGTTCTATTTCTCTCTTAATAATGTCTGTCTTATTCTGTAGCATTTCTGAGTAATTATTTTTTCTCTCAAAGTTTGCATACAGATGTATGCTAAGTGATCTTCTTGTTAAAGTTTGAGAATTCTCTAAAATCTATTTCCTACATTTATGCACCACTCAAAGCAGGCATTTCACCTTTTCTTTTTGCTTGTTTTGAGGTTGAAGCAGCTCAGACTTTTCAGAGTGAATTAAACCTTTTGTACTTTGATACTGCAATGGATCTTTCATAGTTCTATTTCTTTAAAGTATCTACTCTTATTTGAAAAGCTAGTTTTTGAAACTTTAGTTCCTATTTCTATCTTAATCATGTCTGTATTATTCCATAGCATTTCTAATTATTTTTTCTCTCAAAGTTTGCGTACAGATGTACGCTAAGTGAGATTTTTTGCTGAACTTTAAGAATTCTCTAAAATCTATTTCCTACATTTATGCACCACTCAAAGCAGGCATTTCACCTTTTCTTTTTGCTTGTTTTGAGGTTGAAGCAGCTCAGACTTTTCAGAGTGAATTAAACCTTTTGTACTTTGAATCTGCACGTGCAGGAAAGTTCTCTTTGCACTTCCCCAGTCCCAGGAGGTGCAGGGTGTTGAGGAAGACAAGCCCCAAGTTTATGAGAATGTTCAAGTGCTGTTATGTTATTCCCACAAAGCAGCAGCTTCCTCGATGGCACATGGAGATTATTTGGCCAGTCAGGATCTCTTAACTCCGCTCACATCAGTGATTATTTACTTTGAGCTGGCAGTTACAAAAATGCTTTACTTCATTAAACCCTCTTCAGTGGCTTAAATACATTTTGTTTCCAGCAGCTGGGTACATTATGGACATTTCTTTGTCTATGATCTATTGGTGGTAGTTTGGAAGATGTAAACATTTGTGCTATTTGGCAAGATGGTTGTGGAGCCATCTTATAACCTCAATGTTCCTCTTGGCACGAGATTAAAAACTCCTTGTAATCAATGCTCGGGGCTGGATCTCCCAAGATTTCCCTCAGAACTTGCTTGGAGTGTTGGGTAACAATACAGGCTGTGTGTGCTCTTCAAAACCTTTAATGAAAAATTTTAAAAAAGGGAATTATTTTTTTTTCCTTTTTCTTCTGGTGCTGTTCTGAAGAAGCTCCAAATGCAGAACCCAGGTTAACTCCAACAGCAAATAACTGGAGTTATTTGCTAAGGATAATAATGGAATTTTACTAATTTACTAAGGATAATAATGAATTTTTTAAAAGAATCTCTTGGCCATTTTGGCACAGTTCAGGAAAACCTTGGGCAGAGATTCCAGGACCAGAACCGATTTACCTCCAGGACAGTGGGTGACACAGAGGAGCTGTTGAGGTGCCCCTGGGGACAGCTGAGGAGGATTAATCCATGTTTGGTGTCTCCTTGGTGCTGTTTTGGAAAAGGAAAGCAGCAGGTTTGAGTTTCTGAGGTGGATGTCTCCCACCTCATCTGTCAGGAACGGAGAGGGGTGGAAGAAGAGCCCGTGGTATCTGCAGTGGAAGGGATCATAATGAGCTAAAATCTCCACATTCCCTCATCCCAGGAGCTCTCAGCACATCCTTCACTTCTCATCAGGAGGTTCCAGTCACCCAAAACCCAAGGGGAAAAAAAGAAAAACCTTATTTCCATTGGGACTCCCTGAATTCCAGGCTCAAGAAAATGCCTTGAAATTGCCACCCACTCTGTGTCTGCCCGATTAAATAAAATATTGACCTTTTCCAAACACAATATTATCATTCCAAGCATAATATTATCCAGTCCTGTCTGAGATTGTTTCTACAGCTCTTAAAAGGGAGCTCACCTGGAAGCCCTATCAATTCAGATAAAACAGCTCTGTGTGCCTTCCCAATAAAAAGCTGATTGTGCTGGTGTCTGAAGCTTTTATTATTAATAATAATAAATTATAAATATATTGTTATATAATATATATTATATAACAATATATTTATAATTTATTATTATTAATAATAATAAATTATAAATATATTGTTATATAATATATATTATATAACAATATATTTATAATTTATTATTATTAATAATAATAAATTATAAATATATTGTTATATAATATATATTATATAACAATATATTTATAATTTATTATTATTAATAATAATAAATTATAAATATATTGTTATATAATATATATTATATAACAATATATTTATAATTTATTATTATTAATAATAATAAATCATGAATGGGGAATTATTATAGAATAATTACCCATTAACTTCTCTTTCTAGAGACCATCATCTGCTCAATATCACTTCTGAATAAAGGGAGGCAAAATGCTGTTCTGTCCCTCTCTTGTTCTCTTTGCCCACACAGAGTGGCACTACAGGGAGTTCCTCTCTAAATTTGCTTTCCACCTTGGAGTAAATCCTTTCTCCATCTCTGAGCAGCTTCAGGACAAGGGGCAGAGAGTGGCACACACAACAGCAAAGCTGTTCCCTGTGCTTAGCATGGAAAAGAAACACAAATTAACTATTATTCTACTTAGACTGTTGTGGCTTGCAGATCCTCATATAAAGCTGGTAATTTTTTCCATGGGTCATAATCAAAGGTGTCTTGGGTCTCTGAGCCCCCTGGCAGGGGTTTGTGCAATCCAGGATAGAGGGATGTCCTGAATTCCAACAGGGGGATGATGCACAGCCCCTCTTTATTCACTTATGATTATTAGTGATCAGCTGAGCAAAGGGGGGATCAATAGATGAACTGCAGGGGAAGTTCGTTTATATTCCTCTGTCAATAGCAAGGTCATTTTTATAACTAAAAAGGGTCGAGGACAAAAGATGGATGGCTCGTGGATGAATTTAACCATCCAATCCATTTACATCCCCGCAAACAGCCTGGCTTTATCTGTTAACCAAAACATTGCACTTCACTCCTCAAGATGATTTTTTGCTGGGGTAATAAATAGCTCTGGCTACATTAAGTGATTGTGCAATGTGGGCCCGTGGCAGACAGAATTTAGAGCTGGTGACCTTAAACTTCCACTCCACTGCTGTTTCCTCTGTGCTTACAGTGGAGATGTGGCTGCTTTGCACTGCAAAACCACCTCGTGTCCAAAAATCTCGTGTTTTATTGAATTTATTTAACACAACAGTCTGTGCCAGGCAGGTTTCAGGTTGGAGATGAACAAACTGAGAAAATCAGATACAATTTGATCCCTGCAACCTCTGTTTTAATCCTCAGACAGCACACACTGCTCAGTGTGAGTAGTGTCTCTTTAATCTTTCCAGAATTCGGTTTTATAGTGGAATTTCTCTTTGGGAGAAAGGGAGTTGGAGGTAATACCTGCAATGGGGTTTTAAAAAGAAGATCATAATTAATTTAAACTTTTTTCTCCTCATATTTACTGTTACACATTTCTTTTCTGGGAGAAAGTGAGCCAAATACCAGACCTGGAGGTTTGTGTTGTTAATTGGGACTTGCTCTGCTGTCAGGGGTGCACTGGGGGAGTGTTTACAGTGCAAATGTTTCATTTCTGCTTCTGGGTCCTTTAAAACCTCATCCACAGAATCCCAGCATGGTTTGTGTTGGGAGGAACCTTAAATCTCCTCTTTTCTCACCCCTATGGGCAGGGACAGCTCAGATTGCTCAGAGCTTCATCCCTCAACACTTCCAGGGATGGGATCATTCCAATTATTGGTAAAACCCATTTTTCCCTAATGGTGGTCACAAAGAGCTGGTCCTAAAGGTGATGTTGGATTGCTGGGATGGAGAAAAAGAGCAGCCAGAGGTTCCTTAGGAAAGGGAAAGGCACCTCCAGCTGGATCCACAGGCCAGGACTGAATGAACTCCATTTGATTTCAGCAAAACTGCCAAACTACCAAGTGAGTTTCTCATGCTCATTAACACTGGACTTTTAGAAGCTGATAAGAATGCAATATAAAATCAAAGAGCCCCTAAAGACTGCGAGATTATATTTAATGCTCTCCTATCACCAGCCCTGAGTGCTTGGCAGGAGGAAGGGTGACATTTCCTAATCAGTCCCCTCTCGTATTTGTCTTGGCTGGGAGTTTCGAGTCCTCAGCTCCTTGAAGTCACTGCAAATTCTCTCCATTAGATCCTGTTTGACTTCCTGGTAGCTGCAGTTAACTCCATCCCAATGGCACAGAGGAGTTATGTCTTGAAAAATCAGTGATAAAATTGTGATATGTATGGAGATCTCAGGTTTGTGTTCTTTCTCCAAGTCTTTGTTCTTGAACATCCATTTTTCTTCATGTTATCTCCCCCTGACATTACCCTGAGTTAGGTCTGTGGGTACAAACAATTATTTCATGCTAAAGGATGATTTAGGATGCTCATTTCTTTTGAACCTCACTGCCCTGAGTGACCTGTGCAAAGTGCATTTTGTTCTCCTGGGATTCAGAGAACAGGGAGGGTTCCACAGAGGACACGAGCAAGTGCAGAGGCGTTCCCTGGTAGCTGCAGTTAACTCCATCCCAATGGCACAGAGGAGTTATGTCTTGAAAAACCAGTGATAAAAATTGTGATATGTATGGAAATCACAGGTTTGTGTTCTTTCAAGTCAGCGATAAAAGTTGTGATATGCATGGAGATCACAGGTTTCTCCAAGTCTTTGTTCTTGAACATCCATTTTTCATCACGTTATCTCCCCCCTGACATTTCCCTGAGGTTTGGTCAATTATTTCATGCTAAAGGATGATTTAGGATGTTGCTTTCTTTTGAACCCCACTGCCCTGAGTCACCCGTGCAAAGTGCATTTTGTTCTCCTGGGATTCAGAGAACAGGGAGGGTTCCATGGAGGACACGAGCAAGTGCAGAGGTGTTCCCTGCAGCAGATTTCCAGAAGTTTTGTGCCGTGGGTCCCTCCTAATTCCACACATTTTTTCCTGCAGCGCCAGGCTTCCAGCTGAAGAATAAATGGTTATAAAATGGAGTGGCAGGGCTTTGCAGGCTGTTCCTGGGCCGCAAACCACAGCTTGGCTGCTCCCCAGTGTTCCCAATTGTGCTGGGGTTGCCCTTAGCACTGAATGGATTTTTATTCTTTCCACTCTTTTCAGTTCCTTGCCAGTCAGAGCTGTGCTCTTCATCCTCCTTCCCTCAGCAGCAAGGAGAGGAAATTCTTCCCCTCAGAGAAGAGCTTTCCTCCCTTCCTTCTCAATTCCAGGCACATTCACTTCAAATTCCCAAGGCAGGATATTGAAAATTTCCTTTAGTTAATAGGGCTCACAGATTTGCTTACTATAGAAAAAAAATGGAAGATTTTGGTAAATTGTTGGCCAGAAAATGCTGTAAAACCCCTGTATTTTAACAATAGGGCCGAAAGACTGAATGTTTAAGTGCTGAAATGGTTTTCTGTGGGTTTTTTTTCCATATCTGGTTTTCCTACAGATGCACATCAGTGCTGTGGCTCTGTGGGTTGTTTGTGTGTTTGAATATATATATATTTAAATATATATAATATATATATATGGTTTTATATAGATATATATAGATATATAGATATATCTCACCCAATTAGGTCACACCTTGGGGTGACCTAATTGGGGTCTTCTCAATTAGGGAAAGGATCCCACAGAAAAGAAGGGGAGAGGCTGGAGGGACAAGGACAGTGGGGAATGGCTTCAAACTGCAAGAGGGGAAGTTTAGGTGGGGAATTGGGAAGGAATTTCTGGCTTTAAGGTGGGCAGGCCCTTCCAGCTCAGGATATTCTGTGATTTTCTGACCTGAGACAGTTTTTAAAGCCACAAGAGGCTGGCTGGAAGGAGCTGTTTGCTCTGCAGGTTGTGCTGTCCCTGTGTGCATGCAGATACGCCACAGACAAGCAGAGTAACTCTGCCATGAGCCCAGCTGTGAGCAGCACAAACTGGGCACAGCAGGGCCAGAACCTCTGCTTTCACCTGAATCATTCATGTGAACCTGTGTGCAAGCCAGAACCCCAGCCCCTCGGCTGATTTAAGGCAAAATAAGAGTTTTTAGCGCTTTTTCTGAGCCTGCTGTGTGGTGAGGCAGACCTGAGGTGGTGCAGGTGGCACAGCCCAGGTCCCAGGGATGTCCCCAGGGCCCTGAGCAGTGCCCTGCACCAAGGGCAGGTGCCCAGGCAGTGGCTGAAACCCCAAAGGGCTCACTCAGCTGTGAGCATCACTGGTGCCCTCACTGGTGCACTCAGCTCCTCCTGAAAAATCCTCCTGAAAAAGACCCAGTCATTGAAAGCAGCGCTGTTATCTGCCTCCTGACTTCTGTGCAATTACCGGGCATCCTCTTCACCTTCCAGCTCGGAGCAGATGTGGAAATATCCCTTTAAAATCCAGATTTTAGAGGGATAATCCAGAGCTGCAGCAAGGGAAGGTCCCAGTCTGTCATCTTCAGTTTGCTGGATGCACCATGCCCTGCTGCATGCCTATTGAAGTTTGGGTTGGGGGTTTTTTCCCCTCTAAATGACAATTTATCTGAGCTGGGGGAATGAATGGATAACGTTACTATTTACATAAGCTCATTGTGATCTGTCTCAGTAATGTAATCAAATTAGGGTTAACTGCAGCTGGAGAATGCCAGCTTGTAAACTGTTTTTCAAAGAGAATCACATGGCGTTCCCTGACATGTTTAGCATACACTCAGGGGGCTCTGTAAAAATTCTAGCACGTCCCTAACTGGTGAATCTGGGGCACGATCCTGGTGCCACCAATTCCTGGTGGGAATTGTCACCAATTGCTGGGTGCCACCAATTCCTGGTGGGAATTGTCATCAATTGCTGGGTGCCATCAATTCCTGGTGGGAATTGCCACAAAATGTTTGGTGCCACCAGTTCCCTGGCGGGAATTGCCACAAAATGTTTGGTGCCACCAATTCCTGGTGGGAATTGCCAACAATTTCTGCATGCCATCAATTCCTGGTGGGAATGGCCACCAATTGCTGAGTGCCACCAATTATTTGGTGGGAATTGCCACCAATTGCTGGGTGCCAAAATTCCTGGTGGGAAT
>NW_005054449.1:1384187-1387735 GCF_000277835.1 Geospiza fortis
TGGGAATTGCCACCAATTGCTGGGTGCCATCAATTCCTGGTGGGAATTGCCAACAATTTCTGCATGCCATCAATTCCTGGTGGGAATGGCCACCAATTGCTGGGTGCCACCAATTATTTGGTGGGAATTGCCACCAATTGCTGGGTGCCAAAAATTCCTGGTGGGAATTGCCACCAATTCCTGGTGGGAATTGCCAACAATTAGTGGATGCCACCAATTCCTGGTGGTAATTGCCACCAATTGCTGGGTGCCCCCAGTTCCCTGGTGGGAACTGTCACCAATTGCTGGGTGCCACCAACTCCCTGGTGGGAATTGCCACAAAATGTTTGGTGCCACCAATTCCTGGTGGGAATTGCCACCAATTGCTGTGTGCCGCCAATTCCTGGTGGGAATTGCCACCAATTGCTGGGTGCCATCAATTCCTGGTGGGAATTGCCAACAATTTCTGCATGCCATCAATTCCTGGTGGGAATTGCCACCAAATGCTGGGTGCCACCAATTCCTGGTGGGAATTGCCACCAATTGCTGGGTGCCACCAGTTCCCTGGTGGGAATTGTCACCAGCTGCTGGGTGCCACCAATTCCCTGAGCCCAGGCAAGGAAAGAAAGGCAGAGAAATCCCTCTCCAGCCCAGGCCCAAGGCACAGGCTCTCCTGACGTGGCTGCTGCTGACATGTTGTCCTTCCCCTGGCTAAAATCAACAGATCAGTTGATAGAAAAAGCATGTGGTGTAAATTCTGAGCACATTCAGGAACATCTGTGCTCAGAGCAGGAGTGCAGCCCACTGCACACGTCCAGCTCTATATTTAGTCCTGAGGCGTTTGCATGAGATGAAGCCCAGACTGCGCTAAATTTACCCAATTAAATTTACCCTAAATTTTAAATTTACCCCAAAATTACCCAGTGAGCAGATTTTCAAAAACTATCTCGTTATTCTTATTAATAAACATCACACCTGGGGCTTGCTTTGCCTGGTTCTGCCTCTCCCCTCTAAGCAGGAGGTGCTGTGGACATCTCAGTGTGGCTTCACCCCCTTCCCATGTGCGGTGGAAGGTGGAATTTTGGGATGGGCTCTGCTCCAGGGCACCTGGTGTGGCTGCTCTCTGGTCACACAGGTGTTTATTCCGCACTGGGAATGCAGCAGGACAACTCTGATCTTCCCTCCAGCTCCCAGGAAGGTTTCTGAAGGCTCATTCAGAGCCCTGGCAGTGGCTGGGCAAGGGGAGGTTTGGAATTCTGGCCTCTGCTCCTCCACAGACACCCCACATGGATGCTGCCAACACCATCCCAAGCTGCCATCCCACGGCTGGAGTGGGAAAATGGGACATTCAGGACATTGGGATGTGTCCAAGCCAGTGCAGATGGTCTGTGGTAGAGCTCAGCCCACAATAACACCTCGGATATTTTTTTTTAATCAGGTGTAAAGAAAGGATGAAATATTTAATCTAAACCAGTTCCTACTCTCCTTCTACTGCTAAAATGCCTTTTCACCCACAGAATCCCATAATTGTTAAAGTTGGAAAGACCTTTAAGATAATCAAGGCCGTGCAGCACCACCAGCATGTTCACCACTAATTGTCCACGTTCTGATAGTTTGAGTGTGGAGATGGTTCCATCAAAATTAAAATTCTTTGTGGTATTGAGGGGTTCTTCCCCCAGAAGTTCTGTAATAGGTGGGAACTCAAAAAGGATTTCACCAAATATCAACACTCAGCCATTTTTAAATACTCCAAAGGAGCAGCAAGATCCTACAGAGGATTTTCTGCAAAAAATCACCATTTTTGAACATGGATGAAATATTTTCACCAAAATTCTGTTCTCTAAGAACCTTGAAATTCAGGACCTGCTATTTTGAATTGAAAAAAGGGGGGAAAAAAAAGGTTTCAGAGAAGGAACTTGCCCCTTGAGCACAGCTCTGTCCAAACCAACAAAAGGAAGCTTGTGTTGGCATCTCCATTCCGACTCAGGAATTCCTGACTCTTAAGCCTGTTTATACAGGGCTCCACCACAGCCCAATTTGCACTTCACTGGAGTTTTCTTTCCCCTCCACGTTTATGGTGCTGCTGGACGGGGGGATTACCCACTCTGACTGCACACACTTCTCTGATTGTATCCAAAAGCTTTTTTGCAATCATAATTACAGGCAGGTGTCTTCATTTGGAGGCAGCTTCGTCCCCGTGGATGTTTTTGGGGTCGTTTTGTATTTCTGCTTCAGCTCTGAAAGTTTGATGGCCTAATTCTCCAAAGTTTTTGGGGATTGCTGGTTCCTGGTGAGCACAGTGGGAGCAGTCAGCACTCCCTGGAAGCTTGGTGACATCTAGGACAGGCAGGATGGATGTTTGACTCCAGTCATGTCAGGGTGTTCCAGGCTGGGAACGCAGAATCTTTATGGCTCTGGGATTTGCCTCTTGATCCTATTTGCTCTCAGCTACTTTGGAAACCGCAGTTTCAACCTCCATTAGAGCTGGTGTAAAGCAGGGAGTGGTTTGGGGTTCTTCCCATGGAAACACAGCCCCTTGTTAGTGCAGCTGAGCTGGAGATTTGGCAGCGGGTTGGAAATTTGTAAATCAGTCGAGCTCACCTGGGCATGGCCAAAGCAGGACAGGAGCTTCGTGCCAGACCCTCAGCTCTAAAATGCACTGGAGCCTCTCCTCTCCTCTCCTCTCCTCTCCTCTCCTCTCCTCTCCTCTCCTCTCCTCTCCTGGGCATGGCCAAAGCAGGACAGGAGCTTCGTGCCAGACCCTCAGCTCTAAAATGCACTGGAGCCTCTCCTCTCCTCTCCTCTCCTCTCCTCTCCTCTCCTCTCCTGAACTTTCCTGAACTTCTCTTCCCTGACCTGCTCTGAACTTCCCTGAATTTCACGTCCCTGAACTTTCCTAAACTTCCCTGAACTTTTCTTCCCTGAGCTTCCCTGAACTTCCCTGAACTTCCCTGAGCTACTCTTCCCTGAACTTCCCTGAACATCCCTTCTCCAATTTAACCTGCATTTTCCTTCCACATCCATCTCTCTTCCTGGAGGTTTTTCCTGCTCTTTGGCAGCCAAACCACCTCCCCCAGCTCTTGGGGGAGCCCTGAGCACCCCAGTCCTTGGGTGTCCTTGGGTGTCTGTCTGTCCTCAGCCCCCCCAGCTCCCCCCAGAGCTCCGGGAGCCGCTGGAATTCCCGGCTGGATCAGGTCCCTGTTTACCCCGGAGGGGGATTCAGGGGGATGCAGGGCTGAGGTACTTGACCTCCCTGAATGCCTGCTGACCTGGAGCTAATCTGAGGTGGGGCGCAGCAGCGATTTAATGACTTGTTCCACCACACCTCGGCTGGAGGGGGAATTAAAGAGCGCTGGGGGGGCCTGAGCATCCCGGGATCTGCTCCAGAGGGACTCAATCCTGGAACAGAATTCAGAATTGGATCCTGTGGGTGCCTGTTCTCTTGGTGCCCTTGTTGTCCACACCCATCCTTGTCTGCCAAAGCTAAGGGGATTATTCACAGAAGTGAAAGAAAACCTTAAAATATATATATATATATCTAATATTTTTTTAAAATACACATAACTCAA
>NW_005054449.1:1388178-1421654 GCF_000277835.1 Geospiza fortis
TTATTATAATTAATTATAATATAATTATGGAGGATTTTCAGCAGAACTGTAATTTAGATTACATATATATATAAAATTAAATTACAGTTCTGCTGAAAACCCTCCATCAAACTTTCCAAACATCTGGGTGCAGTTGTGAGTTTTGGCCATTATGATCAATAATATAATATTTATTCATTCTCCCCCTCATCATCATCACAGCAATATGAATTTCTGTTATTTTATAGCATTCTTAGCTGCAACACAACTGAATTTTGTTTCTGTTCTGTTTTTTCCTCAGCAAATACTGACTGATCCCGAGGTGACCTCCCAGGAGGGCAATATAAAAAAGGTAGGACATGGCCCAGTCTCCTGGGAGTTGTTTTATTCCCTGGCTTGGAAATGCACCTGGAGATTTTCCCTCACTTTTGAACCGAGGTGTTGACGGCAATAACATCGTAAAAGTTTTCCAGTGTTTGCTGTTGCCTTTTTGGATTAAGTGTTGTGGTTCTGTTGGCGTATTTTCCTGTCTTTTTGTGATTCCAGTCATTATGAAAGAGAAAATAATAGTTTGAGGTGTTCCTTGATTCAGCTACAATGCAAACAGCTGCCGGGCCAAAGCGAAAAACCTCATTTACCTCTTTTCCAGTAAAAGAAAATGTTGGTCCTTTGTTAGAAGTGCTAAATTTTTGGAGGTCACATCAGCATCAAATGTGGCTGATGTGAAGTCCAAGGGAAGAGGACTAAGTCTGTGAAAGGATAAATTTGAGCCCATGTGATGCATTGATGGTGCTTCTCATCACATTGTGGGGCTCCAGCTGGACCAGAGAAAATGTGTTCCACACTCAGCCCAGCTGCACTGGGCTCCACTGAAGCTCAGCATGACGTGTTTGGGTGGCCAGGCTGCTGTTTGGGTTGGGGTTACCCTCAGAAGCTCTGAAATGAGGTTTTGCTCCATGTGGATCTGTTGGTTAACAGCTTTGCTGATTAAAGCTTCACAAGTTGGGTTTGATTAGAGCCTCTCAGT
Organism: Geospiza fortis; assembly: GCF_000277835.1. Taxonomy (NCBI): domain Eukaryota; kingdom Metazoa; phylum Chordata; class Aves; order Passeriformes; family Thraupidae; genus Geospiza; species Geospiza fortis. Next base: position 1,389,185 of record NW_005054449.1, read on the forward strand.
AGCTGTAGCTTGTGTGTCCTCTCTGAAATAAGGAGCTGGTTATGACTCCTTTTATGTGCAGTTGTCTTGTCAAGGATGTTCACAGTTCCTGTTTGTGAAAGTTTTGGGAGTGGGAAATTTTGACCGTGTTCACAGGGGTCTGAGGATGAGGGAAGAGATGAGGATCTGACTCCATGTTTCAGAAATTTTGATTTATTATTTTATGATATATATTATATTAAAACTATACTAAAAGAATAGAAGAAAGGATTTCATCAGAAGGCTGGCTAAGAATAGAACAAGAAAGAATGAATAACAAAGGCTTGTGGCTCGGACAGTCTGAGCCAGCTGGGCTGTGATTGGCCATTAATTAGAAACAGCCAGATGAGACCAATCACAGATGCACCTGTTGCATTCCACAGCAGCAGATAACCATTGTTTACATTTTGTTCCTGAGGTCTCTCAGCTTCTCAGGAGGAAAAATCCTAAGGAAAGGATTTTTCATAAAATGTATCTGTGACAGGAAATCTCTGAGGCTGGCCCTTTGCTGCTCGTCCTTCAGGCCATGCTGCTTCTCCACTCTTAAAACTAAAAGGAATCCCTTGCTCCCCTCTGCCAAAGAGAATGAAATACAATCCTTGCCAGGCTCCAGAGCCAGGCTGGGAAAAGAGATTTAGACACATGTCCGGTATGACCTGTTCTATTCTTACCACGTTAAAAAATAAAAAATCAGGTTTTATTCCCAAGACTCAGAGGAAACATCCTCTGAGCGCCCCACGGCCTCACCAGGGACCTGTGGCTGAACTTTTTACCTTGGGCACCTCCATAACTCATGGGGCGTCTGTCCCTGCCTCTGTGGGATCCCTTTGTGTGGACAGACGTGGTGACAAGGTGGCAGGTCCTCATTATGCCCACGCAGCTCCCACAAGGATGGAGGGGATTCTCCATGGCTCGGCTAATCCTTCTTCAGTCTTTAATTACAATCTCACAAATGAACTCGCTCCATCCCCACCTCCAGGATCTGCAGCACCCCAAAGAGAGCAGGAGTTGTGTGAAGCAGGGAAACACGAGAATGGCAGTTTTATATGTTCAACCCATGGGTTTGTATTTAAACTTTGGGCTTTTATTTCAAGGGGGATTGTTACAAAAACCGCAGGTCTTTGAAAAATGCCGTGTCCTTAAATATTTCCCCGTGCAGCAGGTATAAAACTGGACAATTGTGATATTTGACAAGGGGGGAAGGCCTGGCCTTCCACTTGTGTCTTTTAAATGCATTGTAGAGAAGCACTAGTGGGAGTTTATGAGGTGATAAATTTATTGAAGGATGGGCAGTAGGGTTTTACAGCTGGGGTAAAGGAGGTCAGAGCAGTAAGGTAAAGAGTTCAAGTCTAAACTTTATGGCTTGTGAAAAGACTACTGTGAGACAGCTTTTCAGTCAGGAGAAAATGAAAACTAAAGAATGAGAAATCACTCTGGACAATTTTTGTAGGATCTCTCAATTGTTTGGAAGTAGCACTCTGGCATTTGGCTCCAGTGGCACAAAACCCTCTCGGGAGCAGATTTCCTTTTCCAGCCTCTCTAAATCATTCAGTTGTCATATCCCTGAAGACACAATGGTTGAGATTTGACTTCAATTTATTCCTATTCCTTCAGAGATGAGTTGGTGGCGAGAAGGTGACTGAAGACAAATGTAACTGGAGTGGGTGGCCTGATTTCAACTGGGAGGGGAGCAAAGAGACCATAATTTCAGTGGCTCTTTTGACTGCTGCATCCCAGGTTCAGAATTGGGCACTAACAAGGACTAGAAAGAGCAAAAAAAAATCCCAAAATGCAGAGAAAAACCTGTAAAACCAGGAAAAAGCAGGGAAGGGATGGTGATGGCAGTCAGGGGTGTAGGGAGATGTGCATCAAGCAACCTCTGCTTAAAACTGACCCCAGAACTGTCTCTGCTCTTCAGCTCCCAGGAAAAAACCACTCTTTTACATAACTTTAATGAACTGAAAGGCAAGGAAAAGTCTGCAGCACAGCAGAGCCTGTTTTGTAGTAGAATAAAACAGGGATTTTTTTTTTTGGCTTGGAGCACAAAGAATAAGTATTTCTCACCATATCCAGTATTTTTCGGTTCATGTTACTGTTATTTCTGCTGGGACCACTAACACCAGAAAGCTGATTTCTTTGTTAGTGGTTGTTTGACAGGACTAATTCAATGTCATTGAAGGACCCATATCCAGGATTATTTTTTATATCTATGCTGCTCCGTGGATTGAAATGTGGTGTATACCTAACGAGCTTTCCTTGCATCACCTTTGCTGGCTGATATTTAGTTTAACTTAGACAAATACACACGAGCTCCTCATCTTGTTTGTTTAATTTTAAATCATCAGTGCTGGAAGCAATATTAAAACAGGAAAGTCACTTATTTTAGTTCTTTTAGTGACCTGAATGAGGACACTCAGAGATAAAAATAGGAGTAATACCTGGGGGTTTATTGTCCCTTGCTCCCAAATGTCTTTTTCCCAGCCCATATCCCTGCACTCTGTTTATTTTGCTTAGAAAGCAGCTCGGCGTCCTCTCCCTCTGAATTTTCCAAGCATTTAATAAACTGAGCAAACACCTTGTTGTCATTGTCCCCGTCCCTGTTGTCATTTTGCTTTAACTTTGAGCTGAAAGATTTCCACTTCCTCCAGCAAGGCCTGTGCCCATTACACACCACACTTTTATATTTTTTTCCCCCCAAGCAGATGCATTTCTCTCCCCTCCAAGGGTCACTTTGGATGAGGGTTCCAGAATGCTGGGGAAGGATTCTGTGTGTGTGTGTGCAGAGCTCCCAGCCAACCTCCCCAGGCTGGGCTGTTTTTCTGACCGTGGTGACAAGGGACCTCAGGGACTTCTCTCTTCAGTAGACTCTCTATTTAGTTTCTGTTTACTTAGAGGGAATAGCCTGAGGGGCTACTGGAGAGAAAACATCTGTGGGAGATAATCTATAGAGTTATCTATCTATCACTCTTGTCGACCCTGTCTCCCCTGAGAGCAAGCTGAGAGACTTGTAATAAAAAGGCATCGCTGAAGAGGCTTTAGGGACAAATAAAGAGACATGTTAAGGGCCAGCTGAAAAAGGATAGAAGACATTATTAAAGCTCAATAGCCGTCTTATCAAAATCCAATAGGATAGGCATTTGGCAAAAGGCTTTAAATTTATTCTTTGACTTTCTGGAGAGCTTGAATTTATCCATTAACAAGAATGTGCTGCACGGGGAGCGGGAGATGCTATCGGCTTCAAAAGGGTTGGATTCAATCTGGCATTGTGCAAAACACAACAAAAACTGAAGACAAAACCAATTTTCCCCCTCCCTCCTCTGGCTGGCCTCATTCCTACATTGCCAAATATTAGAAGCTGTAAATATAATGCTGATGAGGCTGTGGAGTAAAAGCAATTTAAGCAGCACGGTTATTCTGCGCTCGCAAATCACACAGATTTCTCTTTAAAAAATAAAGTGAATTTTAGAAAACTGGGTGTGACCACAAATTTTGGCCTTTTAGAAAAGCATCAAGTAGCAAAAAAGAAACCCAGGTATTAGGAAATCTTTGAGCTCCAAAGCAAAAGCAAAACCCCAACGAGCGTTTTGCCGCTGCAGATGCGGAGAGCGGGACGGGGCCATAAATCTCCCCGGGTTTAGTATTATATCCAAAATGCTACAGGTCACAGGAACCATCTGATACTTCAGGAGCACATTGTTCACACGGGGATGATTGATTGATAATTATGATAATTTGCCAAATGATTATTTGGGTATTATGGCCGCAGCCCGTCCCGCCGGGTCGCTGTGAAGACATTTTCCATTTCGCGGGGCCGTCAGGAATGGCCCCTGGCAAGGAGGGATGTGGAGAGGTCTGGCCGGGCTCTCCCGGTGGGATCTGGGGGCTGATGAATGATGACCCAGAGGAGTAAGAAATCAGACTTCAATAAGCACTCAGGAAGGTAGTTAGGGAAGAGCAAGGGAGCTGCTCACTGTCTTTTGTGCAGCAATTACTGGGCAGGACAAACCCCCCCCAAGGCCTGAGCCTTGTGAGAGCAAATTGTAAGTTTGAAATGTTGCAAATTGCAGATTTGAACCCGAATTTGCAAGTTTTCAAAGTGCAGATTTGAACTTGCATTTGAAATGTTGCAAATTGCAGATTTGAACCCGGATTTGCAATTTTTCAAATTGCAGACTTGAACTCGGATTTGAAATGTTTCAAAGTGCAGATTTGAACCTGGATTTGCAACTGTTCAAAGTGCAGATTTGAATTTGGATTTGCAATTTCTCAAATTGCAGATTGAACCTGCATTTGAAATGTTTCAAATTGCAGATTTGAACCTGGATCTGCAATTTCTCAAATTGAAGATTTGAACTCGGAATTGCAATTTCTCAAATTGCAGATTTGACCCGGGTTTGAAATGTTTCAAACTGTAGATTTGAACCCAGCCTGCTGTGAGTTGCTGCCTTTGCAGCACAAATTACATTTCTGCACTTAACAGGGATATATTATCATATTATCCCCAGCTTGTGGAAGATATTCTCAAACTCTCAGTGAGGATTTCCCACAGATTTCGCTGAGTTTTCTTCACTTTTCTGGGTTTTGAAGAATCACCCCCCTCCAGTTTGTGCACAATCCTCATCCTGGCTGAGAATTGACGCAGAATTGGGGGTTAAAGATGCTCCACAACCCCGTGGGAGGGGGCAACAATCCCAGATTTGGGAGCTAAAGCCCCATTTCTCCAGGGCTGCTGCTTCACAGTTACTACTTTAAAAAAAGAGCTTTAATTTGCTTGTTTTATAGGTTGTATCTTTATGAAATAAAGGTATATTTAGCAGCCACAAACACAGGCAGCTTTGAGTTGATTTTTATAATCTTTTCCTGAATAGACTTGCGTCATTCCAATAAGCCCTGGACAAAAGAGTGGACAGTTGTCTGAGAGTCTTTTTTATAACATTTCTCTCTTTCTATTGTTAGAGAGCTGCTAATAAAAGAACCAGGAGTCCATTAATTCAGTGAATGAACATATAGTAAAGTCAGTTCCCTCTTGAGAACAATAATGTTGCGGTCAGCTTAGGTTTCCATGGAAACTAAGTACTTCTAAGAAGTTTGCATCCTTGATTTTGCTGAAATGAAGCATGTAAAGTAAAAAAAAAAAAAAAAAAGGTGTAAGGCTGGCACAGAAAAGTCAGCAAAGAAAGTGATGGTTAAATTATTTTGCAGGAATAACACTGTGTGTTGAATTTCTGTGATACAGATGTTTGGGCTGGGTTGTTCGGTGAGTGTGGGTATGAGAAATGGCTCCATGAAGAGATCTCGGGGGGGTTGGAGCCCGTAAATCAGGCCAAGTTAAGAGGAGTGGTTAAGGTTGCTCTCTCCATATCTGCAGAACGCTGAGGCAGAGCAGGGGCTGTCCCAGGGCTCCCACACCTGCAGGCTATGAAGCGGTTAATGCCAAATTCCCCATTTCTCCCTAGCAAATAATGTGGGTTTTGGGTAGGGTGTGAGCACCTCACAGTTCTAAATAAGATTTTTTTTGTGAGTTAAGCTGGTTCTTCTCCTCCTGCATCCTCCAAACCCCGGAGCTGTGATGCTGAGCTGCTCCCCAGCACTGATTTATAACCTGTGTCTGATTCCCCTGCATTGCTGGGGCTCAGGAGGTGTCCAGAACGTGCTGCTGAGCTGCTCCCACACACGGCTCAGGTGCCACAGCAGCATCCCCTCAGATAAAAGTGCCCCTGAACTCCAGGCACGTTTAGGAGAGGCCACCTTGTCATTTTGATGCGTCCCAAGCACAGACACACAGACTTTGGGCTGGGTTTGAGTCAGAAACCGCATTTCTGTGGGGGTGAGGAGACAGCTGGCTGCTGCCTTGGCACAATAAATGATTGAAAATCCTTCCCTGGGAGGGTGAGACCCTGGCACAGGTGCCCAGAGGAGCTGTGGCTGCCCCTGGATCCCTGGCAGTGCCCAAGGCCAGGTTGGACAGGGCTTGGAGCAGCCTGGGACAGTGGAAGGTGTCCCTGCCCATGGAATGGGATGAGCTTTAAGGTCCAACCCAAACCATTCCATGTCTCTGTGATCAGGACACAAAGGAGACCCATTAAGACATTTTGGCTGAGTCAGTTATGCTAATAACACATGCAAATTGAAGATTCCTAAACTTTTTTATAACCAAGAGTATCCAAAATAACGTAAAACCCTCACGTGCTGGTCCCTGCTCCCTTTGCTTGGGGTTTGTGGGAATTATCACACATTTAACAGTTTGAACACAAATTGAGAGTTTCAACACAAATTAAGAGTTTGAACATAAGAGTTTGAACACAACCGTTTGAACGCAAATTAAGAGTTTGAACATAAGTTAAGAGTTTGATCACTAATTAACAGTTTCAATTCAGATTAAGAGTTTGAACACAAGAGTTTGAGCACAAATTAAGAGTTTGAACACAAATTGACATTTTTAACATTTCTCTCCCAATCCTCCTTTTCTGTCTGTGTATATAAAATTCATTTCAGCGCTCCCCTGCTAAATGCCACTATCACACGTGAAATGCCAACACTCAAGGTTGCTGTTTACCCACTCCCATTTTTTAATTGTTTTCATCAGGATCCCAGTCTCCTTTTCCCTGCTCACCAAAGTGAGGGGCTGGCATTTCCATCCCTTGTTGAACAGAAATTAGCAGTTTTGACACAAGAGTTTGAACACAAATTAAGAATTTGGACACAAATTAAGAGTTCGAACACAGATTAAGAATTTGAAGACAAGAGTTTGAACACAAATTGAGTTTGAACACAAATTATGAGTTTGAAGATAAGTTAAAAGTTTGATCACAAATTCACATTTTTAACACTTCTCTCCCAATCCTCCTTTTCTTTTTGTGTCTACAAAACTCGTTTTATATATAAAATATATAAAACTCAGTGCTCCTCTGCTAAAAGCCACGTGCACTATCACACATGAAATGCCAACACAAGGTTGAACACAAATTAACAGTTTCAACACAAGAGTTTAAACACAAATTAAGAGTTTGATCACAAATTAAGAGTTTGAACACAAATTATGAGTTTGAACAGCAATTATGAATTTGAACATAAGTTAAAAGTTTGATCACAAATTAATATTTTTAACAATTCTCTCCCAAAGCTCCTTTTCTCTCTGTGCCTAAAAAACTCATTTCAGTGCTCCCCTGCGAAAAGCCACGCGCACTATCACACATGGAATGCCAACACTCAACGTTGCTGTTTTTAATTGTTTGCACCAGGCTCCTTTTCCCTGCTCACCAAAGTGAGGGGCTGGCATTTCCACCCCTCCAGTGAAACAATATTCTGGATGATTAGGAGGCATTACAGCCCCAGCTCAGTCTGAAAATGCCAGAATGCCCCAGAGATCCCCACGAATCTGCTGCCAGCCGGCCCCTGTCAGAGCTGAAGGCAGCACTGTCTGGAGCCCAAAATCAACTTCAGGAAGGTCATGTGAAAGAAAATCCTCAGTCATCAGGAAGCCCTTGGCCCCGTGGCCTTTCTGACATTTTCTGACAAACCTTAAATCACCAGAGTAGACAAAACATCACAAATTTTGGAATGATAGCCTGTGGGATTTGGGGGCTGTGTGGTAACTTGGAAGGTAACACACACACACAGAGCCCCCTCCCCTCCCTCTGCTCTGCAATTCCTCCTGGGATGCTGGGCTGAGTGTGCCACAGGGTTTGGCTGGAATCAGCTCCTGCAATCAGCTCTGGGTGCAGAATCACCTCTGGGGTGGTGCAGCAGCAGAGGAGGGGCTGCCCTGGGCCAGCTCCAGGTTCTGCTGCGGAACAGGGAAAAATCCTCAGGGTTGGAGGTGGGATCTCTCCCAGGACAGGGAAAAATCCTCAGGGTGGGAGGTGGGATCTCTCCCAGGACAGGGAAAAATCCTCAGGGTGGGAAGTGGGATCTCTCCCAGGACAGGGAAAAATCCTCAGGGTGGGAGGTGGGATCACTCCCAGGATAGGTTCCTGTTCCAGTGGGGAATTTGGAATTTTTATGTTTTTCCTGTGTGGTTCCCAGGACAGGCTCCTGTTCCACTGAGGAGTCTGGAATTGGGTTTTGCTGTGTGATTCCCAGGACAGTTTTATTGTGTGATTCCTGGTCCAGTGGCGATTCTGGAATTGGGGGACAGGCTCCTGTTCCAATGGGGAATCTGGAATTGGGTTTTATTGTGTGGTTCCATACCTTATTGTGCATTTCCCAGGACAGGTTCCTGTTCCACTGGGGATTCTGGAATTGAGTTTTTTTGTGTGGTTCCCAGGACAGGTTTCTGTTCCACTCGGGAACTGGAATTTGGGTTTTTTGTGTGGTTCCATGCCTTAGAGAAGGCGGATGGCTCCATGAAGGTCCCCTGGGATGCTGGGGGGTGTGCAGCATTGGGTTCATCCCATTGGAAGGAGAATTTGGGTCAGGCAGGAGCCTCTTGGAGCTCCCTGGATAAGCAGGAAAACCTGGAGAGCAGCTGGGGAGGGAGGGAAGGGGAGGATGGGGGTGAGGAACACCAGAGGGACTTGAAGCTGGGTCCAGCCCTGATAGTGCTGCTGTAAAAATGAAAGCCAGAACACAGAGAAATGGGTACCAGTGAACAATAATTGCATATAAATATAATAACAAAACAAAAAAAACCTTTTTATTTTGTTTTTTTTTTTCATATTTTGTCCTAGAAGTAAATAAGGTTCTGCAGAGCAGTGAAGGTGGGACTGCTGTCCCACAGGGACAACAATACATATTGATATATTCTGATTTTAGATTCTACAAGGTTTCTATGAGATGTTAAAATACATATTCTGGAAAAAAATAAAACAACCCAGCCAAGTTTATTTTTCACAGGAATGTTTGGGGAAAAAATAAAAAGAAATAATCACCAGAAGTCAGCTCCTCTGTGATGTTCAGTTTCCCTTTGGAAATTTCAGCTCTGTAAACATGTATATAAATATATATAAAAATATAGATATAAATAATAATAGTAGCAGCAGGAGGAGTCTAAATTAAGTGCTTAAATCCTTTCTTGGCTAACCCAAGCAATTCATTTTTTTTTATTACTTTTTTCCCCTCCTCATTTTTGACTGTAACACAGAATATAGACCAGAAATACCAAAAGCTGTGGAATAGATTAGAAACTAATTTGTAAACTTCAGAGGAAATTTTCCTCCTGCTTAATGTGACCTTATAAGTAAACTGAAATTAAGAAATCTTCTGTCATCTGGAGGCATCCCCTCTCCTAATCTTCTGGAGTTAGCTGATTATTTTAGGGATTTGTTGCCATGAATTCTGGCCTTGGGGAGGGGAGGTGAATTTGCTACCCAGCATTTTTCCAGCTCATTAATAACTGCTGCAGAGATAGTTCTGCACTGCTGCTGTCAGGACATCTTAGCCCTTGCTCGGTGCAATAATTCCTTCTGTTCCGGGAGAATAAACTGCAACTCCTAAAGGAATTGCTTCTCTGAGTTTCCACTGGAATTTCAGTCTTCAGCTCCTCTGCCCCAGAATGTTGGTTCTTCCTCACAAAAAGTCTGGGAAAACTCTGGAAATGTGTATTAGTGCTGCTGCCTCGAGGTAGTTTTTAGGACACTGTTGAATTCTTCTTTCCTGAAATATTCAATTTAAACGAGTTAAGAGATATTTTAATTTTTTTCAATGTTTGCCCTTCCAGTTACTGATATTTGTATGTAAAACCAGGAAAGTCTTGACTTTCATAGTTCATCTCTTCCTTTAATACCTGCTTCAGTTTTTTCCCTCTTTCTGTAGTGCTGCCCAGAAGTAAGCTGGACTTTTCTCCTGGTAATCTTGGCCAATCCAAGCAGTCTCTTGCTCAGTTCCTGCTGCCATGAAATAGAGATTAATCATTTCCTGGCCATGGGAATCTTAAAATAGGTGAATCCTGGAAAATATCTGTGCTGGGGCTGGGTTTCCCTTGTAAATCCACCCCAGGAGAACACTCTCAGCTGGACACTCAGCTCTGTCTGGGTTTGGGATGTCCCTAATTCTGACCTCATCCCTTTTTCCTGCCTGGCTGTCTCTTCTTACCCTCAGTTCCTGTTGGGAGCAGAGGAATCTTGGAGGGTTATTATTGGATTTGCAGGGACCCTTGTGGCAGGGAGGAGTGATGAATCTGACTCCATGTTCTCCATTAGAAGGCTAATTTATTATTTTATGATATTATATTATATGAAAGTATACTATACTATACTAAAGAATATAGAAAGCTAAATAATACAGCTAAATAATACTAAATACTACAGAAAGGATACTTGCAGAATGCTAAAAAGACAATAATGAAAACTCGTGACTCTTTCCAGAGGCCCCACACAACTTGGCCCTGATTGGCCAAAGAGTGAAAACAACTCGCAGCAGAACCCAATGGAACAATCACCTGTGGGTAAACAATCTCCAAACACATTCCAAAGGAGGGAAACACAGGAGAAGCAAATGAGATAATTATTGTTTTCCTTTTTCTCTGAGGCGTCTCAGCTTCCCAGGAGGAAAATCCTGGGCAAAGGGAATTTTCAGACAATCTGAATGCCACAGGTTATTCTCCTGCTTTCCTGCAATGCAAGCAGGAAGGATTTGCAATTTTTCCTAAGGAGGTTGTGCTGTCCCTGAGTGAGGTCCTTCCTCTCAGGCTCTGTGTCTGCTGATGACTCCAACATGTCCTCGAGCTCCAACAGCAATTTATTCCTGGCAGTTTGGATTTGCCAGCCCTTTTGCCAAGAAAAACTTGGGATTGGGAGAGTGTCCCACCCTCCATTCCAGCTCTGCTGCTCACCATGTGCTCCTTTGCTCTTTCCTGCAAAGCCCAGAGCATCCCCTGCTAAACCTGAGTACAAACTGGGCACTCCTGGAGTAGGAAACGGGGGATTTAAATCAGGTTTATTTTTCCAAAGCATTGCTATTTCAGAGATATAGACATAGATATAGATACCAATAATATAGGTAGATATAGATATAGATATAGATAGATATATAGATGATATAGAAGAAAAGAAGAAGAAGAAGAAGAAGAAGAAGAAGAAGAAGAAGAAGAAGAAGAAGAAGAAGAAGAAGAAGAAGAAGAAGCTGAACATCTCATTTCACGAGTCTGCTGTTATAAAACTGCAAAGTCAATGTGGTGGCACAGAAGTCCTTTAAATAAAAGAATTCGACCTGATTTTGTGCTTGTACAGGAAAATTTCTTCAAAATAATGTCATGCTGTAAAAGAAGCAGCAGAAATTCATATTCTGTATTTAGGGTCGCTCACCTGTGGCATGCACAGAACGCGACCAGCCCAGGAGCAAGCTTTGGGTTCGATGCTGAGAAAAACGAGCCCCTGAAATAGCTGAGAGCTGAGCAGGCTCTCTGGGGAGGAGATAAAATACCTGTCCCTGCAGAGAGGTTCACACAAATACCTGCCAGGCCGGCCTGGATCTCCACAATCCTGCATGAGAATGAGGGGCAGCGGCATCACTCGGGTTTTCATGGAGCTCCTGGGTTTATCTTGTTCATCAGTGACAAAGGGAGGCAGGAGCCCGAGTGTCCTTTCATTCCCGCACGTGTGCGGCCCCAGCACATGGGGAAAATGCGAGCTGGGGGCACTGAGAGCTTTTCTTCTCTTTTTAGGCTCTTTTTGCCTCCCTTTAATGGTGCCTGGGAAGTGTCGTGCCCTTTGTGTTCGGTTTTCCTTATCAGCCGAACATTTTTCTCCGTTTTCAAGTGGATTTGGTGCTCAGGAGAGCTGGCAGGTGGGGAGCAAGGTGATCTGAGGGGCTGAAAGTAGCTGAGTTATCCAGCATGGAAACCAGTTGGTCCAGATTCTAAAATGTGTGGTTGTACATACCCGGATAGCAGAAAAGCAGAGGAAAAGGAGGAAGAGAGAGAGAAAGAGAGAAGGAGTGAAGGAGGGAGAAAGAAAGAGAGAAAGAGAGAAGGATTGAAGGAGGGAGGAAGAAAGAAAGAAAGAGAGAGAGAGAGAGAGAGAGAGAAAGAGAGAAAGAGAGAGAGAGAGAGAAAGAGAGAAAGAGAGAGAGAGAAAGAGAGAAAGAGAGAAAGAGAGAGAGAAAGAGAGAAAGAGAGAAAGAAAGAAAGAAAGAAAGAAAGAAAGAAAGAAAGAAAGAAAGAAAGAAAGAAAGAAAGAAAGAAAGAAAGAACAAGAGAAAGAAAAAGAGAAGGAAAGAGGGAAAGAAGGAAAGAAGGAATGAAAGAAGGAAGAGAGAAAGAAAAGAAAGAAAACAAAAGAAAGAAAGGGAGAAGGAAAGAGAGAAAGAGAGAAAGAAAAGAAAGAAAACAAAAGAAAGAAAAGGAGAAGGAAAGGCGGAAAGAAGGAATGAAAGAAGGAAAGAGAGAAAGAGAGAGAGAAAGAAAGAAAGAAAGAGAAAGAAAGAAAAAGAAAAACTAGAAGTTCTAATAGTTGCAGCTGTAAGCCAGAGTTCTGAATAATCTATTAAGTTAAAACAAGGATGATAGAACATGAAATAACAGCTGCGAGTGAATGCTGGAACGCTCAGTGCTTTTACAAAGACGATTGAAGGTGTCGAAGCATTTTTCTGTTTCAACATGGCAGTCCTTTGTCCTTGTGGCTGACATTGCTGAGTTTCTATGTATCGTTGCACTGGGTGGAAACATCCTTTAACTGCCAGACAGCACTTACCGATAAGCCACCAATTAATAATGTTGATTTGAAAAGCCCGAGAATAGGTGAGAAAGCAAAGTCCTTTGGTAAGTCATATTTGCACAGTATTAAGAGTCCCCTTTTACCTGGCCCAGCAAACACGGTGTGGGGAGCTCCGTGCCATTGAAAATCTCAGAGACTCTAATGATATGTGCAGCTGATAATTGCCACTCCTCGCTGCTCAGCACCCACTTCTCGTGCCTTTTGTACATACATACCTTTGCAACAGGCAGCTCCCGGCAGATGTGGGTCCCTATTTCCTAAATAGCCACAGCGGTGGGTTATTAATTTTTTATTTTTGGTGTTTTGGGGTTTTATTTGTTTTTGTTTTTTGGGTTTTTTTTTTTTGTGTGTTTTTGGGGGGGATTTTTTGGTTTTTTGGCTTTTTGGGTTTTTAGGTTTTGGGGTTTTTTTTTTTGCTTTTTTCGTTTTTTGGGGTTTTTTTTAGGCTTTTTTGGGGGGGTTGGTGGGGGTTTTTTTTTGTTTTGTTTTGTCGGGAGTTTTTTTGTTTGTTTGTTTGTTTTTTCCTGCTAGATCGACCTGTTTTATCAAAGAAGTAACTGTCGGGGAGGAATCAGCATTTCCTTCCAAGCTCGGGTTGAAGGCTTTGTGCTGGGTCTGGGTGTGCAAACATCCCCCTCTGTTTGCTCAGCTGATGCCACAGTCGTCCCTCAGCACCGGCAGAGCAAGGCCAGCGCTGGTTCTGATGGAACAAAAAGTGATTAAACCCAGTGGCAAACGCCAAAGCAACTGAGGGAACCCAAATGATTCCACTAGTGGGCTTTGGTGGAGGTGATTGTGTGGCTAGAGAAGATCTCAGGGTGTGCACAGGCTCTGGAATTACAAAGTGAAACATCCCCTAAACTCTCATTTATTGAAAGAACAAACTGCAGAAAAGTCAAAAACCCCAATCCAGGCAGACCCAGGCAAGCAGGGCACGGTGTCGCCACATTTCTCTTCACAGAGAAAAGCAAGGCACAATTCTTCCTGGGTTTCACATTCTCTGAACCTCAGAGAAAGGAAAAACAATTATTTGCTATGCCTGTGTTGTGCAAAAGTAGAATCCAATGTGAAGATTTTTTATCCACAGTGATGGGGTTTTGTTCCCTTGGCCTAGCAGGGCCAGGTGTGTAGCCCCACATTTCTCCTCACAGAGAAAAGCAAGGCACAATTCTTCCCAAGAATATTCTTATCTCATTTGCTGTGCCTGTGTTTGTGCCAAAGTAGAATGCAATATGGAGATTGCTTACCCAAAGTGATGGAGTTTTGTTTCCTTGGCCTGTCAGGGCCTGGTGTGTGTGTGTGTCAGGACTGAGGGTGACAGTCACGAGATGCTGTGCAGTTGAGTGCTTGGCACATTCAGTTTAGATGTAAAGTCATATAATGTAATATAACATAGAATAATAGAGTATAATAAAGTAATTCATAACCCTTCTGATGCATCATTTCTCCCTGCCACGGGGGTTGTCCTGTTTCGATAGCACGGGAGGTGTGAGGTGGGGACACATCCTGAGCAGAGCACAGAACGTGCTCCATCATCTCTATCTTTGTATGTTCCTGTGCTCTTAAAAAGGCATAGAAATGGAATTAATTAGAAGTAGATGAAGCTGTTTGATTAAAGGGCTCACTTGTTGCCCGGCCGTATGTGGAGGTATAGAAATGCAATTAGTCAGAGAGTGCCATTAGCAGTGTCAGGGACCAGAAGTAATAGAGCTTAACCCTCCCGGGAGGCTGGGATCCCGGGCGGCAGGGCCGGGGTTACACCACAACAACTGTTTTTCCCTCTTAACTCTTTCCGTGGAGAGTTTCCCAGCAAGAGCCAGCCTGTTCAAACACACCCAGAGCCCTCCCTGCAATCTGCAGCCTGCAAAACGAGAACTTCCACAAAGACTCGCTGTTAAAATATGCAAAATACATCAATTTGTCAGCTTTCAGAAATCCCTTGAGAGCGTGGCTGGGAGCGTGATGCTGCTGCAGCATCTGTTGGTGTGGCTGTGACCTGCAGGGTTTTGGGGGGAGAGTGGTGAGAAAACTCAGGGCGTTGAGCAGGAGCCCTTCCCAATGACACATTCGGAGCTGCACGGGGCTGCTGCAGCTTCACTTTATCAGGTGCTACCCAAGTTCACCTGGACGGCACCAGGATTTATCTGCCCGCTGCTCAGGGTGCACTTTGGACCCCTCTGGGATCTCTTTGAAGGAGTTTTGTGTGGTTTGCTGCTGTTGCTCCTCGAGATCTGCTGGGTGTGAGGAGGGAAGTGTTGGCTCAGTCCTGGCTTTTGAGGTTTCAGCCTTCCTGCCCAGCACTTTTTCTGCTCTTTCATGGAAGCTGGATTGACTGAAGTGCTGGAGTGTGAGTGCTCAGCCCCGCTGCCAGCTCAGCAGCCTGCCCACAAACATGGTATCCAAACACTTTTTGGGGAAAAGCATCCACTTATGGGATGCCCTTGGGTGAGAAAATGCTCCCCAGCATCAGCCAAGGTTGGGGCAAACCCAGTCTAAAGCACCCAAAATGTGTCTGAGGTATCTGTCCTTTCCCTTGAGAAAGTGCTGCTCTCCAGATGAAAAGAAATGCACTTCATATTTCAGCTGATAATGAGAAGTTAATAAAATCGGGATTTTGTGCAATGCAGGACCTCTGACATCTTAATCTTTATTAAAGAGACTTAAACTACCAGGAACTGCTGGTGCTGACTGGCACAGCCAGACTCGAGAAACACCAGGAGAGACTGGTCAAATGAACTGTTAAACAACTCTTCCTAATCCATCAGGAAGAAACAATAAGTGCTGGAAACATCTATTTACCATGCATCAATCACGCTTACCTAAGCAATTTCTAAGTAATTATACTTCTGTTATATAATTCCTGAGATGACTGGTCTGAATGAGATGTTGGGTTTATTAAAACAAAAAAAAAAATCACTTTACTTGACATATCAAATGTTGTTTCACATTCTGCCACAGTAGTAATTTTTCTGGACATGATTTCTGCTAATAGTTGTGTTAAAATCCTATCTGGAATTCAAATAGCTCTTTTTCCCTTTTCAATATTTGACAAAAGGAAGGGTTTAAAATTTTTTAAGTGGTAGAGATTTTGTCTGTTGAGTTCTGCAAAGTCAATAAAAAAGGTATTGGGACCAGCTTGCTGAGATGTGACCCATGGGAAGGGAATATTGGGAACAGGGAGAATAAACCTGATCTTTGCTGCAGTGAAAGCTGAGTGCTTTTTTCCTTATTTATTTCCATTTCTGCCTGCTTTTATCCAAAGGCATCCCTGCAGGAGCAGGCAGAGATAGGAGGCTCTGGTGGTCTCCAGGACACACCAAGCTGTGAACAACCACCTCGTTCCTATTCTGAAGATTTTTTCCTTATATTTTTCCTGACCAATAGAACATTCCAGGCTAATGGATCAATTAATGGAGGGCAGTTTGTCTCTGCATTTTATACAGCCATGCAAATGCAGCACCTTGTGGCTCATTGACCTTTGATGTTTGAACATCACAGAGTTATAAAAACAGATATAAATATATGTGTGTTTTACAGACCCATCATTGTGTGGGGCTTTGAAATGTCGTTTTCTAATCCACTCAGAGGAAGGGGAGGGATGGAGTCTTTGTCAGTATCCAAGCAATTAGGATAATTAAAAAAGAAAGCTTATTGGGTAAACATGCTCTTAGATTGTGACCTCTTAATTAATGGACTACAGGGAGAAATTACAGCGGTGGCAAGATAATTAACACATGCATTTAAAAAGAACTGTTAGACAAGGGTATTATAGGATAGTAAGACACAGATTTGAATCAGGGAAGGACTCTGGAGGTGAACAAACACGGTGGAACAAGACAAGATTTGCATGTGTGAGTGCCCCAGTACACAAGAGGGACAGATTAGGGTAACTTTGTTATCACACCCTTCAGTGCCACATTCCCCCAGCCAAGGGCTTGAACTCCAGGCTGGGTTTTGTGGCGTCTCCCAGGAGCAGAATTCCACCACAGGATGTGTTGCCATTCCTGGTAATTCTGAATTTTGCCACGGGAGGGTTGGAAACTTTGTTCCCCTTGACAGGGACATTGACACCCATCAGGGAGCTCTTTGTTTTGAGTGTGCCCTCCTGGTTTTGTGGTTCTCACCAATCCTGACAGCTCCAGTCACTATTTTGGAAACTGGATCAGTCATTAACAAATAAAAAAAAAAATAAATTTAGGAACCAGATTGTTTCCCTTCTGAGAGCAGAGTTTGAGCGCTGTGTGCTGTTGGGTTACAAAGTCAATCATCACCCCCAGTGTGGAGAGAGCTCCAAACAAGCCAGAACACCCAAAGCAGACATTTTTTGATTGATTTGCCACTTTCTGTCACCAAAACTGTCTCATCCTTGGCAGGTACAAAGCAGAGCAGGTTGAGGGGGGGGTTCTCAGGCTCTGGCTTTGTGCATGGGCACCCAAACCAGTGTGAGCACTGAGATGAGTGATGGTTATCAACAGTGTTATCAATAATTCACCAGTGCAGGGGTTTGGTGCCTGGCAGCTGAGAGTCTGAGCAGGCCAGCAGCATCCAGGCATCTTCCTCACCTGGGATCATTTCCCCAGCACCATTTTTGGTTTTTTTTTCCATTTTTGAAAGAGAATCAAAGCTCTGTGATGCCCAGACCTATTTCTGCAATAGGTTTTTTATCTCTGCAGAGTGAGTGCTCCTGGGCTGGCTGTCAGGATTGCCCTGCTCAGTGCAGGGAAGCAAAGCTCAGAGCATCAGAGTCTCTGATGGAGCATTGTGGGTTCCTCAGGGTGGGGTACAAACACCTAACAGGGATCTCCATGCTCATGGAATTGCCCTTAGGAACATTACAGACACCTAATAGGGATCTCAGTGTTCGTGGGGAAGGGCACAAACACCTAACAGGGATCTCCATGCTCATGGAATTGCCCTTAGGAACATTACAGACACCTAATAGGGATCTCAGTGTTCGTGGGGAAGGGCACAAACACCTAACAGGGGTCTCCATGCCCATGGAATTGCCCTTGGGAAGGACATAAACACCTAACAAGGATCTCCACACCCATGGGAAGAGTACAAACACCTAGCAGGGATCTCCATGCTCATGGAATTGCCCATGGATCAGGCAAAATCTTGCCCAAAATGGGGAGGGGCTATGGAGGTGCTTTGTGTGGGTAGAAGAGATGTCAGGGTGCACACAGGGCCTGGGTTCTGGGCTGTGGAACCACAAAATCTCCTGAATTCTCCCTTATTGAAAGAACAGACTGCAGACAAGTTGAAACCCGAAATGATTTGTGCATAAGGCATCAAACCTCACGCTCCAAACGTGCACACAAGCCAAAGCTGGATGATTAGGTACAGTTTGAGGAACATGTGATTTGCATAAGTCCCCACTCCCCACAGCATCCCAGGGAACAAAGAGATGCTCTGCCAAGCCAACATTTCAGGGATCCCACCGAGCACTTACCCAAATCCCACCCACTTCTTGGTGAGTCTCAGCACTGCTGCTTTTGTCTGAATATAAATGTCCCTGTTCAGTGCAGTGTTCATCCTACCTGGGACATTAAGAGATGCATGTGGACTAAAAAAAAATATCTTAAAAAAGCATTATGAATGTTTGATTAGTGACTTGGGCCCCAAATTTTTAACTAATTGAGCACATTAAATGGTATGTCTGTGAAAGACTAATACAAGACACTTTTCAAAGCTTCTTTAATAAAAATTCTATTTGGGATTTGACCATAATGGCTATCCTTGCTTGCCAAAACATGACTTCTTAGCAGGTGACTTTCATCAAGTACATCTGAAATAGTACCTAAATGAATTAGCAATAAAATGGACTTAGGCCGAGCAGTAGGAGCCTCCATTAATCTTGGGTTAATCACTAAAGAGATGCCATTCACTTTTCTTAAGAAGTCACATTTTTCTCCCCTTGCTGGCGACCAGATTTCATAAAGTAACATATTTCTAATGAAAGGGCTCTGCTTGAATTAAAACCCTGAAGGTTTATGCAGATTTTAGTTTTGATTACTGCTGGCATGGGCTCTTAGCAGACTCCGGAAGGTAGGGCCGCAGTGAAAGAGTCCCAGCATGCAGTTCATAATATTCTTTGAAATAAAATAGTGCACTTGTACTTAGTGGCTTTAATCAGCTCTGACTTTTGATAGTCAAACAATAGCTAATTACAGTAACACCTGCCTTCTAAGTCATGTCATGTAGGTTATTGCCAACAAGAGACCTTGTATCTTAGCTGCGTGATTATTATAGAGTCTAAAACCTATCTGTTCAAAAAAGAGGGGGGAGAAGAGTGGAGTTTGGTGGCCATTATCCCTCTTTTTATTGTCTGATGCATTTCTGGCTTTTCTCGTGGCAGTTTGCAGCGTTTGAAAGGCACAGAGTTGGTGTTTATGGCCGGATTAGAGATGGGAGTCTCGGGGAGAAGGAGACGATTTGCAGCTCTCACTTTTCCGTGCACTAACAGGAGATAATGCTGGATGTGTGCAGCCCCAAAGCTATCTGAGTGCTTCTCAATTTTCAGTGTAGCACAAAATTTAAAATATGTTGTGAGTTGGTTGTATCATCGGATCTCTGGCGGGCAGCCACGGAGCAGAATTTTATTTCGCCGTCATTAAATGCACTGGTACGGGAAGGGGAACAAAGGGCCATTTATTCCAACCTTCATCCATTCTGGAAGGGTTTCATAACATAAAAAATACTCAGCTAAGAACCCGATTTTGAAATGACAGGCCATGTTTCTGGAAAGAAATCCACACTTTTCCCCCCAAAATATCTATCTGCCTTTCCTGTGAGGAACTGAGTCGGACGAGTTTCCCGGTCAGGCAGAAGCCATAAATTATTGTCTCATTGAAGACTCTTTTCTCATTAATTTTGCCAGCAAATAAGGCTTCGTTTTCACAGACTCAGTCAAGTGAATAATATCAGATGTTTGCCAGAGGGTCTCCTAGAGCTGCAGCTCCGTGTGCTGATCTGGATGCTCCCTGCTCCAGACCAAAAGGATAATGGGACAGATTTGGCCCCCAGTTCTCTCAGATTTGGGCTCAGAACTGTGTGATCAGGGAATTTAAGGGCTTTAATGCTCAGAGCATTCAGAGAAATCCTGGGAATGTGAAAGGGATCAAATGGAGATGTCCTTGGATCTGGTTTTGCAGGGTGTGTTTTATGCGTTGATGTTTTAGGAAATTGTCACAGGTGGGTTATGCATGCCCAGGGTTCCACTGCTCTTCCTCCATGATTTTTGAAGGCAAATAGATTAAATTCTGGGAAGGGCATGCTTCTCTGGCAGGCAATAGAATTCCTTAGAAATATTTGGGGATTTTGGCAAGATGTGGTGTATCTCAGCCCTGGGCTTTTCATCTGGAATCTTGCATTTCCTGCACCGTAGCCCATCACATCTGAGTACTGGCTGTAGGGAGGTTAAATTTCCCTTTACAATCAGACTGCACGTTTAAAAAAATCATTCCTCCTGGATTATACAAGGAATTTGCGAGGGAATATATTCAGGGTTACCTCAACGAGCAGGGAATTCATGTCACAAGGCCACGTTGTTAACTCTGCTTCCCAAAACCACCTCTAAGTTCAGCCTTTAATGGGTTGGCTTTTCCCTCTGAGTTATTCTTTCTCACTCCATCATTTGTCACGTTAACCTCGAGCCGTGTAGCGAGAAATCTTCTTTATATCAGTTACCACGTTTGCCATATCTGATCAGCGTGATTGATCATGGCCCCAGCCACAGGTTGGTAATAAGCTGTTTTGAGAGAGACACACATTTCCCCCAGGACAAAGCTGGCATGACAGCATTATAAACTGGCCATTTATCAAGCTGCTCCCAGGTGGTCACTGCTGGAGCACGGCTCGGCAGCCTGGGCTTCCAGGGAGCTACGGGGGGATGGACCAGGGGCTGGTGGGCGCCGTGCTGCGGCTGATGCAGGAGACAGTAACAAATGACACCGTGCTGCAGGAGCCACCCCCAGTGCAAATGTCACTCCTGGAGTCGGCCAAGTCCCTCCTGGAGAGTGGCAGAGAGGTGAAACATCATGGGACTGCTGTGTCGGGACCCAGGACATTGCTCTGGCTGCCCTGGGTGATTCGAGAGCCTGGCAAGGGGTTCAGAGACCTTGGCACGGAGTCAAAAACACCTGTGCCTTCGATTTTAGCCCATGGAAAAAATCACCAACTTTGTGTGAAGATTTACAAGCCACAAGGGTTTGAGTAGAATGATAGTTAATTTGTCACAGGGTGAAAAAGTAGAATTTTGGGGTTTTTAGAATGGGGGTTCAGGAGGCAAGATGGAGGAATCTGGGAGTGTCCTGTCCTCCTCTTTCTCCTTCTTCTTCTTCTTCTTCTTCTTCTTCTTCTTCTTCTTCTTCTTCTTCTTCTTCTTCTTCTTCTTCTTCTTCTTCTTCTTCTTCTTCTTCTTCTTCTTCTTCTTCTTCTTCTTCTTCTTCTTCTTCTTCTTCTTCTTCTTCTTCTTCTTCTTCTTCTTCTTCTTCTTCTTCTTCTTCTTCTTCTTCTTCTTCTTCTTCTTCTTCTTCTTCTTCTTCTTCTTCTTCTTCTTCTTCTTCTTCTTCTTCTTCTTCTTCTTCTTCTTCTTCTTCTCCTCCAGCTTCTGCTGTGATGGTGACACTTCTGGATTGATTTAGAATAGAGACAAACTGTCTAACATAGGTGATAGGTATTGGAAAATTACGGTCAATAAAGTACATGTAGTTCTTGAAAAAAACTAACACCACCACAAGGGTGGTCAGTGTGCCACAAACCAACCTGCTGGACAGATCTCAGCAGGTCAGAGAAAGAATGGAATAGACAAGAGAAAATAAACAACCCTGAAAAGCAGAACTGACAAATCTCGACTTCCTCTTCAGTCGTGGGGCTAAACAACCTTAAAAGCAGAACTGACAAATCTCGACTTCCTCTTCAGTCGTGGGGCTGGGAGAAAAAAGACTTTTTAATACCTTGGGAGCCATTTCAGCAACACAAAACCCAAGAGCTGTGGGGTTTGCTGAGCCCTCAGGGCATGGGGCTAACGGGCTATTTGCCCTTATTTGGATCTTTAATTAGTTGGGGTATTGCCTTTTTTTTGGGGTGTGAAGGTGTGGTTGTGGGCAGACAGCCACCAAGGTGTGAGGGCATCTGTGGAGTCTAAAACAGAAGGAATTTAGGAAAAGTCCTGTGCTTTCATGAACTTGCTCACTGAACTGTATTCAATATGTTCTACTTAAGATCCTCACAAAACTGGAATACAATCTTGTGTAAACTGCAGTTGAGAAGAGTTATAAAATTTCCATTTATCCACAACAATTTATAGGGTCTGGTTGGTTTTTGTTTTTTGTTTTTTGTTTTTTTTTAATTGCATGTTTTTAGATTTTAGAGCCAGACACTGAGATGGAAGCCTTGCAATTTCATGTGTGGTTTGTGGTTTGCACATCAGAAAATAATCTAACATAAGTATGAAAATTTAACTGGCATCCAGCTGCAGGTTTGATTGGAGCATCCTTTGGTTGGGGTTTATATTCCCCTTTAGGTGCTGTCCAAAACTGGGATGGAGCAGAATCGTTTTCATCACATCTTTGCATCCCAGGACTTTCCAGAGGCTCTGTTTGTGGGGAGGCTGGACAGCATCTCCCACCAGCTGGGAATGCTCAGCATGGACAAGAGAAGGTTCAGGGTGACCTAAATGTGGCCTTGCAGGTCCTGGAGGAGCCGAGAAGAAAGATGGAGATGGAGTTTTTACAAAGGCCTGGAGTGACAGGACAAGGGGGAATGGCTTCACACTCACAGAGGGGAAGTTCAGGGTGGATATATGGAAATATGGGAAAAATCCTTCCGTGTGAAGGTGGGCAGGCCCTGGCACAGTGTCCAGAGAAGCTGGGGCTGCCCCTGGATCCCTGCAAGTGCCCAAGACCAGGCTGGACAGGGCTTGGAACACCATGGGATAGTGGAAATTGCCCAAATTTATCTTTCAGGTCCTTTCCAACCCAAACCACTCTGAGATTCCATGAAATTCATCTTCTGAAGAACTGAAGAAGGTGTTACAAATTGTTTTTCTTTTAAGCTGCTTTGTCTTCTCAATTTTGGTAAAGTGACTTTTATTTTCCAGCTTAAATGTGTAGTTATTCCCAGACTGCACAAACTGCAATTTTTAATCTTAATGATAGATTTAGTGACCACTGAAGTGTAAAATAAACTACTGTGGCTTAATCAATCAAATCTGCATAGTTGAGAGAAAGCACCTGTATGAGGCTTTTATATCAGAATGTCTGTAATGGTAATAGATGTTTATTAGCAACCATAAAGCTGTTTGAATTTAATATCTCTCTAAATAACACCAACAGCATTAAAACAAATCTCTAAAGCAAATGCAACTGTGCCATAAACAGCCCACAATGCAGGGTTTAAAAGCCATTACAAGAATCCTGTGAGATTCATGGGTTGTTCTGTGGCTTAGGACACTCAGCTGGGAGGCAGCAAAAGCTGCACGTGTGGGGAGGAGCTCAGGAATAAAACCTTGCTCAGGTATTATTTGTGGAGGGATAAATTCTGTATTTTGGCACAAAACGTTTTGCTGAATGCAACAGGCAGCGGAGGCTTCCACCAGGGCAGTGTTTACAGCTGAAATGTCCTGAAAAAGAAATCAAACCCCATCAGGTTTCAGGCCAGGAACCTCCTCCCGTGCAGGGCTGAGGACCCCGAGGTGGTTTTGAAACACTGAAGAGGCTGCAAACACTCCAGACTTGTTCAAGTGCTGGTCCCTCGTAGTCAGAAGTGAACACAAAGTACCTCCTGAGCACATTTTAGGTTTCCTTGGCACTTTGATACCCGTGGAAAACAAACGTGTGGTCCTAAGAAAGTGGCGTAAAAATAAAATCATTAACAGACCACTAAGCCCATTAATGCACTTCCAAGGATTAAAAAAAAAAATTCAGGTTTTGTGGATTTAAAACAGTTCAGGTTTTCTTCTGTTTAATCAAGAGTTTTTCTTTAGTCCCTTATTTACTGGAATATTAAAAACATCCTTGGGGGTGGGTATAAGCTGGAAAACTCTCAGAGAAGTTGCTTTTAAATCCTGAAAATACAATTTTCACTGAATGTGGCTGCTCATGGACTGGGAAGTATTTTAAAAACATATTTTAAAAACTCTGGGAACTTTTGCTGGGCAGCTTTGTGAGAGGATTGGGGTGAGAGGGAATGGATCCCATGGATCCACAGGCAGGGATTGGCTGCGCTGAGTGGTGCTGGTCCTGCTGAGGTGCCTAAAGCTCTTCTCCTGGAGTATGGACACTGAAATCCACACTTTTATGGGGTATGGACACAGATAAAGCACAGTTCTGGGATTCTGATGCAACATGAGGCTGGGGTCCCCAAGAAGTGGTGTTTTTTTTGGGTGACAGTCAGACCAAAGTGGTTGGGAAGAACAGGAATGTTCAGCTGGGGCATGTTGGGAGGAACAGGGACAGCGTTCCCAAGGTCTGGGACTCCCATGGGGGACACTGGGGTGCTCTGTGCTCTGACACAGCCAAATCAGCCCCTCCTGGGAGATGCCAGATCCCAGGATTGTCCAAAAGAAGTGAGGCCTGAGCAGGGATTTTTCCCAGTAAAGGAGGAGAAAAGCGGAGTGAAACATCAGCCTGTTCCTGGGAGGGAGCAGGGAGAGGGCACCCAGCGCAGGAGGAGTGAGGCTGAAATCTCATCTGTTTCTGGGAGGGCCTGGAGTGGCAAAGGGAATCCTCTGCAAGCCTGGAAATGAAATTTCAGGAGGAATTTTTGAGGTGTTAAAAAGCCAGGCAGTGCTGGCACGGAGGGTGCTCCCACTGCCTGGTGACCTGCCTGCTGTAGCTGTGGCTTCCAGACTGAGCTGGATGTCCAAGGAGTCGGGCAGGGGACAGTCTGTGATCCCTGGGGACTGGGACTGTGCTGGGGAGGGCTTGGACCAGCCCAGCTTTGTGTTTGTGCTGCGCCCGGAGCAGGAACCCCCCGGGTTCCGCTGGCGGGGCTGGCACTGGGGAGCCGCAGCCAGTTTGGGCAGGAGGTGACAGACTGAGAGAGGAGCCTATCACCTACCAACCCCCAAAACAACCGTGAATGATCAAAATGAACGCTGCTTATCATTTGTAGGAAGTGCAGGGTTGATATGTGGCCTGTGGAAGGTGTTAGGAAGAAGGAGCTGCGTGGTTCGATGGCGAGCCACGGAATGGCTTTTCCTCGGCTAAATAAGGACTCTGCAACAACAGAATGGTTTCTGCTATAAAGAATCATTTCTTATTTTGCTATAAATTACAAAACACCACCACCACCCTTAAAAAAAAAAAAAGAAAAGAAAAGAAAGTGGCTTGAGCAGGAACAATTGCAGGAGACAGCGCAGGGGCTGCCCGGGCGCGATAACAAGCCCTGAGCTCAGCCGGGGAAGCAGAGGGGCAGCAGCCCCCCAGCACCAGAGATTTTCCTTTCCAAAGGAGAGAAAACAATCTAACAGAAGGCCAGAGAGGATGGGATTGGACTGTAGAGGCCACAGACCAGAGAGAGCACCAGGAATTATCTCAGGGGATTAATTTCAGGGCTCGTTCCGGGTCAGATTGGACTCGATGATCTTGAAGGTCTCTTCCAACCTAATCATTCTGTGAATTCTGTGAACCCATCAGAAACTGTTTTGTACCTGTTTCATGTAGCTATTAAACTGTTCCTACAGTTTAAGTTTGAAGGTTTAAGTTTTGCCCATCGTTCCCCACTGCTGTTCCTTTTGTGCCAGCTTTGTCCTTGCAGCCACTGGAATTTTCGGTGCTCTCTGTTTGGCCTGGGAGTTCACCTCGATGCCTGGGAATCCCCCAGCTGTGATTCCCAACCATGGAACTGCTCGTGAGGAGCTTGGGAAGCAAACAGCAAACCTGGCTCAGCTGTTCCCTCCTCATGCACTCCTGTTTCTTTTATATCTTGCTTCTGATGAATTCCTTGAAACAAGCCCTGTTTTCTTCGTCCCTTGGCTGCTGGCACTTCCTCCAAGGTGCCAATCCTTGCTGGATTTTCCTGGGTGCTCTGACACCGTACCCAGGGATGCTGGAGGAGCTTCTCCCTGTTTTCTGTGAGGCAGGTGTGATGTGCTGAGGACAGAAATGAGGTGTTCTGGGGCTCTGCAGGGGTTCCAGTGGTTTTTTGGGGAAGCCTTTTGGGGTGCGAGCAGCTGGGCGCAAAGCTGCCATATCATGGCTGCTGGTTTTCACACTCTCTGCAGGATGAGAAATGGGTGAGCTGAGCTCAGCAAGTGTTGCAGACTTGTCTTGTACTGAGTGCAGCAGGATGAGGGAAATTGGGATGGGAAGAAATGGAGAAACTCCTGTCCAGCCTTGCCTTAGGTATGGAAAGATAACCCAGCTCTGGTGCATTGATCCCTGCCTTCTGAACACAGCTTTTAAAAATATTTCCTGCTTTGTACATCTTGTCCAGAAACAAGACACCAAAACCTGGCCATTTCCAAAGCTCCAATATAAAATTATGGTGCAGGCTCACAGCTCAGACACAGCTCTCTGATCTTGAGTGCATGACTCAATGAGAACGATCATCTTAACTAATTATTTGTGGGAAATGGATTTGTAGAGAGTTTTTAGGGTTTGATAGAAGGCTTATATAGTATGCATTTGTATGTCAACTTTGAGATAAGAAATGTTGATTTAGAAAAAAAATTAGAAAACAAGTTTAGAAAAAAAGTTTCTCTTCTCCCAGCAATTAGTGAGAGGATGAGAGGAAACAGCCTCAAGCTGTGCCAGGGGAGGTTCAGATTGGACATCAGGAGGAATTTCTCCATGGAAAGGGTGGTCAGGCTTTGGGAGGGGAGGTTTGGAGTCCCCACCCCTGGAGGTGTCCAAGGAACTCCTGGATGTGGCACTCAGAGCTCTGGGCTGGTGACAAGGTGGGGATGGGTCACAGGTTGGACTTGGAGGTGTTCTCCAACCTCAGCGATTCTGTGATCAAAAAGTTACTGCTGTGCTTCAGGAAGGGGAGAGCTTCCAAAATTTGGGTAGAAATCTGAGACAGGCAGCCTGTGCTCCCATGGGTTTGTGTCCCAACACAAACTTGTGGGGATGCTTGAGCACCTTCAGCATCTCAGTTTGTCAGATCCAGCTTCCAAACGGGGGAAACTCAATTCTGTCTCTGAATGGGCTGGACTGGGAGCTCCTCAGCAGTGTGGTGGTGCAGCACCTCGTGTAAACAGCCTGTGATCCTCAGAGGACCAGGAATTATCCCTAAAATTCCCAAGTTTCACATTTGGGAGCAGGACTGTGATGCAGATCTACAGTGTGGGGGGCAACGTCCCCTTAAAACAGTGGAACTCTCAATTTAAAGGACTTCTTCTGTGAGTTTTGCTATAAAATAAATGTCTTGTCCAACCACAGCACTCATTGGTCCAAATGAAATAATTTGTCTTTAAAATGCATTATTTCTCCTTCTCCAAGCAGAGCCAAAGGCCTGAGTCTGCCTTCAGGATTAGCAGCCAGTACAATTTCAATTTATAAATGAAGCCCTTTCTGATTTGCAAATAAAAAGCATCTGAAACCACTAACCAACTTGGCTTGAGTTTTTCTGCCTATAAAAATGTCTGAACCATTTGTTATTAGAAATTTCTAACTGGAAAATGTGCTCCTATGAGCAAATATGTCCAAGTTTCAATTGGAAGATGAGAAGAGTTTGATTTTTGGATGAGAGGAGTTAAAAAAATCTTCATGCTTGCGAGGAAGCTCAGAGCACTTGGTCCTCTAGAAACAGCTACAGTTTAATTTTAAATAACCACCAAGCTGTGTTGCTGCACCTGAGTTAGGGACATGGAGCAGAATTGTGGCCCAAGCAGAGGAAGGAGGAGTTTTCTTATGGATTTCAGAGAGATTGGGATTGTTAATCCAGCACCTGTCTCAAGGGGAAGCGTTGGCGCAAGCACACACAGTGCTGACAAAACCACCACAGCACAGGGTGTTCTTCCCACATTTCTTGGGCTGTTTGCACATGGAGCCACTGAAAACCACAAAAAATACTAATTGAGAGCAGAGTAATTGCAGTTTGGTTGTAAATGACTCAGCAAAGAGCTGTAAATTCAGCAAGTTCAGCAAGTTCAGGTGAGCTCAGGGATGGCCAATTTTTCTCTCCCCTGATCTATTTCAGGAATTTCAGGAATATTTTAGTGCCCTCGATTTCATAGCAAAACAAGGAAACAAAAGGTGCAGAACTCCAAACTCAAGGTTACTTTTTAAATAAATTAAGTTGGTTTGGGGCTGTGGTAGGAATTCAGGGCGGCTCCTCTGAGTTTTGGGTTTCTTTAAAAGAGAAAGATTTAAGTCGTCACCCCTTTGCCCGGGTCTGATTTCCTGATTTCTTAACCCCCAGTTTAATGCTGGTTTCTGCTGCTGAGAGATGAACATTGCTGTGCCAGGCAAAACAGTTGGAATGGTTGGAAAAACCATTCCCAGCTGGGAACGTGTAGACCTGGGGCAGAAGATCATGGCATCATTTATTTTGGAAAAGACCTCCAAGCTGATCCAGTCCATCAAGATACACCAGGTTGGAGGAGGGATTGGGCTGCATTTGCTTTTCCTTGTAATATGACAACTTGAAAAGGAGGGGAAAAAAGATTGTAAACAAACAACAAGTCTCCACTCTCAATTTGTTTGTATTTTCCTGATTCCAAAGTGTTCCTCCCAGTCTTTCCTCAGCTGGTGCCTCACTTTGGCTGCAGTTTGTGAGCAGGGTCATTCTGGAACCATGGGCTGGGGGAGGCTGTCCCCCATCCAGCCCACTGCACCCCATTTCTTCAGGAATACTTAGGAGTTTGTTGTCTGTTAACACTTGAAATTGAAATTGAATTTCACTTGCTTGAAATTGGTTTCGTTGAGTCTGAGCTGCCCTTGTGGAGGATTCCTGCTACAGGAGGAGGTTTCTTGTTTGAGGGGAGATCAGTGGAAGGGCAGGGTGAGGTGTCCTGTGGGCCTGGGGCATTTTGGTGTCACCTCTTGGCCCTATCCCTACCTGCCCCAGCCCCTCAGGAAGGAAAACCCTTGGAAGAACATCCCTGGGAGTGTCCCATTATTCCCCCGCTATTCTCATTATCCCCTGTTATCCCTGTTATTCCCGTTATTCCCATTATCCCCCTTTATTCTCCTTGTCCCCCTTTATTCCTGTTATTCCCCGTTCTCCCCCCATTATCCCTCGTTATCACTGTTATTCCTGTTATCCCCCCATTATTCCCCAGTTATCCCCCATTATTCCCCTATTATTCCCGTTATCCCCATTACCCCATTATTCTCCCATTATCCCCCATTATTCCTGTTATCCCCGTTATCCCCATTATCCCTCTGTTATCCCCATTATTCCCCCATTATTCCCCAGTTATCCCCCGTTATTCCCCCGTTATTTCCCCGTTATCCCCCATTATTCCCCTATTATTCCCGTTACTCCCCATTATCACCGTTATCCCTGTTATTCCCCCGTTATCCCCCCATTATTCCCGTTATCCCCCATTGCCCCCATTATTCCCATTATCCCCATTATCCCCCCGTTATTCCCCCGTATCCCCGCTATTACCCCCATTATTCTCATTATCCCCGTTATCCCGTTATTCCCATTATCCCCGTTATCCCTATTTTTCCCCCATTATTCCCGTTATCCCTGTTATTCCTGTTATCCCCATCATCCCCGTTATCCCCGTTATTCCCATTATTCCCGTTAACCCCCGTTATTTCTCCATTATCCCCCATTATTCCCATTATCCCCG
The DNA here is from genome assembly GCF_000277835.1 of Geospiza fortis. NCBI lineage: Eukaryota > Metazoa > Chordata > Aves > Passeriformes > Thraupidae > Geospiza > Geospiza fortis. The sequence goes on from NW_005054449.1 coordinate 1,418,609, forward strand.
TTATCCCCCAATATCCCTGTTATCCCAGTTATCCCCCGTTATCCCCGTTTTCCCCCGTTAACCCCGTTATCCTCATTATCCCCGTTATTCCCGTTATCCCCATTATCCCCGTTATCCCCGTTATTCCCGTTATCCCCGTTATTCCCCCGTTATCCCCGTTTTCCCCCCGTTAACCCCGTTATCCTCATTATCCCCGTTATCCCCGTTATCCCCGTTATTCCCGTTATTCCCCGTTATCCCCGTTATCCCCGTTATCCCCCCGTTAACCCCGTTATCCTCATTATCCCCGTTATCCCCGTTATTCCCGTTATTCCCCGTTATCCCCGTTATTCCCGTTATCCCCCGTCCGCCCCCTGCGCTCGGCCTGGGCGAGGGTTCCCCCTCTCGGCGCTGCCGCGGAACTGCCTCAAGCCTCAATCCCCCCCTTAATCCCCTCTTGCCTCTGAAATAGGAAAAATCCCAATTTTTAACTCCTATTTTTCATTTCTCCTCAGAGGTGCTGCCCTTAACCACTGCCCAGCCTGAATCCAGGCTTTCCTTCAGGCAAATCTTTTTTTTTTTTGGAAGAATCATTCCCTTTCACATCACTCTTGGAAGAATTTCCTTCCTTTCCCTTTTTCTTCCAAAGTCTCAACACCCAGGATGGTTTGATTTCAAAGGAGCCACGTAGGGGTTTGTGTCTCTATCGAGTCTTTAAGAGCTTTGGTTCTGTTCCCCATAGTGGATCTACATCAAAAATTACTTTTCTGGATATTATTATTAAAAAAAAAAAACTTTTCTGGATATTATTATTCCAAAAAAAGGGACTTTTTTGGATATTATTATTCCAATAGAATAAACTGTGCCTGGACACACAAATTTCCAGGGCATTGTGAGTGTTGTGTGGGAGGATTTGGTAGGAATGAGATCCAGCTTCGGAGCTCATTTGTTCAAAAACAAAACATGCAAATAACCCCCCCCAAAACAAGGCCTGAGATGCTTTTAGGACTCAAATAACTCCGTTTTGTGCCAGAATGGAGATTTTCAGTTTTGCCCAAACAGCAAAAGATTTAAAGGGAAGATTTGTCTGGAAGTAGTGAAATGTTGCCTTGTGAGTCAGTTTATTCAATTACTCCAAACTCTCCTGAAAAAACATCCCTTTTCTCATGCCAACTTGAGGAATTTGGCAGAGTCGCTAAGGGGAAGTTTTGCCCTGTGGGATGATCCCATATTCTTGGTTCTATCTGGGAGTCTCCCAGAGGAGGGATGGCACCCTGGTGCTGGTGCCAGAGGATTTCAGCCCCTTCTCCATGTGCTCCAGTGGAATGGGAATGGTGAGGGAAGGGATTTCAGCTGCTTTGGGAGTAACAAAACTCCAAAATTCTGGATTGATTTCTCCAGAGACTTGCCTGCTGCATTTCGGGAGAAATTCCAGGCTTGGAGAATGTGGAAATGCTGTCAGACATATTCTGAGTTCTGTGCTTATCCCTAAACTCATTTTAATATTTGTGGGCCCCTTTAACCCCTGAACTGTAGCAGAGGAAGGCCCTGAGTTAACAAAATCCCTGTTCCAAACTGTTGGGATTTATGATGGCACTGGAAATATTTCTGTGGCGTGTGTGTGACATCGGCTGGGGTTTTATTAGACCTGCACTTGAGAATCAATTCACAAAAGGCAGAAGCAGGAAAATCTTGGTGAACCATTAATCAGCCCTTCTTACCAGCAAACCCAGAGCAGTGTTTATGTGACAAGTGGAATGGATTCCATGACAATTTTATCTGGAAGTTCTCTTTCTGCCTCAGAGCAGTGCTGAATGCAATTCCCTTGTTATTAGTACTTAGAAATATATGTTTATTTAGTCTTTTATTTCTGATAGCTCTGACTGTCTGGAAGTTCTCAGCAGGTTTTATCTTCTGTCATAAACGATGATACCTCTTTGCATGTGGGTGAACACACAGTATGTGCAGATATTTGTGATTTTACCTCAGCCAGGGAGTCCAGCCTCTCTCCCAGTGTTCATTATCCCCTGTTCCCCTCAGCCAAAATGAATCCTTTTTAATGTGAGAAACATTTCATGAGCCGTGGGAGTAGGAAATGTGGATCTCTTTGAACCCCACTGCAGCAATAATTTGAATGGGTCATTATGTGCCAACATGATCAGAGGAGCTGTAAAATGTTGGGGCTTATCCAGGTTTGTTCACAACCAAAAGTCCCACCTCAAATGATAATGTGTTTGGGTTTGGGTTTATTTGATACTTCTAAACACCATTTGTATGTACCGGATACTGGAGATCGATCAGAGGTTGGATTTGATAATCTTGGAGGTCTTTTCCAACAGAAATGATTTTATGATTCTGTGATTCTGCTCAGTTTGGAACTGCACCCAAAATCTGCTGAGTAGGGAGGGACTGGCACCTGGAGATTTCTGTTGCATCCATTTACCTCCCTAAGCAGCACAACCAAAATCTCCCTTTTGCTGTGACATTCCAGCTTCTTCAGGCCCATGAAAGGTGCAGAAATGAATTTGGACCTGAGCAATGTTTGTTTTCTGATCCTGTTATGTTTTGTCTGAACCAGATCGAAAAAAAAATTTTGCAAAATTCTTTGAGGAAGTGAATTTAATTGGGAATAAGCAGGGAAAATGGGAGGTAGAGGATCTAAGCTGTCTCAGGGCAGATTTTGAGCAGTTTCTCTTTGTGAAATTAGCCGAGTTTGTAAAGACAATTTCAGGTCACTTCATCATCAAAGGGTTAATTCTAATTTTGAACTTCCCAAATGTCAGTGCTCTTCTATCCAAAATTACAGCAACTGGCTTTATCAACATATGCTTTTCATTACCTACAAGACTTACAATATTTTTGGTGTCTGTATCAACTTGATTCAATTACTGGTACCACTGCAAGGGAACGTTCCCTCCAGGGAAAAGGGGGTGAATGCATCAGTGCCCATGGATACAGTGTAGGGAGCAGATTAATATAACAGATTTACATCGAGACTGCTGACTCCATTACTTTAAAACTCCTGTAATTGACTTTTTTAAAAATGACATTAGCATTTAAATGGTAC